>NC_056666.1:12107812-12420781 GCF_018350195.1 Panthera tigris | reverse complement strand
GAAGAGCGTCCTGAGTGAACAAGATCCTCATACCCCTCAATCTACTATTTGTCACCAAAATAATTGTTCTGAAGGACAAATATGATCACGTACCTCTCCTGCTTACAATCCTTAACTGGCTTCATAGTGTCTCTACAGGCTAAAATCCAAATTCCGTAATATGGCATCCAAGACTCTTGCTGATCTGGCCCCTAAAACTCCCTCATGTATATATTCTAGCTATTTTTAAATCTTGCTTTTCTCCACACTCAGATCTCCATTCTGTTGGCATTTCTTTGATTTGGAACACCCTTCCTAAAGAATCCATTTTCAGTTACCTGTTCTGTAAAGATCTCTTACTCCTCTAGTTCTCCTACAGTCTCTTCTTCAACATGTGTTGTAAATGCCTATTGCCTCCATCAGCACAAATTATATTACAACTCAAAAACCACTTACTAGAAAGTCTAAAATCCAGAAATCCAGAAATCTCTTAAAAGGGAAATATTTTTTGGAAACCCATTTGGTGACAGAACCTGAATTGAACTATTTATATTTATAATCTCAATTTAGGGGTGCCTGGGTGGCTCAGTCAGTTGGGCGTCTGACTTCGGCCCAGGTCATGATCTCACGGTTCGTGGGTTTGAGCCCCACATCAGGCTCTGTGCTGACAGCTCAGGGCCTGGAGCCTGCTGTGAATTCTGTGTCTCCCTCTCTCTCTGCCCCTTCCCTACTCACACTCTGTCACCTTCTGTCTCTCAAAAATAAATAAACATTGAAAAAAATTTTTAAATAATCTCAGTTTAGTCCACTTTAATATTCATTCATTTTGTTGCAGAACTATTCATGGGTTTCATTGCACAGTGAAGCCTCAGACAGCACTGATAATGGTCTGGAACACAGGGTACACACACCTAGAGTATATGCACCATTCCAAAAATGGCTACTGCAGCATTTCTCATCTCAGAAGTTATTCTAGAACTTTCACTACTTATCAAGAAGGGAAGTCTATTTCCTCTCCCCCTTGAAAATGGGAGTTTTTAAGAATAAAAGTGGTGGAAGTGACATGGCTTGACTTCCAAGGCTAGGTCATCAAAGGTGATATGGCTTCTGCCTATTTTCCCTTCTCCCCAAAATGCTTGCCCTTTGAACTCAGCCACCATGTTGTGAGGAAGCTCAGCCACAGTGAAGCCAACCGAAACTGTTCTAGCCCACAACCCCAGCCAGGGTCTCAACCACCAGCCATTATTAACCACCAACCAGCATCAACTATCAGACATGAGAGGGTAGTTGACGCCTGTCCTCAGCACTCAAGTGCCCCCCACTGTTGGCTGAATGGAGCAAAGATCAGCTGATGCCAAGCCTTGAATGCCAAGGCTTGATTCATGCCAAGCCATGAATCTAAATGTAGATTCATGAGAAAGACAAACATTTTTGTTGTTTTAAGGCACAAAATTTTGGGTAATGTTCTACAGCTATAGTGACTGGCCTCTTATCCTATTTACTTTGTGAAAATGTGAAATATTCTGAATTCTAAAACCCATCAAAGGTTTCAGATAATATCTGCATACTAAAATCATGCTTGTATATCTTTTTCTCTATAGAAATAGAAGTTCTTTGAGGACAAGAACAAAGTTTTCTTCTCGGAGCTACCATTTAAGATAGGGTAGGTCCTCATGGCGTGTCTACTGAATTAATGTTGAATGAATAGATGAATGAACAAATAAAGTAACACAGTTGCAAACAAATGATTATTTTGAGATAGTTTTTCAGTAGACTACTCTTTTATTCAACACAATCCATTGCTCAAAAATAACTTAGAATACCTTATTTTTTATAATTATTTTCAGTTTACGAGCTATACGAAAAGCGTCATCAATTTTCCTATCTTGTTTTTATCCAGAAGTGTTATCTATTATCATTACATGTTTTATCCATCAAGGCATGTTCCAAATAATCCTTGGCTGTTTCCAGAAGTCAAATACATCGTTAAGGATGAAGACTTTCCATCACTGAAGATATTCGAAGTAACTTGACAAAACTCTGAAGGTTATGCCGCAACAGGAGATCCCAATGGTTTTGAACAATGCAATGTTCAAATGTAATGCAATCTGAGACAACGACGCACAGATGCAAAGACTGTAGCATCCGTATCGACAACTTTGGGAGGAAAAAAAAACATTAATTTGGAATGTAACTTCTACCCTGCATGACAAAAATAAAAGTGTATTTATCTCACGATCCTATGTCACATGTATGTCATGTCACACATGTATGTAACTATGTGAGGGAAAGGGAGGAAGGTAGAGAGAAAATCCATAACGTCATAAAGACATGAATAGACAACGTCAATTTGTGTTTTAGTGTTCCTGTTGGGAATAACCATTTTAGCTCTTCCCGGGGAATGTTGTAATGATGAAATAAGTGAGGTACTAGTTTTACAGTTTTGCTGCCAAAATAGGTGTCTGATTGGAATTTAATGGATCCTTACTGCCCTGCTTTTTCCTTCTGCCTCGTGTTGTGTAAATTGCGTAAGCTAGGTTGCATGTAGGTGTATTTCAGGATAATTCCCACCCAGAGGAACTCTCTGAGAAAGTAAGAGTCATTAGATAAATATAATATTAACCACGGTCTCTCAAAAAATGCCAAGAGGGTGACGAATCCTACGACACACAGCACAGCTTCCTGAAAATCTTTTCTTTCTCCTCTCTGGTATCTCACAGAGCCGGGCAAGAACACTGCCTCCAGACCTCCTTTCCATCTAAAATCCCCCCTTTTTGCTCTTTCCCCTATGACCCCTTCCACACACATACCCCTCTGTTCTTTTTCTGCCTACCACTCTTATCTTCTCTATCTGTTCTTTTCTCACCATACTGCTTCCTGAGATCAAATGAACTGGCCTTGGCTGCATTTGATTCCCTTTCTCATGCATTAACCTGGTCCTGTGCAATCCTAGGACCAGGGACACAGCACAGGTAAAAAGAAAACTCTCTTTTTCAAGGTGAGGAAGGGGAGAAGAGGCTGTGAATCCTGAAATATGAATTTTTTCCTTGTCATACCGATGTCTTACAAGCAGAATTCCATTTCACTAAATAGCAGTCATGTGATGAGTGATCTCAACCAGATAAACTGTCAGGACAGCATAAAGTACAACATGACCTGACTATAGACTCTAGATGAACAGTTCAAGGACCACATATTCACTGGTATATACTGCTGCAGGCCCGCTGGGGTCTGGATAACTCGGTATTGATTTAAATGGATGCGTAAACAGTGTCATAAGAAGCTACCTCATCCCTGGAGCTACATTATTCCTGGGGTCCCTCCCCTTTTACCTGATACCTAAGTACCACTTTTCTAGGTTTAAAAGGGAGTTGAAAGCCCCAGAAACTGCCAAAGACCTGATAATGAAAGTCAAGTATCCATTCCTATATCCCTACTCCCTCTCCCTCTCTTTGGACTCTGAACCCCAGAAGAAACACTGGGGATTGGAGGGTAGAGAAACTGCAAAGCAGAAATTCCCATGTATGATAAGGTGGCCAAATAAAATACAGTACACTGGGGGCACCTGGGTGGCTCAGTCGGTTAAGCATCCGATTTCGGCTCGGGTCATGATCTCACGGTTTGTGAGTCTGAGCCCCACGTCAGGCTCTGTACTGACAGCTCAGAGCCTGGAGCCTGTTTCAGATTCTGTGTCTCCCTTTCTCTGCCCCTCCCCTACTCACACTGTCTCTCTCTCTCTCTCTCTCAAAAATAAGTAAGTTAAAAAAAATTTTAATACAGTACACTGAATTAAGTCTGAATTTCACATAAAGAACAAATAATTACTTAGTATAAATATGTCCCAAATATTTCATGGGGTATACTTACACTTGAAAAAAAAAGTATTCATTCTTTATGTGAAGTTCAAATTTAACTGGGTGGTCCTGTTTGACTTTTCTCTGGAGATCTGGTAACCCTAATTTAGGACAATCAGTGAGGAGAATATCAACCACAAGTGAATATCTTAGGCTTAAAAATGAGAATTCTTAGGTATACACTTTCTCTTGAATTGCCCACTAAAAATGTACCTAAAACATCAGAATATTAAAAAAGGTGGGGGGGTAGGAGGAAAGGCAGTCTCTGAAAACAGCAGGATCAGGCAGAGGCAATCTGGAGTAGTAAGATGCTTAAGTAGCTGGAAATGTTTTGTTGATGTACTAGACATAGAAACCAAGTCAGCTTGTCCTCACAGCATACACGATGCTGTAGCCAGGTAACAATTTATTTGTCAGCTCAGCTTGCACAGAGGAGTGCACAGCCTTTTCTCCGTTTCTGGAAGGGAGATGGGAATTTCAAGGCAAATTGCTTGCGGGAACATTTTCGTTTAAAAATCTGAAAGAAATCTGCATTACCGAACTGAGAAGACAAATAGATCAAAGACACTATGGTAAAAGAGAACCATGCTGACCTGGAAAACTGAGGGGTGAAGGGTAGGCGTCAATCAAAGTGCTCAAAAGCTCATGATGTTTTTGTCTTGAAAAACGCTAATGTAGACCGAGTCGAAAAGTGAAGACTTTCAGTGATAAACACTGTCTAAACTGGCTTATTCTCACGTGCCTACCTTCAGTCCTGCTCATCCTCTTAAGAAAAGGAAAAGGAGTCTCAGACTAATTCTTCAGAGACTGAAACTATTGCAGCATGGGGGTGGGTCATTACTTTCAAAGCAAACATGGAATATATTTACATCTTATTTAAAAGGTAATTAAAAACAACTTCAATCAAATTAGTAAAAATTACTAGAATTGTATCCATAGATTTACATCTTATTTAAAATGTCATTATCAATGACTTCAATGAAATTAGTAAAAATTACTAGAGTTGTATAATGTATTTACATGGATTATTAATTACTAACAATCAAATTATGAAACCAGAAGATGTACCAGATCACTTAAGTTTTATAGCTGACATCAAATTTTACTTGTCTTGCTTTGCTTTTTTAAAAACTACATTTCCCCCAAAAGACAGATCTCATTCAAGCATTCTTCTTTTTTTTTTTATACAATGTTTTAAAATGTTTGTGTATTTATTTATTTATTTGAGAGAGAGCAAGAGGGAGGGAGAGGCAGAGAGACACAGACAGAGAGAATCCCAAGCAGATTCCGCACTGTTATAAATTATTTTTTAATGTTTATTCAGTTTTGAGAGACAGAGAGAGACAGAGCATGAGCAGGGAAGGGGCAGAGACAGAGGGAGACACAGAATCCAAAGCAGGCTCCAGGCTCTGAGCTGTCAGCACAGAGCCCGACATGGGGCTTGAACTCACAAACTGTGAGATCGTGACCCGAGCCAAAGTCAGACGCTCAACCAACTGAGCCACCCAGGCGCCCCAATTCCACACTGTTAGTGCAGAGACCCACACAGGGCTCAAACTCACAAACCATGAGATCATGACCTGAGCCAAAACCAAGAGTCAGATACTTAACCAACTGAGCCACCTAGGCACCCCTCATGCAAGCATTCTTAACAAAGTTTTAACAATCCAGGATTCTGCAGAGGCAATGAAAGACCCTTGGTTGGCCCCATCGGGCTGGACTGGGTCTGTGCTAGTTCAAGACAGCAGCAGCCCAGGAGGTGGGGAGTACAGAACCTCTTCCTGTGCCTGTACAGTGGGGGACTCATGGGGGATGGGGTCAAGGAGATTCAGCCCATGTGACAGCAGAGCTTCCGGGAGAACAGAGCAGGGGAACAAGGAGAGAGAAGCCCTTCAGTGTGTGAAACAGGATGAGGCTCAAGTGAAGGCTTAGACAGCAACAGGTGTCTCCTCTAAGGAAGCCTAAAACATGCTATTCACGACTGAAAACTTACGCTGAAATACGACTTAAGAGTTGTGATGGTTAATTTTATGTGTCAACCTGACTGGGACATGGGGAGCTCAAAGTAAATGTTATTTCTGGGTGCATCTGTGAGGGTGTTTGCAACGAGATTAGCAGGTGAGTTGGTGGCCCCAGTAAAGCAGACCGCCCTCCCCAATATGGGTGAGCATTACCCCAACCATTCAAGGTCCAAAGAAAACAAAAAGGCAGAGGAAGGAGGAATTCTCCCCTTTTGCTTCCTCCCTGCCTGCCTGAGCTGGGACATCAGTGCCCTCCTGCCCTTGGACTGAGATGGACACCATTAGCCCATCTGGTTCTCCAGCCTTCAGACTCGGACTGAACTACACCACTGGCCTTCCTGAGTGTCAACCTTGCAGAATCAGATTTTGGGACTCCTTACCACCTGCAATCATGTGAGCCAATTCCCTAAAGGAATCTCTTTATCTATCTATATCTATATCTATATCTATATCTATATCTATATCTATATTATTTATATCTATATCTATCTCCCATCGATTCTGTTTCTCTGGAGAAACTTGATTAATGGGAGAGTAAAAACAAGGCCATTAAATAATCACAGGGGGAAATAAACTTATTCCCACTCAACCTGGTGATCTCTTCCTGCACACCCCTTCTCCCCAGCCCCTCATCACTCACCTGTCTGAATTCCATTTCCCATTGAGCATTCGCTGTTTTAGAAGTGATGGCCCATGTAAAGACAGCAGCTCTTTTGAGGAGCCTGGGTGGCTCAGTCGGTTACGCTTCTGACTCCGGCTCAGGTCATGATCTCGTGGTTCATAAGTTCAAGCCCCACATCCGGTTCTGCGCTGACAGCTCGGAGCCTGGAGCCTGCTTCAGATTCTGTATCTCCCTCTCTCTCTGCCCCTCCCCTGCTCATGCTCTGTCTCTGTTTCTGTCTCTCTCTCTCTCTCTCTCTCTCTCTCAAAGACAAATAAACATTAAAAAATGAAAAAGACAGCAGCTGTTTCTCATTTTAGCAGCTTACCAAACTGTACTCTCACTAAAGGCAGGAGCAGTCTCCCAGAGATCTTGATTTCCTATGGAGCCTAAAACCCAGAAGGGCTTTGCACATAAGGAGGAGTTTCAGGGAATTAACGAATGCAGTCTCCAAACTGCTAACATTCAAAAATGCTCATTAGTATTGTATTATTAACCTCAAAAACAAAACACCACCAAATCACAGAGAGAGCATCCTGCCTTTCTGGTTCTCTCCCTCAGAGAATGAGGCTGAGCACAAGGTCAGGGGAGTGTAGGGCAAATGGCGGCCTCCCGAGCTATGGGCCTGGCACCCTTTACCAGCCTTAAATTAGCCATAAGAAAATGGTTGACAGTCCTGTCAGCATGCCATACACTTTGGTGAAAAGAACAAATGAAATAATATTGAAAAAATACATCTCCCTCTTCTCTACAATTGTTCATTTGATCTTTATCCCAAACCTACTTTGACAAGATTAACCAAACACTGAAAGCTGAAGGTACGAGACACGCAAAAGCCTATTAGGTTATCTAGTCCATTTTTTAGGCCACATGTACAGTTACGTGTTCCCTATAGAAATATTTTCGAGAACTTTGTCTGCCCCTTTCCCAGTAGACTTCTCTGGATGTTTTAAAGTCTTTCCCGAGGAGCGTGTTCTAGTTAGGCACATCTTAAGACACCTGACAGTTTTTCTGAAGCTTCTATTTCAATTTGTCTTATTTAAATTTTGCCCCATTGCTCCTACTTAGGCCCTTTTCCCGTCACCATATTGTAGATAGTTTTCATATTCCTTTTTAGGCGTAATTTAACCATGCTTCACACATTAACTTGAGTAGACAGTATATGGTATAAATTACACAAAACAGCGATGTGTGAAGACATTCTGTGGTGAATAAATTAAAGCATTAATTTCAGACATATCAAACTAACACTTTTTAAATTTGTGGTTCCTATAATTTTCAGACCTGTTTCTGAAGTCTCTGCGGCAGGGGAATTAAATGGAAGAGATTAGTCCAAAACTTTTACTTTCAATTCATAGGTTGGAGAGCAGCCATTCCCATGAATATTCAAAAGAGAAAAGATTTTTTTTTAAAGGATTTAACACAGAGCGGCGCCTGGGTGGCTCTGTCGGTTAAGCGTCCGACTCTTGATTTTGGCTCAGGTCATGATCTCACAGTTGGTGAGTTCGAGCCCCGCAGCGGGCTCTATGCTGCCTTGGCCTCTCTCTCCCTCCCTGTCTGCCCCTCCCCTACTCGTGCTCTCTCTCTCTCTCTCTCTCAAAATAAGTAAATAAACTTTAAAAAAATGTGTTAAAATTTTCTAAAAAAAAAAAAAAAAAGAACCTAACACAGAGGGCTTACTCAGATTTAAGGAGATGTTGCCATTCAGACATAAAGTGAAAAAGACGGGGTTCAGCAACTCACCAGACATCATCACCACCAGTCTGGCAGGTAAGAGAGAACTGAGGGAGAGGGCTTCGTTGCCCACAGAGTGTTTGTGAAACTTGGTACGACGAGCCTGAATGGACTGAAGAAGGGCGCCTGTCTTCGGTATGGAGAGAAGATTGGCACAAAGAACCCAACTCACATTTAACCCAAAACTGTCCCGGCACAGGCTTTCCTGGGCTCCTCGGGTTTCTAGTTTCTACAAATGATACGGAACTGAAGAATGGACCAGGGACTGGCACCAAACCACATACGCACACAATTCCTCTCGAGGAGTGAGACTTGAGAAGAATAATCGAGTTGGTCCCTGTTCCCGGTTTTAATTTTCACCGAGTGTTTACCACTTGGACCGTAGTTTTATTTAGTTTGCTTACTGCCTGTCGTCTCCAGCCCCCACCTAGCAATCTAAGCTCCACGCGGACAGAAACCTTTGGTTGTGCCTTGTCTGCATCTATATCCCCAGTGCCTAGGACACTGCCTGACCCACGGCAGGCAGTTAAGTATCGGATCAAGGAAGTCGCTGATTTGGCACCGATTTCTTCATTCACAGAGTCAGACAGAAAAATAGCACGCATATGTCCCTGCTGAAAAAGCTCCAGCAAAAAAAAAAAAAAAAAAAAAAAAAAATTGTTCTACTATGGGAAGAAGTTTTTAAAATTCTTGGAGGTAGGCTTTGAGACAGTGTTATTCCTTAAAATATAAACTAGGAAGTATCTCAAATCTGACCAGCCTCAAACTAAAGGGGAGGCCCTGTGAGGGCAGGGGCCGCGTCGTCTTTGTCCCTCCGTGTGAGCTCATGACTCGGACCTGAGAAATAAGATCCAGTAGGAACAACTGACCGAGGCTGTGCCAGCCGCTCGTCTGAGCGCTCGCCCGCGTGAATTCACTACTTTCTACGATAATTCTATGCGGGGGGCACAACGATTCCCCCCAGCTCCCAGGTGAAGAACATACATTGTAAGGGAGTAAATAACCGCCCGTTATCAATGTTTGGTTTCTCAGCTCCAGACCCACCCTCCTTTGCCCGGCTTTGTGAGCTGGGACTGGCCGAATGTTAGGCAGCAGCCCCAGGATGGTCCTCCCTGACAGGCCCTGGCCCTCCGTGTTTGTTGGGCAGCAAGGGAAACCAGAAGCCAGCTTTGGGCGAGTCCCCAGCTGTACCCCGGGGCCACACCGTCCTCACAGAGAGCTGCTTCTGCAGAATGGCGCTACCTTCTGGAAAGTCCTTTCCCACCAGCGGGCTGCATGTTCCCGAGGTCCCCGCGGCTTCTCTGGAGAGGACTGACTCCCGGCCCGGTCCTCAGTTCCTTTATTGTCCCCTCTCCTCAGCCAAGGTGTGGTGGGTGCACCTTGTGGATCCCTTACACGCCTTTTACTCCTTTAAGTAGCTAACCTCCTTCCACTACTTAACAATTCTTTAGGTTCAGTTGTGCCTGGATAGAGCGCTGGGACGGTACTCTATTATTTCAGACCCCAAAGAGCTCCAGATTGTACCACGGGGAAGCGATCAGGCTGGGCTTCAAACGCAGCAAGTCTGAAACTAGAGGACACACTCCAAACTCTGATACTACACTGTCTCCAATTTGGGGAGAGAATCCAGGTTAACTCCGCCCACAGCCCAGACACCTCTGAGGATGCAGATATGAGAACCGCAGTTACAAGGGCCAGACACCGAATCACGTCTCCTCTGGTACGACACGGATTAACACTACACGACCCTAAATCTTAATAGCTCAAAACCCTTTTACATGCAGAATTCCACGACTAGACAACTCTGTAGAGTTGAAAAGGCATATGTTATTGTTCTCATAGGTAAAGAAACTGAGGCCCACAGACAGTAAAATTTTGCACAAGTGGTCACACTCAAGTCTTCCAGCTCCCAGCCAGAACTTTGCCTATAATGTCACTATCTTACCTTGGGGTTTCGTTACACTGGAGTCAGTTTGACTGTGAGACTGAATGGTGGATCTCCAAAAGATCCGTGTCCAAACCCTTGAGGCCTGTGAACATAACCTTATATGAAAAAGGGATCTTTGCAGATATGATTACATTAAGGGGAGATAGGGAGTTATCCTGGAAAATCAGGGTGGCCCCTAAATGCCATCATAAGAGTCCTTAGAAAAGAGAGGTAGAGAGAGACTTCACACACACAGAGGAGAAAAGGTTGTGAAGCCAAAGGCAGAGATGGGAATGATGTGGCCACAAGTCAACGAATGCAAGTAGCCTCCAGAAGCTGGAAGAGGAAAGGCACAGAAAGCGGCAATGAACAGATTCTCCTCTAGAGACTCTGTAGGGAACACAGCCCTGATGACACCTTGACCATAGCCCAGAATTACTGATGCCCAACTCCTGGCCTCCAGAGAGACCAAATTCTACTGTGTTAAGTCACCAAGTTTGTTGTAATGTCTTACAGCAGCCTCAGGAAATTAATATACTGACAAATTCAAGTTTAAAAAAAGTTTATACAGATAGAAAATATCTAAACATGACATAAAGTTTTATGAAATTAGCTTCATTAAAAATGAAGGATGTTAAGACCATTGAGAATGAAAACACGAGCTACATAGAAACATAAGATCTTCCAAAACTGAATAAGGGAGAAATAGAAAAATCTGAATAGCTCAATTACTAGTAATGAAATTGAACTGGTAACCACAAAACTCTCAAGAGACAAAAGTCCAGGACCAGCTGTTTTCACAGATAAATTTAAAGAAGACTGAATTCCTATGCTCTTCAAACTATTCCAAAAAATAGGAGGGGAAGGAAAGCTTCCAAATACATTCTACAAGGCCAGCATTACCCTGATACCCAAACCCAAAGACACTAGAAAAAAGAAAACCATAGGCCAATATCCCTGATGAACATAGATGCAAAAATCTTCAACAAAATATTACCAAACTACATTCAACAATACTTTAAGAGGATTATTCACCATGTTCAAGTGGAATTTATTCTGGGGATGCAAGGATGGTTAAGTGCGTGTAAGTCAATCAACCTGACATTCTACATTTTAAAAAGTGAAGGACAAAAATCATATGATCATCATGATGGATGTGGAAAAGCAATCTGACAAAATTCAACATCCATTTATGATGAAAATGCTCAAAAAGTGGATTCCAAGGGAACGTTGAATCATTATGCTGAGGCCGTATTTGAAAAACTCACAGCTAACATCATACTCAACGTTAAAACCTTTAAGATACAGAACAAGACAAGAATGTCCATTCCCTTCACTTTTATTCGACATAGTACTGGAGGTCCTAACCACAGCAATTAAACAAGAAAAATAAAAAGACATCAGAATTGGTAAAGAAGAAGTTAAACAGCACTATTTGCAGATGACGTTATACTGTACATATAAAACCCTAAAGACTCCACCAAAAAACTATTCAAAACAATAAATAAATTCCATAGTTGCAGGATACAAAACCGATATACAAAAATAGGTTGTGTTTCTATACACTAATAACAAAGTAGCAGAAAGAGAAATTACAAAAATAATTCCATTTATAATTATATCAAACAGAATAAAATACCTAGGGACAAACTTAATGAAGGAAAAATGAGGAAAGATTTGTATTTTGAAAACTACAAAACACTGATGAAAGAAACTACAGACGACACAAACAAATGGAAAGATAGTCCATGCTCATGGATGGGAAGAATTAATATAGTTCAAATGTCCCTAAGCAATCTACAGATTCAATGCAATCCCTATCAAAATACCAATAGCATTTTTTCACAGAATTAGAACAAATAATACTAAAACTCGTGTGGAACCACAAAAGATTCCAAATGGCCAAAGCAATCTTAACGACAAAGCTGGGTTATCACAATCCCAGATTTTAAGAAATACTACAAAGCTGTCATAATCAAAGCTGTAAGGTACTGGCATAAAAACAGACACATAGATCAAGAGAACAGAACAGAGAGCCCAGAAACAAACCCATGCTTTTATGGTCAATTAATCTATGACAAAGAAGGAAGAATATATAACAAGGAAAAGACAGTCTCTGCACAAAACGGTGTTGGGAAAACCGGACAGCTACATACAAAAGATTGAAACTGGACCACTTTCTTGCACCATATGCAAAATAAACTCAAAATGGATTAAAGACCTAAATGTGAGACCTGAGACCAGAGACTCCTAGAAGAAAACATAGGCAGTAATCTTTTTGGCATTGGCCTTAGCAATGTTTTTCTAGATAGATCTCCCCAGGCAAGGAAAACAAAAGCAAAATTAAATTATTGATACTATACTAAAATAAAAAGTTTTTGCACAGCAAAGGAAACCATCTATCAAACGGTCTGTAACATACTGAATGGGAGAAAATATCTGCAAATGATATATCTAATAAGGGGTTAATATCCAAAATACGTGAAGAATTTATACAACTCAACACCAAATAATAATAATAGTAATAATAATAGTAATAATCCAATTTAAAAATGGGCACAGGAACTGAATAGACATTTTTCCAAAGAAGTCATCCAGATGGCCAACAGACACATGAAAAGATGCCCATCATCACTCACCATCAGGGAAATGCAAATCAAAACCACAACATGGTATCACTTAACACCGGTCAGAATGGTCAGAATCAAAAACAGAAATGGGACGCTTGGGTGGCTCAGTGGGTTGAGCACCCAACTCTTGATTTTGGTTCCAGTTATGATCCCAGGGTTGTGGGACAGAGCCCCGCATCAGGTTCATGCTGAACATGGAGTCTGCTTGAGATTCTCTCTCTCTCTCTCTCTCTCTCTCTCTCTCTCTCGAAGAAGAAGAAGAAGAAGAAGAAGAAGAAAGAGAGAGAGAGAGAAGAAATAACAAGTGTTGGCGAGGATGTGGAAAAAAAGGAACCCTCATGAACCATTTGTGGGAATGTAAATTGGTGCAGTGTGGAAAATGGCATGGAGGTTCCTAAGAACATTAAAAATAGAATTACCATATAATCCAATAATTCCACTACTGGGGTATTCACCCAAAGAAAATGAAAGTAATAATTTGAAAGGACATATGCACCCCTACGCCTATTGCAGCATTTACAACAGCCAAGATACAGAGGCAACCCAGGTGTCCATCCACAGACGAAAGGATAAAGAAGATGTGGTATAGATATACAACGGAGTATTACTCGGCCATAAAAAATTGAGATCTTGCCATTTACAATAACATAGATGGATCTAGATGGTATAATGCTAAGTGAAATAAGTCAGTCAGAGAAAGACAAATAGCATATAATTTCACTCATATATGGAATTTAAAAAACAAAACAAACAGGGGCACCTGGGTGGCTCAGCCGGTTAAGCATGGACTCTTGATTTAGACTCAAGTCATGATCTCACAGGTCATGGGATTAAGCTCCACGTCAGGCTCTGTGCTGACAGCGTGGAGCCTGCTTGGGATTCTCTCTCTCCCTCTCCCTCTCTGCACCCCACCTCTCTCTCCCAAAATAAGTACACTTAAAAAAAACTATTTTAAAACAAAACAGAGGGGGGAAAAGCAACAAATAAAAGAACAGAATCTTAAAAACAGAACAAATTGGTGGCTGCCAGAGGAGGGATGGGTCGGGGAAAAGATGAAACAGATAAAAGGGATTAAGAGCCCACTTATCTTGACGCACACTGAGTAATGTACAGAATTGTTAAATCATCATACTGTACACCGGAAACTGATGGAACACTGCACGTCAATATACTTCAGTTAAAAAAAGAAAAAAAATGTACAATATCCATTAACAGAATGGGTGAAAAATATTCTGGTAGGTTTATACACGGCAATGGAAGACAGAACTGCCACTATACCCAATATGAATGAATCTCGCAGATATAAAGTTGACCAAAAGAAACCTGAGCCAAGATAGCATACACTACGATTCCATCTACATGAAGTTCAAGAACAGGTACAAATTGAGCTGTGGTTTTGGAACTGTGGTTTCCCGGGGGGCAGGGGTTATCTGCAGGGAGGGACCACAGGGAGCATGCTGGTGGGCTGGAAATATTCTGTATCTTAATCTGGGGCAGGGAATTTACATGGATGTATATCAAAATAAAAGAAACTGATTGAGGTGTATGCTTCAGATTTATATTCTTTACTGCATATAAGTTAGATCTCAAAAAAAAAAAGAACATTAAATATTTATTTTAAAGAAATGACAGAAATGTAGCAAGGTTAATGCACCACATTCAAGATTGTCAGAAAACCAGTATACCATCCCCAAGTTGCACTAAAAATTAGTCTTAGGATTTTCCTCATTTGCAAAATTGGAATAGTAGTATCTACCAACCTCATATAGCAATTCAGAGAATTAGGCAATGTATAAATATCTTTGCACTCCTATAAGAGAAGTCCTATATAAATATAAGGTAGTATTTGTGGAGTGTTCTAAGATCTCATTTTCACTTAAGTAATCTCTTAGAGATACTTCTTCCTTTCCTTTAAAATACAATAACTAGGGGTGCCTGGATGGCTCAGTCGGTTAAGCGTCTGACTTCAGGTCATGATCTCACGGTTCACGAGTTCAAGCCCCACATCGGGCTCGGTGCTGACAGCTCAGAGTCTGGAGCCTGCATTGGATTCTCTGTCTCTCTGTCTCTCTGTCTCTCTCTCAAAAATAAAGCACTAAAAAAAAAAATAAATAAATAAGTAGAAGAATAAAATAAAATGTAATAACTAAAACCCATAAAGTAAATGAAAGATGAACGATGAGTTAGGCCAAAAACAAATTGATAAATTGGGACCAAAGCAGGGTTGCCCATTCTTTCCATGACCTTCCTGATGGGGAATTGTCATGAAACTGAAAAGTCAATATTTATCTTTATTAAAGCTTCCTGAAAGATTCCAGAATCTACCTAGGATAGGATTTTCAATTCCAGACACTCCAAGCAAAGATTTATAAAGTTTTAAATCCAATAATACCATCCTGCTTATCTCCTTTTTTGAAAGTTATTAATAAAACAAACAATGTTTGGATATAATCATCATCTGTATGGATATAAATAGCATGGTTCAAATCATAGTTCCTCTAAATCAGAGCTGTCCAGTGAGGTAGCCACTAGCCACATGTGGCTATTGAGCACTTGAAATTTGGCTAATTTGAATTGATCTGCCCTCCAAGTATAATATACACACCATTTTCAAAATTTTGTACCAAAAAAAGAACGTAAAATATCTCATTAATGTTTATATTGATTACATGTCAAAATGGTATTATTTTTAATGCACTGGGTTAAAGAAAATAGATTACAATGAATTTAACCTGTTTATTTTTAGTATTTTTAATATGGCTAATAGAAAACTTTAAATTCTATGTAAGGCTTGCATTATATTTCTATTGGACAGCAGGGATCTAAAGAAAGATGTAAATTTTCATCTCAACACAGAGTTTTCGAAAGGGTTTTAAGAATTAGGATTAAGACTGCTTAAATGTTTTCCGGCCAAACTACCTGTCTTTGTCAAAGATTATAATCTATGTTTAATCTTTATAATCAACTGAGTTTTAGGATGGTTTTATGAGGTTTGGCCTCCATGAAGTCACAGAACATTTACTGGTTTTCCGTGAACCTTAAATAATACATAAACCTGCAGTTCTAAAACGTTTGGGGGCTTTGTACCGTTGAGGCAGAGAAAGGACCTTAACAGATCTCCAACATGACTTTCCAGGATACCCTAACCCAAAAGCTATATTCAATCAAGCAAAAATGATACTGCTATGAATTGAATTGTGTTCTCCCAAATTCATAGGCCGAAGCCCTACCCCCCAATATGATGGTACTTAGAGGGCAGGACTTTGGGAGGTAATTAGGTTTAGATGAGGTCATGAGGACAGGGTACCGATGATGGGATTAGAGTCCTTATAAGAAGAAGAAGAGGGGCGCCCGGGTGGCTCAGTTGGTTGGGTGATCAACTCTGGATTTCGGCTCAGGTCGTGATCTCACAGTTCATGAGCTGGAGGCAGAGTCTGGCTCCATGCTGGTGGCGTGGAGCCTGCCTGGGATTCTCTGTCTCCCTCTCCCTCTCTCTCTGCCTCTCTCCTGCTTGCACTCTCTCTCTTCCTCTCAAAAAAAATAAACATAAAAAAAAAAGAAGAGGAAGAGACCAGAATTCTCTCTCTCTCTCTCTCTGCAACAGGGAGGACACTGAGAAGGCAGCCATGTACAAGCCAGGAAGAGAGCTCCCACCAGGAACCGAGCCTGCCAGACCTTCATCTGGGACTTGTAATCTTCAGAACAGTGAGAAAATAAATTGTGATTCACAGTCAACTGTATTTTGTTATGGAAGCTCAAGCAAACTAACACAGAGACCTACTGCTTAAAGCAATCTTTTTTATTAAATGTCATCATTAAGCTTTACCTATATACATTTTGCTATGTAAAGCATGGTGATTTGCACCCTGTGATGAATAAGAATAAAAAAGTATTGATTTTCTCTAGACGTTAACAGGACAGGTCTGACCTCTGGCCTCTGTAGACCACTCACTCACAGACCATCTTTGTTGAGCCAGGAGAAAGGGGTCAAGGAAAATGATTGTTATTTAAAAACATTATTACTTTAAAAAATTTCATCCTTGATTATATTGAAAATATTTTCTTCAGTAAACGGAATTTATATTTCCATTCTAACCGAAAATGCAAAGTTGTTCATCTCTCCCCTAGGGATTTGCTTCTTGGTGGCACTTTCAATGGTCTCACCACAGTTTGAGCATAATAAAATCTCATTTTATGCTCCAAGGCAGGAAGCATCCTAAAAGCTCCTCAACCAGTATAGTACACAACCTTGTGGCTTTTGGACTAACATTTAGACTTCACAGGGGCGCCTGTGTGGCTCAGTTGTTTAAGTGTTCGACTTTAGCTCAGGTCATGATCTCACAGTTCGCGGGCTCAAGTCCCTCATCGGGCTCTGCACTGACAGCAGGGAGCCTGCTTCAGATCTCCTTCACTCTGTGCTTGCACTCTGGCTCTCTTTCTCTCAAAAATAAATGAACATAAACATTTTTTAATAATTTATAAATAATAGACATCACAAAAAAGAAAGGAAACAAAATGGTGTGCTTGTTTCCTTAGAAACATTCAAAACATCTTCAGATGTTTTCTTTTTACTTTTTCTGTTTTACTTTTTTACTGTTTTCTTTTAACTTTTTTTTTAATGTTTAACTTTGAGAGTGAGAGACAAAGTGTGAGTGGGGGAGGGGCAGAGAGCGAGGGAGACATAGAATCCGAAGCAGGCTCCAGGCTCCTAGCTGTCAGCACAGAGCCTGCTGTGGGGCTCGAACCCACGGCCCACGAGATCATGACCTGAGCCAAAGTCAGACACTTAACAGACTCAGCCACCCAGGTGCTCCTACTGCCTGTTGTAAAGAAAGAAAGAGGAGGGGGGAAGTGGAAGAGAACCAAATAGCACAGTTGATTTAATCCCTGTTATCACTTTAACCTCTTTTGCCACCTTTTGGAGCTCCAATGGGTCCAAGTACTCCAAGAAAACTCCACAAAATTTTGTTTGTCCTACACATATTCTCTGGGAAAAGGACCCTGAGCTTTGAACATAATCTCCAAGGAGGCAGTGACCAAAATAGGTTAAGAACTTCTGTTTAAGAGTTTACTTTGGTGAACTGCATGAACATTTCTCCTTGAACCTGGCCAGGTATAACCAGCCGCCTCACTTGATGCATACCACCTAAGACCTCAGAATGTGTACCAGGCCCTGCTTCCACTATTTAATAATGACCTTGTGCCTTGGTTTTGTTTCCTGGTGTGTGTATGCTAGCTGCCTCCAACTTCTCCCTTCCTCCAAGTTGTCCTATTCTGTGTATCCCAGCTAAATAAGAGTGGACCCAGATGGCTGTCTCCTTATCTGAGAGAGACCCCAGGGTGAAACTTGTCATATTTAGCAACATACCCTTTTCTCATACTCCTCTCCACTCTTTTGGGGCCATCTGAATTTGCCACGGTGCTGGATGGGTCGTCCGTTTCTCTATTCTCTTTTTATTTAGGTCTAGGAACCATCAGTTTGGTGAGGCACCTTCAAGGACGTCAGATCGCAGTCCTGTACCGCCATTCCCACGTGGTGTAAAATTCTCTTGCATTCCCACCCTAAGGATGTTGTGAGAAAGAAATGGCGTGCTCTTAGCTCCCCAGAGAAGATTATATAAAAGTAATAAAAGCATTCTGTTGCTGTCGATTCTTTTGGCACGATCACACCAAGTCGCAGAGTCCCCTGCACCTGCCTTGACCATTCCTTGCCTAAGAGTCAGCAGAGACACAAGCACCCACTGACGTTGCGCCCCTCACTCCGTCCACCCTCTCCAAGCCCCACATTCCAAGTTGTCTCCTTGAATATAACTCCGGATCTTCCTACAAACCCCTTTGTACTGATGTAAAGAATTGAAGCTCACTCTCTCCTGTACTCTTCTCACCGGTAAATTCTCAGATCTCTTCGTTTCCTTGCAGAGCGCAGAGGGGTAAGTTGTGTATGCGTGTGTGTGTGTGTGTGTGTGTGTGTGTGTGTGTGTGTGAGCGCGTGTGTGTGTGTGTGTGTATGTGTGTGTGTGTGTTTCCTAAAACTTGCATAGAGCCCATGAGTGTGGCTCTCCGACCTCCTGGATCTCAAGGCAAGGAGTGGGCTCGCCGGAGGGTCCCCGACACCCCGCACAGCAAGCTCGGCCCCGGGGGGGCGGCGGCGGCGAGAGGCAGACGAGCTCGGGGCCGAGAGCCGGGCCCCGAACAGCGGCGCCCCGACCCCCCGACCCCCCGTGCCAGGCAGGGCCCGCCGTCCCCGCGGGAAGGCCGGCCGGCCGGGCCGAGGGCGCTGCGCCGCGGCCTCCGGCTCCTCCTCGGGGCGCCGCGCGGCCAGGCCGGTGGGTGGCGGCGGCCGGGGCCCCCGGGGATGGCGGCGGCCGCGCTCCACCAGCAGGTGGCCCCGGGGTCCCGGCGGCGCCGCCTCCTCCCCGGCGCCCCTCCTCCCGCGGGGGCGGTCAGCGCCCCGACCCGGCTCGCACCCCGCCGCCGCCGCCGCCGCCCTCGGCCCGCCCGCCGCGTCCCCGGGGCCGCGCTCGCCGCCGCCGCCGCCGCCGCCGCGTCCGGAGCAGCGCCCAGGCCGGCCCGCGGCCAGCGCGCAGGGCGCCGGCAGCACCCGGCCCGCCGCGCCGCGCCCTCCCCGCCCCCAACTCGCTCCCCAACGGAAAGTTCGGCTCCGGCTGCGCGAGGCACAGAGCCCGGGAATGAGAAGGGGTCGGGGGGCGTGCTGAGGGGACCGGGCGGCGGCGGCGGCCAGGCGGGGGCAACTTCTCCCGGGAAAGCGCCTCCTGCCGACCCCGCGAGCCGCAGCCCCCGAGTGGGCTCGAGGTGGTTTTTCCCTTGCCTCTGCCTCCCCCTGCGGATTCAAGACGCGGACCTTGGTCCTGGCGCTCCCGCTGCCGGGTGACAAGAGCCAGCGCCGCCGCCGCCGCCGCCGCCTCGGCCGCCGCTCCCTCCGCCCGCCGGCCGCCCCCCGGCCGCAGCCCCTGCCTCCTGCCTCCTGCCAGCACCATGGAGTTCTCCGAGAGGAAGAGGAGCAGGAAATCCCAGAGCTTCAAACTGGTGAGCCGAGGTAAGCGGCGGGCCGCGCCGGGCCGGGCGGGGGGCGTGCGGGCGGCGGAGGGAGGACTTGGCGCCGCGTAAACAGCCCCGCGCCCGGCCCGCCGCCCCGCGCCGCGGCCGCGCGTCCCACTCCGGGGGTCCGGGCTTCCGGGACCCCCGAGTCCCCTCCCGCGGTGGAGGGGGGGCCGCGGCCGCACACGCCGCGCGGCGGGCAAAGTTGTGCGGGGGGGAGGCAGGATGCTATTCAGCGTAAACAAGTCGGAGGGCACATCAGGAAATTAGCAAACAATGACACTTGGGGAGCCGAGAGCCTTCTTTGGTATTCCACTCCTGTGGCTAGGTTGGGGGGTGGGGGAGAGCTGCCGCTCCGTCAGGCCGTGCACACACGAATCCCGACCAATGGTTGTGGGTTTGCTTTTTCTCCCCCCAAACAGAAGCAAAAAAGGTGGTGGTTCTGTTAAGAACCAGAAAGAAGCTCATGAGGTGCACGAGCCCAAAATGAGAATTGCTGACCTCCGGCGTCTTTTCTAGAGACGTTATTTGGGTTGGAAAGGTGTTTTGGAATAGATCACTTATCGGTCAGAAAAGTATCCTTAAAAAAAAAAAAAAAATCCAGCCGGTTCCTGGCGATTTAACAGGTGTACATCACGGTCTTCGGGCTTAGGAATGTTTTATGGGGGAAGGGGAAAGTTGAGTCGTCTTGTCTGTGTTCAGTTACTTGTCAGAGCCTTCATTTTCCTGATAGGACTTTTTGAAAAACGCTGAGAACTTAAGAGCGGACATAAAAATATGTCTATCCAAATGCATTGTGTCGCCTTAAATTAGAGGCAGGTGACTTTTTTCGTCCTAATGTCCCGGGTCCCGATATTGAGTTGAGAACCACCTTGCTTAAATAATCGTCTTTGAATCAACTTGAGGTCAAAAGCAAACCACAGAACCTGTCCCCTTTTTCCTCTGTTGTTTTATCTAGCACTGGCATCAGAGTAGAGAGAGCACTGGCATCAGAGTAGAGAGAGCAAGGCGACCAACCTGGGGAAGTCACATGTGAGCTGATGAACGTTAGAGGGCAATTCCAAGTAACAGAGCTTTTCAAGCTAAGCTGAGCTACCTGTGATGTAGATTCAATAAAGCCTGTTTTCGGCAAGCCTGAAAATGGTTTGATTGTGGACATTTTGAAGATCGCCTCATACCTGTTTTCCCTGATTTAGTTCGGATACTGCTTCATGAAAGAGGCCTGGCATAGTTTTACGTATTCAAAATATTTGGCTCGTCCCTCTGTTTCCGTGTTGATTACTCAGTCATTTGTACTTTAAAAATCTCCATATGTGACCGGCCTGTTGGTTTATTGATTCATTCGGGAAGGTAGGCTGCTTTCCTTATTTATGACCTCAGGGAACTTAACTACTCTATCTGAAAAGTGAGAGTGGTTTTGTAGACCTTGTCCTGTCAGGTCTCAAGCCACCAAAGAAAACAAAACAAAAAAGGAATAGCTTTTAAGAAGGAACCTCTATTTTCTTACCTAGACGATCCTACTTTTCAGAAATAGACCATTGGCAAGTACAGGAGCCTCTGTAGAAAAGAAAGAAGCTCTTAACGTACGGTATTTTAAAGTTTGCCTGACGAAGCAAGTTTTTCTTTTTCCTTTTTTTTTCTTTCTTTAAATTATGGGTCTGATTCTTCTCTCTGCTCTGCAGGTGCATTTTTAGAAAATAAACTATTGCATATTAAAGTGCCATAGCTGAATGCAAAAGATTCACTTGTGTGAAAGATGAGAATCTTGCTTTCTTATCTAAGCTATACTATGTTTGAAATAACAAATCAGTTTTTTCGTGTGTGCTTTCCTGTAAGCTGCTTAAAGGCTGGTATTTTTCTGGGTAAACTGAGAAAACAGAGTGTCGGGTTACCCTGAAGCATGCTGTTGATATACTGTACTCATGGAAATGGGTTGTGGAGATAATTTTGGAATCACCCCCGCCCTCCCGGCCTATGATTGGGCAAGGTTTTTCTTTTCCTTATAAACATGCTTGTCATTTGAAAGAAAAGAGGCCTAGTAATTGGCATCTGTGGGCCAAATTTACTGGGAAAACTATGTGATCAGCAAAGCCGTTTTCTAAAGTCAAAGTAATAGGTCAAGTTTGCGTACTTTTCAGAGTAAGCAAAGTTTTAGAGATTACTAAAGACCATGAATTCCGTGACTAACCGAGTTCTTGGAAATTATGTTTATAAATTAAAGTATAGATTATACATCTTCTCTATAACGAGAGTCTAGTCTTTATTGCTTATTCATATCTTGCTCGTCATTAGAATTGTAATTTTTGGTTGTTTTCTCATCCCAGATTATCACCATGAGGTATATAAGATCTCAGAATTCAGCAACGATGTTAATGGGGAGGCCAAAGAGACACAACCCATTTATTTAGGTAGGTTCCTATGTCAATTAATTTCTCAGCAAAACAGTGTGGCCATTTGCAATTAGGGGGAAGGGAAAAAAAAAAAGATTGTGCCAGAACGGGAAATGTCTGCCATTGCTTAATGTATGACATTCTTTTCAAGACCTTTTATTTTACAGATTGCCAATATATCCCTTATTAACATTGCTAAAAGTTGTAATTTCAGACATAAATGTTTATTAGTGTCTACACACAGTGCTAATTATCGCTCACTCCCAGAGCCAGATGCTGACTGAGCAGTTTTGTCGCTCTGTGCTCACCCCATTTCCATTGCATATTCGCTGGCATGCTTCACTGGCAATAGTTTGTGTAATTGGGGTATTACATCTTTGACATCTGGATAACAGAAATTCAATTTCCAGGAAGCCGCTATTTGTTTGGTTTTGCTTCTGCCTTGGGTGGGATAGAGGATTAATATGCTGTCTTATTATAATGTCCCTTCACCTCTGTGGCCTGGTTGCTAATCCTGCCATGACAAAATTAAATTAAATCTACAGTCAAAAAAGCGTAAGGAACATCAAAGTGCGATTGTCCGCCCAACCACCTCTTGAGAGCTCCAGCTCTCCCCTTCCTGGATTTGTGGGCATTTCACACCAATGTTTTTGGTCAGAGAGACTAGCCATGCTTTGTCTTTGCCATCCTCATTGCCAGCTCACCTCAGGGTCAAACGGAGCCAAAGCAGCGCCTGTGAGACCCATCGGACGAGTGTAGCCGCCTGGTGAATGAGCAGGTAGTCCAAAACATTGCCACTCTTTCCAAGTGCAGCGTTTGCTACAGATACCATACGTGAAGGACCTGGCATGTGCGGCTTGTCAGTTGCAGACCACGAACCAAAAATTAAACAACTTCAGATTTTGCCACTAAGAGTGCAGTCCCCCTTAAGTAAGAGCGGAGAGCAAATGGTGGCTTGTGGCTTCAGCCTTGCCCATCGCGAACACCTTCACCACCCCAGAAGTAGGTTGAGAGCGGGTGCCGCACAAGAAGGGAGCAGAAAGTGGGAGACCGTCGGGGCGAGAGTGATGAAAAGCCGAGGCCAGACTTGCCAGACCTCTGGTGAGAATTGAGAGCAGAAGGAAGTAGGATTGCTGTTCAGACCCAGTGTGAGGGGTACTGAAAAGCCGAACAACGTGAAAGCCAGATGGCGTAGTATTCTGTCACTGAGATCTCTCTTTTTTTGCTTTGAGGAAGAGAAAGGGTGGGTTGCCAAAGGACTGAGAAATCAAATGGATACTTGATGGAGGTAAAATAGGAGGGGAGTATCAGCACGTCTTACATATGCAACCACTGAAGGTGCCTAGATCTTTCCATCCTGGGGGAGAATATTACTGAGGCCAGCAACTACACTCACCACCTGTTCACTGTTAAGAGGACTAAAAACCAAAAAGTTAATAGTCAAGTGAAATTCTGTGACCCAGAAGGAGAATATTCTTGGATTGTACTCTCTTTAGTTCCTTAAACTTAATGAGTTGGAATTCTGTACTTTCCATTCCCTAACCTTATTGGTTGGAATTCTGTATCTAAGTACCACTCGACTTAGCCATTTGAAATGAGGAGTTTGCCTATTAGTAGAAAATCTACATTTATCGTCAAAATGTAACATCATGTCCTTGGTTCAGTTAACGTCCAACAAAGCAGGCCTTTTTCCCCCTTTGTGCTGTGTATTTGGAAAACAGTAATTCTGGGTGTGAGAAAGTGGGGGATGAAGAAGAGGAAGATGCGAGTGGTCAGAATTCGGTAAACAGTACACTCTTGAAGGGGGCAGACATCGCTGCTTTCATTTTTCCCAGCTCGAGTCCAGGAAGATAAGAGAACATCAGCGAAAGACCAGGGTGGGGATCAGCTTTCCAAGTTACCGGGCAAGAAGGCCTCAGACATCAAGAGACAAAAGTTTGAACAGTGGAAACGTGTGCCTGGGTGACTTCTCAATCTTTCGCTCATCCTGCGAAAAGTGTGATATGGTTCCCAAAGACCAATTTTATTTTGTGATCTCTGGGTCCATTTTTTTTTTTTAAAGTGGAAAAGCAAATGAGAGCGATTGGAAATAGTTGCCGACAGCTTATGAACTTAAGAATTTGGTTGTTGATGATGTTATAAGACATAGGCATTAGGAGTTTGTAGGTACTCCTCTCAAAACATAGCTTTATATCATGTTTGTTTTTGTAAATTGCTAGAGTCTATCCGTAACACTACTCGCTAGGGTGCAGATTTCTGTGTGAAGTTTCTGACGCCCAAGGGAGTTTGTTAGCAGGACAGCAGAAGAACTGTTTCACCTATAATGCAGTCCTAAAACGTGGCCCCGAGATGCTGTGTAGGATTTTCTGTGTTCAGACGTAGGTATAATCCCTAGGGCTATCTGCACCTATAAGATTAAAGTTCATATCTCCGGGAAGGGGAGCGCTCCAAGTTTTGGCAGAGTTCCCACATGAAATCTATTTCCCTGGAATATATTCAGGCTGTTGACTAAGGAAGCCCACGAGTGAGGCAGGGTAGCTCACTGGTGTGGATGGCTTGGCTGAGTGCTTTGCGACTCACACACACAGTATCAATGTGATAATAGGGCCAGACGAGGGTATTTTGCCCTGTGGACATTGATGTGGCCCAGCTGGCTGCGGTGGGCCTACAATAAAAATTTGAGCACCTGTTTGGAGAGGAACAGCAACTCGTTTTAATCAGTCCAACAGATGTCTTTTTTAAGAAAATACTGTGCACTCAGCACTTTTCTGGAACAGGGGTGGGAAATGGATAGGACCAAGACATTTGGGGAGATAGGACAAATTGAGAACACCATCAAGGAGCAGTATTCAATAATAATAACAGTTTGGACGCTTTGTGCGTGCACCAGTGTTGTGTTGAGTACCTCACATGAATTTTCTCATTTACTTCTCACGGCAAATCTGCCAGAGTCGTGATCATCCCTGTTTTGTACAGGAGACTTAGGTGTTTGATAGCCTGTCAGAGGCCTCTCAAGTAGCAAGTACCATAGCCGGGATCCCAGTGCACATCTCCGTGTGCTGGAAACACCCCACCGCATGCCTCTCTGTGTGAACGATGATTCATTGACAAATGTGATCCGTTAGGGCAACGAGCAAAAGCAGCGTTGGAAGGGACGGATCAAACGCAAGGTCAAGCGGAGAGCTCTGGAAGGGCTGGACCTTGAACTTGCGGAAGATTTGGATAGGCAGAGGGGAGGTGAAGAAGGGGCTAAGTGTCACAAGACCCAGACGTTAAGTGAAGGTCACACATGTAGTTTAAAAAGTGTTTTCACATCTGTCATCCTGTGGTTTTTACAGTAGTCCTGTGAGGTCACTGGGGCACATGTTCTTAACTCCCATTACCTAGAGGAGGGAACTGAGGCCCAGAGTGAAGTGACTTGCTCATAAATAGTGGAACCTGGCAGAAACCCACGTCTTCTGTCCAAAGATTTCCCTCTGTCGTGTTGGGCCAGACAATTCAAGGATTATCAGGAGACCTTAGCTGGTAGCAAAGCACTTTTAGCAAGTATTTTAATGAGACAGTGAGTTTATTACTCATAGCTTTAAAGGAAACATTTAATGAAATCTCTTTTTATACATTGGATTTTCTTTTGGATTTACCATTATAATATATAAATTTGAAACATGTCTGTTTTTCAGGTGTTCACTCTCTTTCATTTATTCATTCAACAAATATTTATTGAGCTCCAATTGTGGGGTCAGGCCCTGGCCCTCTTGGTCCTCTTCTGGTTCTTTTCTTTGTTTTTTTTTTTTGTTTGTTTGTTTTTTGTTTTTTTGTTGTTGTTGTTGTTGTTCTTGTTCCTTTTGACACTAAGTTATACAGCTTTCAGAAGATGAACCACAGGGTATAGTAGCCATGCCAGATGAGCACGGTCAAGATCTCTGAATTTTTTAAATGTTTATTTTATTTATTTTGAGAGAGAGAGAGTGAGCAAGCAGGGGAGGGGCAGAGAGAGAGGGACAGAATTCCAAGCTCACAGCACAGAGCCTGACACGGGGCTCAAACTCATGAACTGTGAGATCATGACCTGAGCCAAAATCAAGTCAGACACTTAACCGACTGAGCCACCCAGGTGCCCCTGAGATCTCTGAATTTTTAAATCTTTTTTTCAGTGACTTTGTTGATAACAGCTGCCCCCACCAGGGTCCCCAGTCTTTTCAAAGGTGACACACTCGAACAATCCCTACCCACTTTTCCAGGTTAGGGAGTTAGCCTCTAATGACAATGGGAGTCGTTAGAGCCCTGGAGAAGTGAGCAGGTGCATGTGTGAAATGGGGGGGGGGGGCCGGCCTGGGTCCCACCTGGGTCCTGTTTCTTTCCAACAGGGAGGGGGGCCCCGATGTTTACCTCACCTGTGGCTAGAGTTGCATGAGTGAGAAACAACCTCAAATGAAATGAAGGGCCCAGCGGACCTGAGTGTTTCTTGGGGTTAGAAATAGAGCCGATAACAGCAGGTATCATTTTCGGAGAGGCTGCTGCGTGCAGGGCACTATGCTAAGAACTTGGCGTGTAATCGCAGGGTGCCATGCAACATGCCCCACGTCTGCGGGACTCCACACAGCTTTTAGGGTGCCCTTGCCACCACGTGTAAGTGGTTTCTAAGGCTTCCTACAGCACTAAAAGTAGATCTGCTTATCCTTATCCTGTAGGTGCACAAACGGCTTCACAAATCCAAGCAAAGTCAAAGCCGAGAGAGCCTCTGAGGCTCTTGACCACCGACGGCTCCCTTGAATATGAGCGCACGTGTGAGTGTGCTTCTGTACCCATAGGCGCAGCGGTAGACCGCTTCGATGCTACTCGCTGCCTAAAGATCGGGAGGCGTCTGCAGTCAGGCCCGTCACACTCTTGGATTGGTCATTTAGCCGACATCACAACCACAGTGTGAGGCAGGTGTTCCATCCGTCATTCAGACAGGAAGCCGAGCTCGGAGGTGAAAGTGACTCACGCGAGGTTATACCGTAGTTAGTAGTTGAGCGTGCTTTAAAACCCGGGTTCCTGATGTCCAGCTCTGCCCTCTCTCGCCACGTGGGGGCTGCCTGCGGTTCTGCCTACCTGTGCCGTTCTGCCCACACGGGCTCATCTTAGTGTGTGACTGCTCATCCTCTCCCCGCCACCCCCCCGCCACCGACAGAGTGGGGCTCAAGACATGAGAGGGGGCACCGTCGGTAGAAGGGAGGGGTGGGCAGAGCCTGGGACCCGCTTGGGAAGAAAGGAAGTAAACTTGGTTGAACATCTGCTGTACGCTGGGCACTTTCCCAAACTGGAGAAGTATTGTTATTTCCATTTTTAAATGAAAAATACAGGCCTTTGGAAATGTCAGTTTGCTCAAGGTCAGAGAGTTCGCAGACGAGAGCTTGGCCGTGGACCCGGCTCCCGCGGTATTTCTGCTCTGCGGTGTGGTCTCTGAGAAAGCCGGGGCCCCTCGCCTCCTCCTTCTGCTGTTCGCTCTCTGCTTCTAGCTCACCTTTCCAGTCTTTTCTCCCTCTTCTTCCTACTGAAAACTTTGGCCTGCGTCAGACTGGTCTCTTAGCATTAACTTCCTGGGGCGCCTTTCCCTGTCTGTGTGTGGGCTCTTCACCATCCCTTCCCTTCCAGGCCCTCCCACGTGTTAGCCCGTTTCCAGACCCCATCTATCACCAGCCTATCGCCTATCGGTTTCTGAAGCCCAATTCCAACATTACCTAGGCCTGGAGGCCTTCTCAGTTCGTATAGCACAATAGAGAGAACTCAGGTTTGAAGTCAGAAAACCTTGGTTTGAATCTCAGGCTAACGGTTAATAGCACCTTGCACGAAACTCTTGAGAGGCTTTCTTTCTCTTCCATAGTTGAATAGGAATGTTGGCCCTGGCTTCCCCAGCAGGCTCCCCTTCAGCATCTTGGAAATCCTATATGATAAAACACTTTTTCAGAGTAGAAAATGCTGTATTCTTATTTTTATTATCCCCTTCTCCTGAAATAGAAGTTCTGTTCTTCTGAACACCTTAGCACTAAATAATAACGTCATCTAGCATTTGCCACGTACTGCCTAATACTCGTTTTGTACACAGCTTTATGGCGCTCCAGGTCAACCTGCAGACACCCCTGTCGCCCCCAAACCTGAACAGTTACCACACTGAATTGTGGTTGTTTATTCGCACTGTCTCTCCTCATGTAAGTTGTAAGATGACAGAGCAAGGGTGACCTGGATTCTTTTTTGTATCCTTCGAAGCACCCAGCACGGTGTTGTGTTCATAATAGGAACCCAGATGACAGGTACTCAAGTATCTAAACGTGTGAGTATGTTGGACAATGTCGTACAGAACTCTGAAGACTTGCTTTAAAATATATCACTGTGGGGGCGCCAAGAGTGGTTAAGCATCCGACTCTTGATATTGGCTCAGGTCGTGATCTCATGGTTTGTGAGATCGAGCCCTGAGTCGAGCTCTGTGCTGACAGCAAGGAGCCTGCTTGGGATTCTCTCTTTCCCTCTCTTTGCCCCTCCTCCGCTCATGTTTGCTCATGCTCTCTTTCTCTCTCTTATTTATTCAAAAGAAATAAGTAAACTTTAAAATATATATACACACACCACACTGTTGAGATTTTGGAGACATTTAGCGAGCCAAACTAAAATATTCTTCATTTAACCAGAAGAATCTTTTATCATACATTAAAGCAGCACGGAAACTTGGGACTTCTGATGTTGATGTGTGAGATAGAACTTGAAATCTTTTTGTTTTCCTTCACATCTAGAAAAGACCAAAAAGGAGAGGACCTCACCTAGGAAAGCCAGCGACATGTTAAAAACCAAAACTGAAAAATAGTATATGCTCTGCTGGCTCGGTATTGTGCCGTAACGTGGGCACAGCTTTCTAGAGGCGCTTGAGATAGTATTGACCTGCTTATCAACTGACTTTGGCAGGTCTGGTTGTCCAGCTCTGTGGGAAGCAAGTTTACCGACCTAAGTTTCAGAAAAATAGCAAGCTGTGCATTCAGCAACAGGCTTGTCCCGCTATGAGGGAACACTCAAGCCGGGCCTGCTCCCCTAGGCCCGTGTCTTGAGAAAAAGTTGCCTCTTTCCGTTTCCCATCAAGACTTGGTGTGGTTCAGGAGTGAGCGAAATGCGTGATACGTTTTGATGGTTTGCTGTTCCTACTCTGATCATGACCAAATCATTAAAAAAAAAACCACACACACAAAACAAAAAACCCTCCACGAAGGGCAGACTCTAAGGAGATGTATTAACAATTTAGCCTCTCTGGTTCCCATGGGAATATGGATTTTTACTTTTGGAAGAGAATAACATGGCTATCTATAAGATAAAATAAAGATTTTGGAACAGTGTGTTTTGCATCTCCAAGTTAAAAATAGACCTAGGACATTTACAAAGCAACTCTGTTATTCTTACAAGTCACAGATTACTGGAGAGAACGCCACCTAGACTGGAATGTGCGTGCAGAAGCAGGGGGTGGTGGGCCAGGAGGGAGCAGACTCCCACGCCAGCAGGGATTCGCCCAGGGGCCCACGCCGGCAGGGATTCGCCCAGGGGCCCCGTGCGGCTCCAGGGCCTGCCTGCCTGAACCTCTTCACCGTCTGTGGCTTCCTAGTTAGGACTGAGACTCCTAGGCCTGACGGATGAGACTTTGCACGAACTGCCACCTGCCTCCTTGGGGCTCGCGGCTGAGGCTTTCCTTCCACCTCCCAGGCTTCGGCCACGCCACACCACTTTTGTCCGTGCAGCAGGATTCTGTCCTTGCCTTTGAGGCCAGGCACTTAGTCACCCGGGTGGCTGCACATACCACCTCCTCTGCTTGGAATTTCATACTTGGACCATCCTCCCTCTTCTGTCCGTGGCTCTCTCTTATCCCTGAAGACTCCCAAGTGGATGCAGCTTCCTCCAGGCAGCCTTCCCTGATTCCCCTCACCTCTCCTTCCACAGCATCCAGGGCTGGGTGCTATCACAGCAAAGCCAGTTTGCTTTTCTCTCTCTCTCTCTCTCTCTCTCTCTCTCTCTCCCCGCACTAGGGTGTAAACTCCCTGAGAATCATCTCTGTGTCCCCACTGCCCAGCCCCACGATGGTCACATAAGTACATGCTCAGGGAGTGAATAAGATGTCCACTTTAAATTCAAAATAAAGTGGGGGCGCCTGGGTGGCTCACTCGGTTGAGTGTCCGACTTCGGCTCAGGTCATGATCTTGCAGTCTCTGAGTTTGAGCCCCACGTTGGGCTCTGTGCTGACAGCTCAGAGCCTGGAGCCTGCTTCGGATTCTGTGTCTCCCTCTCTCTCTGCCTCTCTCCCACTCATGCTCTGTCTCTCTCTCTCTCTCTCTCTCTCTCTCTCAAAAATAAACACTAAAAAAAAATTTTTTTTAAAGAAATAAATAAAGTGGTGGAATCAGCCATTTTGAAACTTTATTACCCAACTCTTTTACCTCTGAGTCCTGCCCTGGCTTCAAAGGGTGAACATTTACACAATCTTCTTCGTACCTAACTGGACCTCACATACCAGGCGTAAAATTTGTCAGCACTGACTATCGAAGCTATATTTTTCATTTGTTTTTTTTTCTTTTTTATTAGGTTAATGGCAGGTCCCCCTCTTCAAGTTTAACCCCAAAAGAGGATGCACCACTGTGCCTTTGTGTGTATTCCAGCCCCTGGCCTCCAGGGCCTTGCATATAACACCGCGCTGTGTGGGCATCTCTGGATACGGCCGCACATGGGCCTGGCGTCTGCCCTTCTGGGCTCTGCCGGGAACGGTGTTTGCCACCCGGGCTGTTTGAGCCTTCATTGCTCAAGTCTCATCTTGAATTCCTGCAGGCAAGGCTCCATTCACCGTGTTCCTGGTGCCCGGTACCTGACACGGAGTAGATTCACAACAACTATTTCTGAATAAATGAAGGAGTCCCATGTTTGGAACATGTTAAAAGTGTAGTTATCATCTGATGTGAGCGGGACAGTCTGTTGAGGGGAGACCGTCTTCTTGTGCAGGACTGTCCCACATGTTACAAGAGGTCTGAGTGTGGGCGGCACAAATGTACATGGATGTCAGGAGCAACCCCCCCCCCAGCCCTTGTGACCATCAGAAATGCCCCCTGCACATGTGAGTTACAGCATCGTCTTCTGCAGTCCACAGTTGTGGGGTCAGTTAGCTTTGAGCCGAGAAAAACGATTGCATTGCTATAGGCTGGACACCCTTCCCTCCCCAGCTGTCTCCCAGATGCCCTTGTGAAGGGGCAGAAACGAGGGGTTGGGGTGGACCCAGCCAGCCACATCACCATACCCAGAGCGAGCACATCCATTCACGGCCAGGTTCCTGAGCCTCCTTTCTATGCAAAGGACAGCTTCTTACATGCATACTCGATCATATATTTTAAAATCATTAAGAAGTTTAGACAGATTTCCTTTCAGCATTGCAGACAATGAGTATCCTTGTAAATAAGAATCCATAAAATTGTTTTCTTAGTTTTGCATTTTTTTTCAAGCACGTACAAATATACTATACCATTTGAACTGCAAGGGTTTTACAATGTTTTTTTTACTCAGAAATCAAATTTTATATCTGAAAGGTTAATGGAGAAAACTAATTATGCGATCTGGTAACCAAATGTGTGATGAGACATTTGTCTCTGTAATTAACAGCAAGGAACTTTTATAGTTTCATAAAATCGAATGGTACATGGAGTGTTCTGTGAGCATTTGTTTGGATGAGGTGTCCAACACAGAGATGTTTATGGATGATATAAAGTTGAACTGAAATGTAATGCAGGTGTCTGTACATCTCACGGCATTTCTCATTGTTGAAATGGAAGCCGGAAGATTAATAACTTTACTTTGTCATGATAAAATAAGTAATGTGTTCTTGGAACAGTGGTACGGTACATAAGTTACTCAGTAATTCCAAGAATTTATTCTGTTCCAGGAATAATATCCTTAACAATTTATTTTTACAGAAAAAGTTGATGCCACATAATAGCCTCTGAAGTTGCTTGTATGGCTAATGGAATTATATCTCAAATATGACTTTACACCTCCAGAGAAAATGTAAAGAACCCCACAAAAATGCAAGGTTAAGGTACAAGCTAAAAGTTAAAAAGTCAGGAGATGCAAAAGTTAAGGTTCTTCCGTTAACGTTAACTCATTCTCATTGCACATATATAATTTTTTCAATTACTAGCAAGACTTTAATGGGTCCCTTAATAAGCCTTGTGTGAAATACGGTTGGAAAGTAGTTGTTGCAGGTGTGTTTGCCTTAACCACTCTACAGGAGAGAGCCTGGGGCCTTGAGCAACACAGATGGGCCCAGAGCTGATTCGTCTTCCTCTGGTCTACTTTGGTCATGTGGGCAAGCAACTTACTCTCATCCTTTGCTAAATGGGGGAAATGAGTCGCTGTCTGTCATCTCTGGTGAGCTAGGAAGACGATGAGGATGAGATATGTGCCTTTGGGAAAGCTTTCAGAAGAAGGCACGATTGAATTTAGGCACCAAGTGTTTGCCTCTGTTTGCCAGCCCTACACCATGGAAACGAGAATCTCTTTCCAGGATGTCACAGATTTGGTTTACGTCTTACCCATCGTCAGTAGTGTTTTTTCAGCCTTCCTCAACTGTAGTGTTTTTTCAGCCTATCCCAACTTCTTGGCATAACTGATGCTTAGAATTTACTGAATTCTTGTATTTGTTTTGTAAGTCTTTATCGAGTAGCCATTAGGGCCAGGCTAAGAGATTTTAAAGCTCAGGAGGTAGCGACCAGGGGGATGAAGGGTTCTATGGGAACATAAAGAGGGGCCTCACCAGGCCCGGGGGGGGTTAGAGACTATGATCCTTGAGGAGATGACATTTCAGTAGGAGATGGGGCTGAGGAGGTATGAAGGCCAGGAAGTGAGTGCTTCCAGACTTTCCTTCCAGCTAAAGCAGAGGGCCTCTGGCTTTCCATTACACCCACCAGCTGGGTTGGTATTTAATTGTCCTGAAGTGAGGCCTGGGCACTGGTCCTTTTAGAAAGTTGTCTAATGTGCATGCAGCCACACCCAAGAGCCACCAGTTTAGAATAAGGGGGGTGGGGGGAGTAGGGAACATGGCAAGGGATAAGGTGGAGAAGTGGGCAAGGAAGGCCAGATGCAGAGCCGGGCTGCATCGGAGGTGGTTGGCATTCCACGGAGCTGTGTCACGTGATGAGGTTTGTGTGTTTGGAGATCGCCCTGGCTTCGGGGTGAAGAGGGTTTGGAGGGAGGGGCGCAACACTGGAGGCTTTTGGCAGTAGCCCCATCAAGTGATAATGGAAGCGGGGGGCGGGCGGTGGGTGTGGAGAGAAATGAGAGGGTTCAGAAGTGATTTGGAAGTCACAATAATCAGGACTGTATGATTAATTGGCTTTGGGAGGGCGAGGAGAGAGAGGAGCCCCAACTTTCTGGCTTGTACAGCAGGGTGGATGCTGTTAGTGAGGCTCAGGGATGGTCATCATTAAATACAGTTTGGGGGCATGATACTAAGGTTGCTTTTGAAATGCGCAAGTGGGGCTATTGGGTATGTGGGTCTGGAGCCCTGAAGTGGGAGCAGGGCTGGCGTCCTCACATACAGATGGTCACTGGGGCCAGGAGAGAGGATCGGGGGACCCAGAAGGTGTGTGGGGAGTGAGAAGGCTGTTCGGGCAGCATCCTGAAAACGTTCGACATTTAAGGCAGTGCTTTTCACACCAGTTGTTGTGACCTGTAAATGGGTCAGGAGATCAATTTAGCAGATTGTCACCCGCATGAGCAATAGTGGTAATAATAATAATAACAAAGACAGAGTGGAAAAGAAAATGTCAGAATGCATTGCATGCAGGAAGGATAAATTCGTGAAACTTTTTAGTTATATATGTAGTATACGTGTGTGTGTGTGTGTGTGTGTGTGTGTGTGTGTGTGTGTGTGTGTGTGAAATCGTCATGAAAAATATATTTCTTGCTGTGAACTATGGTCAAAAAAGTTTGGAACCCATTGACCTAAGCTGCGTTTGTCTTACCCCTAGAGAGTTGTCTTTAGTCTGACTCAGGAAAGACTGCCAGTCTCTAAGTGCTTTTGGACCCAGAGTTATCAGAGTTCCCTGAAATCCTTGGAAGAAAAAGGTGCTATGAATGTGACCCATTCTTCATTGTCAGTAACACTATTTACATTGAAGATGAAACTGTACAATGGCATGTATATTTAACTTGGAATATATTTTTAAATGTATTTATTTTGAGAGAGAGAGAGCACGAATAGGGGAGGGGCAGAGAGAGAGAGAGACAGAGAGAATCCCAATCCCTGACATGGGGCTTGATCCCACGAACCATGAGATCATGACCTGACCGAAATCAAGAGTCGACGCTCAACCACCTGAGCCACCCAGGCGCCCTTAACTTGGAAAATTTAAAAATTTTAAATGGCTGAAGAAATGTAATACAGCGAGTACTTAATCAAGTTCATATTTAGCTGATCCAAGATGTAGATATGCAAATTAACAGCTCAGTTAGGGGAGATTTGCACCTCTGTATAGCATTCTTCTAGAAGTTTTCTGTGCAGGAGAGCAGAGGGTCAGCATTTCAAGTTATAACGAGAAGGATCGTCTCTTTCCAGGCAGTGAGTTATGAACATTTTCTCTCTTACTGAATGAAGACAAGACGTTGGTTATACTACCAGAGGCATATGGGAGCTGCTCTTAACCTACAGTCTTGTATTTTACCTATGTGAATTACCAGCATTCGAAGACTTTTGCTATGTGTTTCACAGAATCATGAACGTAAATAAATTCTTACTTCATGTCTTCTAAGTGTTGATATGTGGCTTTGGTAGAACTAACAGGATTCACGTGAACCATGCTGCCAAAGTAAAAAGAAATATCTGAGCCTTATTAGTTAGAAACAGCGCAACTAAGTTGGAATCCGCGGATCGTTTGGGGCCGTGATTTCACTGTTTCTACCACGTGTGTTAACATAGCTGGGTGGTTAAGATGCCAGCTGGTTCAGACAGCACGGAGTGTGTGTCCTGACCGCTTCCTGGATACCACGCAGCTGGACTGTTGTGTGAATGGCCTGCGTCCTGCCCGTCAGCCCGTTCCTTGAGCGCCTCCGGAGAGTAGCTCGAGGACCTTGGAGCCTGACCCACCTGGTGTAACTCTCCAGTCTCAAAGTCCCTGTTTCCTCCTGGGTGGAATGTGTTCAGCAGCATTTGAACCTCTTAGTTTGTTATCAGGATTAAAAATTGGCAGAGCGTTTGCCAGAGGGCCTGGTACATAGTGAGTGCTCTGTAAATGGTGGCTGTAACACTTTTACCCCTGCCTGCTGCCAAATTACTTTTTAAAAAAAACACGCGTCTTGGGGTGCCTGGCTGGCTCAGACGGAAGAGCACGGGACTGTTGATCTCGGGGCTCGTGAGCTGGAACCCCGCGTCAGGTATAGAGATTACTTAAATAAATAAATAAACTTAAAGAATAAAAACATTAAAAATAAATAAATACATAAAATAATAAAAACAAAAAATGCACGGCTTCTACGAGCTTCAACAGAAGGTAATCTTAGGCCTGTACACCAAGGGTTGCAAAACAGACCACACCCAGCACCGTCTTTCCTTTGACTTGCTGTCACTGCTCTCCCTAGCCACCTATCTATCACTCGTTCCCGTCCAACTTCGTCTTTCCTGGGTGACATTACAGAAGATGTTTTTGCGTCCAGTGCCACAGGGAGAAGATTGTACATAATTCTTTTAGGTCATCTTTTTCTTCCAAAAAAAAAATAATTTTTTTTGTTTTTTTTTTTTTTTAAGTTTTATTTATTTATATTTTGAGAGAGAGAGAGAGCACGAGCGAACGCAGGGGAGGGGCAGAGAGAGGGAGGGAGGGAGGGAGGGAGAGAGAGAGAGAGAGAGAGAGAGAGAGAGAGAGAGAATTCCAAGCAGGCTCCACCCCCAGCACAGAACCCAGTGAGGGGCTCCATCTCACAATCGTGAGACCGTGTCCTGAGCTGAAATCAAGAGGCAGACGCTTAACGGACTGCGCCGCCCAGTTGCCCCTCAGAACCACTCTTAAAGTTAAAATTTATAAAGGTGCAAATGAGGTATAAAGTAAAAAGGAAAGCATCCTGTCCCTTTCATACTCTCCAGTAACAACCATTGTTAACAATAGAGGGGTGTGTGTGTGTGGGTGTGTGTGTGTATTACAATGAAAGAAATATGGGATCGTGCTATGTAATATAAGGCTTTGTAACTTTTTTACATAACTGAGTCCCCATTTATTCCACAAGAATCGAGTGGCTAGTTTGAGGCAGGCAGTAGACCCTAGTTGTAAAGTAGTGAAGGAAGTCACTGTGATGTCAGCCATCATGAGTTTACAGTTTGTCTGGCAAGTAACCTCTAAATGACTATAAAAGGGTCATTTCATTCTTTATAGATACGTAAACATACACCATAATTTCATTATACCAACATGCCATGATTCATTTATCTAGTACTCCATTGATAAATGTTTGGACTGTTCCCAGCGTTTCACCAGTAGGATGCTGCTGCAGTGAATAGCTTTGTACTTGTGTCCTTGGTACTTGTTGGGATGTCTCTGTAGGATAAATTCCTGGAAGCTGAATTGCTGGACTTCCCTCCAGAAAAAGGTCCCTACCAACAGCATATGAGAGTGACTGTAACTCTATCCCTTCACCAAAAAAATGGGTTTTATGAATCTATAGCCTTTGCCAAATTAATAGACAAATAATTTCGCAGTATTTAATTTCCATTATACTAATAATTATGGAGATAAAGGAATTTAAACTATTTCTCTTGTGAATTACATGTTCGTGTCCTTTGCCTTGTTTTTTATTCTTAGTATTTGTCTTCCTCGTTGATTCACAAGACCTCTCCCTTGTATTTGGGATTTTAACTCTTTGGCTCAGTTACTCTTGAACATTGCTTAGAGTGGTGGCTTCTGACCTACTCACTTCATGATGGCTAGAATTACTTATCCAAGGAATATTCAGTTGGGCAGCCACGTTATATTTATTATAAAATTTTATTTTCCGTGATATAGGAACATTCGGGGAGAAAGAAGCAGGCCCACTCTTTGAATTGGTCGAGGAACTTCAGCTTTGTTACATATCACTGTTTCATGGAAAACCTTTGTTGACTTCCTGTCATTTGCAGGATAAAGTAAAAGCATCCAAGGCCCTTCTGTTGTTCACTCTACCCACTCAGTGCCTTAGCTCCAAGTTAGCTTATTTACCATTGCCCATTGTGTTTTTCTCTGCCTTTAGACTTGGTTCAATGCTTTTCCAACTCTTTTCTCTTCCCAAAAGTGCCCGTGGAAATGCTGGTCATCTTTAACTGACCACCTCACATCTCACCGTCTTCGTGAAACTGGCCATAATCCTCTCAGTTTAAAATGATCTCTTCCTTTCAGGGCACCTGGGTGGCTCAGTCAGCTAAGTGTCTGACTCTTGATTTTGGCTCAGGTCATGATTTTGCAGTCTGTGAGTTCAAGCCCCACATAGGGCTCTGGGATGATGTTGTGGAACCTGCTTGAGATTCATATTCTCTCTCTCTCTCTCTGAAAGAAATAAACATTAAAAAAATCTCTTCCTCCCAATTCCTGAACACTTGTCATTTACACAACATGCAAGGCATTTATCACACATCCTCTTGATTTTGTCTGTTTTGTCAGTTCAGTCACAGACACTATAGATGTACTCCTAGAAAGTGTAGCTGGGACCATTCAAAAGCCTGACTGAAAAAGCTAAGCCCTTTGCCTTCTGTAATGGGCCAGCCGCTCCTCCCGCTGGCCAGTGCATTTTCAACTGCAGACCGTAACTGGGACCCGGTGGTGTTCCACGGGCTGTGGGAATCTGCACATCTTGGTGGGTGGAGAGCAAAGTATAACACTGGCATTTATTTTTTAAGGTAAAACATGAAGACATCAAAGAAGATTGTTCCCTTGGGGACTTTGCCCTCAAACTGCTTGTAGGTGTTTATTCTCCTTGTAGGTGTTCTCTGAGGACACCTTTGAGAAGCAGCTTGACAGCCCATTTTTTACAGCTTTCCAATGGATTCTGTTTTTTTGAAGTATGGTTGACATACAACATTATGTTAGTTTCAGGTGTACCACCATAGCGAGCTGACAACTGGGTACGTGACTCAGGGTTCACCCTGGTAAGCGTAGTCCCCATCTGTCACCCGACAGTATTATTGACTCTATTCCCTAGGCTGTACTTTCACGACCGGACGGTTGTACCTCTTTTGTTATGTTGATTTATTTTTGAGAGAGAGACAAAGACAGAGAGAGTGGGGGAGGGGCAGAGAGAGGAGGCTCCAAAGCGGGCTCTGCGATGCAGGGCTCGAACTCGCCAGCGGAGGGATCATGACCTGAGCCAAAGTCCAGACGCTTAACTGACTGAGCCACCCAGGTGCCCCTGGATGTTTGTACCTCTTAATCCCCTTTACCTGTGTCTCCCAACTCCCCTCCTCTCTGGCAACCACCAGTTCTGTGTGTTTAAGAGTGTGTTTCAGTTTTGTTTGTGTTATATGTGTCCCACATAGAAGTGAAATCATGTGCTATCTATCTTTCTCTGACTTCTTTCACTTAACATGATACCCTCTGGGTCCATCCGTGTTGATGCCAACAGCACGATCTCATTCTTTTTTATGGCCCATTTTGAATCTCGAGTCCTTGATTCATTTCCTGGTGTGTCTTTGCTCGTTTGGCCTTTAATAGGCGTCTCGAGCTCTTTTTGCTTTGAAGGCCTATTGTCCAGCTCAGATCCATGGCATTCTCTCTTGGTGCTTGTCCTGGCCTCACATGCTCAGCCTTGGACAGAAAGAGCTCCAGCCTCCCACCCTGGCAGCAGGTGTTTGCACTGGGTAAGCCTGCCATTCATCAGCAGAGGGACATCATACCCTTAGAACTGCCCGTACAGTCCTATGTCTCCACTGCTGGACTGTGCACTCCTCAAGGGGAGAGACTGTAGCTTATACTTCTCTTCCTCTTTTTACGCACACAGTGTCTCATATTCAGTAGTACAATAAATATTTATTGAATGGATGAATGAACCTGATGTTATCTAAACAGACTTGAAAGGAACTCAGTTGCCCTTTAAATGAGAATGCTCTGTATACACTGAGCTGCTAAATTATTTTCCACCTGTAACTTCCAGTTTAACAGGGTCCTCGAACCTGTGCCAACATGTGCACAGTTGAGATACTTCTTATCATAGTATTTGATTCAACCAGTTACATGATTCTGTAGCCACTCTTTGCCTCTTTCCATCTTGGTGGCATTTAGAATATGTTGTGTGCTGCCCTTGGAGTTCCTGAATGCACTCCAGGGACTGGCTCAGGAATGTGGGTTCTGGCACACTCTCCTCCACACGCTTTGCCCTGCTTTATTTATTGGGGTTTCGCTGAAGGTTGCATTAGAGAAAAGGACGCCCTTGGAAACCAGTTCCCTGTTCTATAAACTAATGCATTTTCAGACCATTTTTGCTGAGTTAGAATCTCAGCCTTGCGTGTCCCTTGTAAACATGGCTCTTGTCCCTGAGGGTGGCCAGGTGGGACCTTGATAGCATCTGCACGTCAGTATGGCCTTGGGAGGAGGGTGCCAACCTCAGGCCTCAGAGCACAGAGTCTGCTTCACATTCCTTCACTCTGAGCCCCGTTCGTCGAGAGCTGTAGTGCTGGCGGGAAGGACCCTGTCCCCACTTCCTGCTCTTTTCTTTCTGTCACCGCCGTCATCTTGCCGGCGGTGGGCGCGTCTTTTCTACCACATGGCTGCGTGCTGCTTCTACTAGGATTTGAGAGGAGATGTTTAGACTGTCTAGTACAAAGCCTGACCCCCTTAGTATTTCTCAACCGATGCCCTCAACTTTTTCCTACTTTAACATGTCGTTACCTGAAAAACGCAAAGCATTGTTTGAAAGCATTCTTCTTTGTAAGTATATTCAACGCCGTGCAACCACCACCACTGTTTCCAGAACTTTTTCGTCATCCCAGAGAGAAAAGTATTCTTGTCACTGCCGGGGCACGTGTTCTCGGACGCTGCTCTGCTGTGTTGTTGGTGTTTACGGACTGACTGCGGGGGTCCTTTAAGACCATGTGTTGCCCAGTCTCCTGGGATGAAGAACTGTGTCCCTCCCCCACACCGACCCATAGTAGAGGTGAAGACCAGTCACCCAGTAACCATAACCTTATTTCTCGGTGAAACACCCAACTTGTGTAGCCTGTCCTCGTCCCTTGAATCTTTCCTGTTGACTTTTCACGATTTCCTAAAGATTCTCGACGGCCTCTTTAAAACAGTACAGAACTGGACACGATACTGTAATGAAAGTTGACCGGTACTGAATACGGTGGGAAAAGTGCCCCTCGGTTCGGTTCGTGAAGATTCTGTCCTGTTGCGGCACGTGACCGGGTGTGGCACCTTGGCGGTGGACTGGATGTTGGGGGGGGTGGCGGGGTGGGTTGGAGGTGACTCAGTTCTGACCAAGGCGACTGCCACTTGCCCCGTGGTAGGGAGCCCAGGAAGGATGGGGTGACCCACTTTGCTGGCTCAGAAACAAATGAGCTCAGGGTTCTTTTAATGTTGAAAGGGGACGGGGGGGAGGGGGGGTTGCACCCTTCGCACACTAGGTTGATAGGAAATCTGGCATCTGTGTGTAGGGTGTCCTTCTAGCCCCTGACTTGTTAGTGATCCCCAGGGGCTTACCCAGTCCAGAGGGCCAACTACTGCCAGTAGTAGAACGGTTCTGGGGTCAGCTTCATGTACCACGGGGCTGCAGCCCCGCTTGCCTGCTTATTATCTGGATCTTCTTTGTCAGAACTAGGCTCATTATAACCTGACTCCGCAGCAACCTTTTTCTCTAACTCTGCCCGGCGTTAGTATCCATCAGTCACCCAAGCCAGAAACCGTGGCTTTATCTTTCACGCACCCTTCTTGTTCACCACCCTCGCCCCTGGCCCCACATCCAGTCCCTCACCAGGTCTGTCTGGTGAAGTTCCGTAAGTGTCTCTCTCCAGCCGCACCCCCTCAGTCCTTCCCCCAGCCTTTAGCAACGACACTGTTACTGGTTTTCTCTCCCCACACCACAGCTCACCACAGTTTTGCCAGAATTGTTTTTCTAATAGATAGCTCTGTGTTGAAAGAGATAATGAATCTAAAATTGCCCAGAGTAATAGCCCAGTATCTCCAGTGTAAAATTATTCTTCCTTCGCCTGGCATGTGTGGCCCATAATGGGATGACCTCAGTGTCCATTTCAGCTCCATCACCTGTCCTTCCCCACAGAGAACTTGAACTCCTGGCACACAGAACTGCTGTTCAGGAAGAAGGGGGAAGATGCCAGAGCTCTGTGACATCAACCCAAACAACAGTGAGCTTTCTCCTGGGGCCGGAAGCGTGACATTTTGGGGAGCCACCATCCCCAGCCCCAAGGGAATGGGGAAGGACCAGCTTTCACCCGGGGGCTACAGGGAAAGCAGGACCCTCAGGGAAGGTCTTTAGCTATAGGAGGAAGCAGGGTCATCGAACAGTAGGGCACTTTGCGCCCTGGCATCCCGGGGTGCACAGTTAACAGTTTGGAGTCAGCCAACAGTCCAAGAAAAACAAGGATCATTTTTCAGTACAGCCAATCGATCCAAAGGGATTTGGGTAAAAAATGTTGACACATTTGGACAGGGGCTACCTTTACCTTTGAATTTGTACCGGATGATCTTTATACCTCTTGAGCCCATAAGGTGTTTGCTAAATGCTTGTTGAGCAATTTTATTCTACTTTTTCACTCCACTCTATTAACACGCTGTTTGCTTATAACCTTAATATTACATTTAATTCTACCGGATTCATTCTGGTTTGGATAAGCCATTTCTTGCATTCACTTAAGAAAGTTTTGTGGAGGGGCGCCGGCCGGGGTGGCTCAGTCAGTTGAGTGTCCTACTCTTGATCTTGGCTCAGGTCATGATCTCATGGTTTGTGAGATCAAGCCCCACACCAGGTTCTGCACTGACAGCATGGAGCTTGCTTGGGATTCTCTCTCTCCTGCTCTCTCTCTCCCTCTCTGCCCCTCTGCAGTGCACTTACTCTTTCAAAATAAATAAACTTAAAAAAACAGTTTTATGGAATACCTATTCTACATCGACACCAGTACATTTGTAGGGCAAAGATACGATTGTTTCATGAATCTTCGTAGTAAGACATTTCTAGATAGACCTGACATGTTCACGTACAGTCTCTCGCTATATGTTTATATATTACCATCTTTTTCTTTTATCATCCCAGACCGTGATGGTCTGTGTTGTATATCCTTAGTTAAGAGGATATACAAGTTAAGAGAGTTCTGGCCAAGTTAAGAGAGTTCATGTATGAGGACTTACTCTGTATGTATTATTGTGCATATTGTGCATGTATCTGTATGTGTTATGTAAAGACACATGATCTGGTAGAGTCTTGAAATTTAGCCAAAGATAGAATTCAGCCTGCAGTTGTAGACCTGTCCAGACTCAAAAGAATTTCAGTTAAGGCTGTTTTACCTTTTAGTAAGATTTCTTTTTGTTTGTCTTTCCTAAAAACGTTCAGCCTCTTGGAGTTGAGTGTAAGTAAAGACATAGATTTGGAAAGAAATCAGGAAATGGCACACAGTTCCTTATAGAATCGTGCTCTGGAACTAGCCTGTGGCTCCTGGGAGCTTCCTTTCCCCGGCATTATACATGGAAAAGACGCTGACTGATTCCAACTGGAAGGACAAGTAGACGTCAACTAACACTTCCAATCTCAATCTTATACACTTCCCACCATTTCAAGTCAAAGAACTGCATGCACCCCCTCAATTAAAAAAAAAGAACAAAAAACAGTGGGCCCCATGTGAGGACAGAAGAAGCCCGCCGGTTCTGAGAAGGGTATTTGTGACCTCAGAGGCATCAGATACTCTGTGAACATCCCACATCGCCCCTCGGCGCTGCTGTGCGTCCCCCTTCAGACCTTCCTTTTGTGGTTCAGGAGGCCAAAGTCGGGGGGCCCGTGGGTGACTTGTCTCCTGTTAAGCAGCAGGTCAGTCCAGCTGAGGGGAGTCCAGCCCGGGCCTGTCCGCTGGACCACACCAGCATCCGCTGCTTGAGCCTCCACCGGCTCGTCCCGCTTGCCCGTGTTGGGCACCCGCTCCATCCCAGTGTAGGCGCGCTCACCCAGCTTCTTATGCCATCCCTGCGTTTGGCCTTCAGGTCTCATTTCTGACCCTCTGCTCCATCCGCCCCCAACGTGCAAGGCAGCGTTTCCCCTCTCTCTGCCGAAGCCCATCGTCGCCTGCAGGTGCAATGAGGCTTCAGGACTCTTCCCCAGGGGGGATGGTCAGGGCTGCTCCCTGCTTCATTGGCCAAAGGAGGGACAGTTCCCAGTGGTTACCCTGAGACCGTTTGCACACGTCAGGTTGTCCTCTAGGGATGCCCAGCCCGTCTCCTCTGAAAGCCTCTTAGGTCACCCCTTCCTCCACCTTCCCCAGTCTCTCCACTGTCCTCTCGTTGACTTTTACAGCTCTGACTTCTGCACCTGACTGTCTTCTGTGCTTTAGAAGGACACCGTGCACCGTGTCCTGAGTGAGGTCAGTCGGGTCTGCCTTGGCCTCCTTCGCAGCACCGTGATTTCCTCCTTGGGCCCTGCCAGCTCCTGATTTGTCATTTGGTCGGGTTTTGTTTTGACTTTGGAAGACATGTTTCTAAACGTTTGCTGGGACAGCCCACACCCAGAGGCACCCTTTAAAGTCTCACCTCTTCCCCCGGACTCACCCTGCGGCATAAGCTTCTGGTCCTCCACACAAACATAGAACGTATGTGAAACTCAAAATCGAATGTTCATTCTGGTAATTTTCAGAACCGAGAAACTAAGGTTGCAACAAAGCAGATTTGCTTTTAGAAACTTCCAGAATCCTGTGACTTTCTTTCTCCCCCTAAAGACAGCACTTGATCGTCATAGAGCTCCGTCTCCAGAGCAGAGGTGGAAGCTTTGAAAAGACAGCATCCCTTTTGCTTCAAGTGTCAGGGTCTGTGTGGAGAAGTAAGCTGGCACCGACTCAAGACCCAGGCAGAACGCGGCCGAGTCGGCGCGGCTCTCGCCCGGGCGCCAGGAGGGAGGGGAGTGGCAGCCACCAGCATTGCCAGCTACGATCAGTGTGCTGCAGCCTGTGATGCGTGCACGACTTCCCTGCTCTAGAAAATGGAGGATAAAAACCCCACAGGAAAGAAGCTTCTTGCCCAGATGGTGCTGTTCACTGGCCAGGAAAGTTACGTGTTTGGGTGCTGACACTGACACCAGTTTGCCTGTACGTTTCCTTCCGAATTCCTCCGGGAGCCCTTCAGACACACCCTGCTCCCTGCACATCCTGAGGAGGTCACAAGTTTTGCTGGCTCTGCATTATTTAAATTGTGCTTAGTCATCCATTCCCATAAAATCTGGAGTATCACTTAGTGTTTCGGTATTGTAATTTTCACAGGTGTTTGATGTGAAAAGAGTCTTATTACAAATGAAAATATTTCTCCTCTCCTCTCCTCAAGCATATACCAACACATAACAATACTGTAAATTTGGAAATCTGTGTCATTTCTGTGTTCACCCATGTTGGATATCAAAGGCAGAATTAATATTTTTATTACCTTTTTGAAAATTGGGGATTATTTCAAAACAGTATGTAAAAGTTTCTTTATAGTCAGTAATGTATCCATACATTAATTAGCTAAATACCTAACCGGGCAACACAAAAATACCTAGATTCATTGTGTAGTTACTAATTCTACAGAGAAACCTGGCTTATATGATGCTAAGTGCATTAAAACATCATTTATATTAAATGTGCTGTATTTATTTGCAGGAGCTATGTAGAAAAAGCCTTTTCTTTTTATCATAGTTTAAATTTCAAGCATTTAATAGAGTGACTGTGAGAGGCTTTTAACACCCAGATTAGAGGGGGAAAAAAATCCTGGTATAAGACTTTTATTTTAACACCCAGATTAGAGGTAAAAAAAAAATCCCCTTTTCTCAGTCTTTGTGAAGATACCAGCTGATGCACAGTTTAGTAAGATAAGATGTTCAAAAAAGCTCCTAATAACATCCCGTAATGTCATTATTTACAGAAAATATTTTACGTCTGTATAATTTGAGAGTTATCTTTAAATAATATTTATTAAGTACCCCTAGTGCAGTACAGAGATACCTTAGTTCAAAAAAAAAAAATCCCCTTATGGAAAAGGAATCTTACTTAATGTAAAGGTTCTGGAGGTCTGTTGCACAACAGTGCAAATAGCGTTAACTGAATGGTGCCCTTAAAAACAGTTAAGATGGTAAATTTTATGTTACGTGTTTTTTAACCACAGTGAAAAAAACAACAACAAAGGTGAGGTGGGGTTCTCTTGTGCACGTAGTTACAAAGTGGAGGTGGCAGTGGTCTGGGCAGGTCCGTCCAGGGAGACATAGTTCCAGGGGCGTCTCCCCACCGTGAGTCGGAGCCAGAGAAAGACAAAGCCCTCCTCCCATGTTTTGGATGTGTCTGTGCTCCTGCATTGTCATGTCTGAAGGTGATGCCCCCACTGACAGTGTCTTACTGGAGTGTGACCCTGCCAATGGTGCTAGCCATTTTCTTGCCTTTAATTTTTATAGATTAAGTTTCTAGAAGCTTGCATCTGGACTCAGTAATCATTCCCATTTCCAAAGAAGGGGCGTGGTTTTTTTTAGTAGTGGATTATTTTTTCTGCTCATGCACAGTGATCTCTTTGGCCCTGTTTCCATTAGGAAACGAAAGCATGGAAATTAAAAAACAAATTACAGGAATGAGAAGATTACTGAATGACAGCACTGGGAGGATCTATCAGCGTGTCGGCAAGGAAGGAGAAAAATTAAAAGAAGAACCCCAGGATTTGGATTCAGTCTGGCCTCCGCGTTTGAACTCCACTGCTGAGGCCCCCCAGAGCCTCCACCCTTCTTCACGTGGTGCGTGGAATGAGTTACCACCCTCCAGCGGGCAGTTCTCAGGGCAGTATGGCACCCGCTCTAGAACCTTCCAGAGTCAGCCCCACACCACTGGGAGCTCCAACGGTATGGTTTATCAGACATTGAGAATGCTCGGGGCCAGGGGCGGGGAGAGGGCTGTCCAAATGTTTTATATTTCTAAATATTCATCGTGGGTTTTTTTTTTTTTTTAAGTGTATTTATTTTGAGAGAGAGCGTGTGCGCATGCGTGCAGAAGCAGAAGAGGAATAGAGAGAATCCCAAGCAGGCTCCATGCTGTCAGCACAGAGCTAGCTGGACACAGGGCTTGATCTCATGAACCGTGGGATCTTGACCTGAGCCAAAATCAAGAGTAAGATGCTTAACCAACTGAGCCACCCAGGTGCCCCAACATATTCAGCATGGTTTTTGAGTTCAGTACATTAAAGCCTCCCCTAGTCACCTGCCTTAGCTGAGTTACACTAAGAGAGTAAAAACTGGAATTGAGAAATAAGAGAGACTGAGGCTTTATATTAGAAGTGACGGTTTCTTCGTAGAGATTTTAGCTCCTCGAGAGGTGAAAGCTATCATTTGCCAACATACAGATATTATTGCCATGAAAGACAAACATTAGGGCAGAAGGCGCTCACTTTGTCATCAAAAGAAGCTTCTGTTCGTATGGTATGTCATTAATACATCCTCTTGCTTTATTCGCTTTTCTGCATTGTCAGAAGAAGGGGGTGGGAGACACCTGTCCCAGCATCCTAGTGACTAGTGATACCTTTGCTTTAACCTCACATCCCAGTAACTGAACCGGATGATCCATGTCGTAAGACTTGCTTCAATTAGGGCTGAAAATTACCCTTTTAGAGTTGCATTTCCTTAATTTAAGTTCCTAATTGTTCAGGGGAAAAAAATGGCAATTTTTCCCTTAAGGGAAAAGAATTGATATTTTTCTGGACGTGTTAACTTTCCATCCGGTTACTTGCCCCATAAATTACGTACGGATGCGCAGATCTGTAGTCTTCGCAAAGAGAACAAGGAAAAAGCAAGACTGCATTTTCAGTTTCCTTGAAAAGTTAAGGATTTTTCTCCCACGTTCACTATTCCTTCAAGAAGAAGAGAATTGTTTTGATTTTTTTTAACACAATTTGCAGTAACCAGTTCAGGCATAAAAAGCCATCCCGAGACACTGCCGATGAGGGACCCCAAGAGATGTATGGCATCTTCTCTTTCTCTCAATATTGCATAAGCCAGGATCAGGTTCACCTGCTGGCACGCTTCCAGGTTAGGGGACATGGCTCTTGAAAGACTCCTCCATGAAAATGAAAAGTCAGTTCTCCTTAAAATTAGAAAATGATTTATAACAAGCTGGAAACGGTTGGTTTTGTCCTCTAAAAATGATAAAGACAGCGCTGAGAATAGTGACTAGGAATATTCTCTAAGGCCCTCCTAATTTGACTGCCGTGGAAGAAACAGTAAGAGAAACAGAACACCCTTAGGTGTGTATGAGGCTAAATAAACGCCACATCAGTAAGTTGTGGGTGAACGGCGTTCTGTTTTCCAGTCCACAGCAGGCATGGTGGATTCACTCTGGAAAATGTTATTAACGTTAAAAGTTACAAACCTAAGTTCCCCCAGGTTGGTTTGAAAATAGATTTTTGCGTTTGTCGTTGGCATTATTTCCAGTAGAAACCCATCACATAGAACTGTGACTACTTAGAATTCCATTGAAATTATTTGCAGTTTTAAAGCTGTAACGTCTCAGTTTGCTACAACTTTGGATGTAAATAATTGCATTCCTCCAGGCATTAAGTTATCCGTATGTATGTCATGGTTTTGCCGTGAAATTTTTTTTACAGCGTCCACAAATAATGCATACAGTGGGACTAAAATTACCTGTAGTGTATGATAACAGGTATAATTGGATCAGTGCCTTAGAACTTTCCCCCTGCACCTCCGACAGCAGTCACAGTGGTCGGATTGGACACAGATGCTGGAGGGCACGCTGCGGAAAGAGCAACTTTCCAAATGTTCCATCGTGTTCCAAGGACAATGGGACAACCTGTGTTTACCTAAATAGGATCGTTTTATTAAGGAAAAGATAACTAAATTTAAACAGAGATAAAGAGAGTAAAGTGAAGGAAATGTAGGATAGGGGAATGGAAAAAAAGGTGCATGAAGATTGAGCTGGAGAACAGCCAGCAGCCCAACACCCTATAACCCACCAAGTTCAAATACGTCCTCCCATAGACACCCTGCTCCCCTGGCTTTTCCCCGCCCCACGCATACCACCCCCAGAGAGTACTCTCACAGTTTTAATGTGGTGACAGTTCCTAACTTGGGAAAACGTGCTTAATACTACAAAACTATTTTTAATAGTTTGACACATTTAATTTTTTTTTAATGTTTATTCATTTTTGAGAGAGAGAGAGAGAGCACGAGCGGGGAGGGGCAGAGAGAGGGGGAGACACAGAATCAGAAGCAGCCTCCAGGCTCCCAGCTGTCAGCACAGAGCCTGACGCGGGGCTCAAACCCGTGAACCGTGAGATCATGAAATGAGCTAAAGTTGGCCGCTCAACCCCAGGCACCCCATAGACACATTTAATTTTTAAGGTGAACGTTTATAACATGCAGCGACCAGGGTTTTTTTTGGAAGGCTTGTTCTCAGAGCTGGTGTTTCTGTGCAACATAGTGTGTGTTTCTAGTGAATTTTTATGGGGGTGTGACCTGAGATGCACTGGTTTGGCACTAGGGAGGCCTGCCCACAGCGCATCGTGGGCGCACAGTCAGGCAGACTCCACCTCCCGCCCCATGAGCCGCCAGGCACCTTACAGTGCAGAAGCCTGGATAATTTAGGTAAAGTCAGACCCCAGCATTTAGGTGGTAACAGTTATTGGATACGTTTTCCTTACATGCTTCAAAATGCTGTCAATATGCCTTCTTTTTTTCTTCTTTCTTTTTTTTTTTAATAATTTATTTTCAAATTGGTTTCCATACCACACCCAGCGCTCATCCCAGCAGGTGCCCTCCTCCATGCCCATCACCCCCTTTCCCCTCCCTCCCACCCCCCCCCATCAACCCTCAGTATGTTCTCAGTATTTTTTCCTCTTTATAATTTTGGTGTTGACATTCGGAGTATGCCCTTCTTTTCTTTGATGCTCAGGAGAACTTCCAGCAGTGAATTCGTCAGGTGGATCAAACTGCTGTACTTGTAACTGCCAGTCAACGTTGCAGGCCATCCTCCAAGAACTCAGGACCATGCGGAAATTAATGCAAATCCAAGCAGGTACGGAGACCGGGCCTCGGGTGGAACCCCCGGATTTGTCGTGCGTATCTGACATCTTCCGTCAGGATGTTTGTTTTGTTTTTGGCGGTCAGCGCTTCCCGCCTCGCTGTCTCGCCATGATTTTCCAAGTGTCCGTCTTCTCGGCTTTTTCTACAACGCATTTTTCCTTTAGCAAATCTAGCAGATTTGTTACTGCTGACCGTGCTACTCACGTGCCGATGGACGTGTGCTCCACATCGTTCATGCCCTCGTCTCCTAGGACTCCACAAGTGTCAGTTATTTGAATTTTCAAACAGTCGTACTTGAAGAGGGGCATCATTCTCCAGCTCCCTTCCCTACTGTGAGTCGACAAGGATGTTCACATCAGGAAAGAAAGTGAGGCTGACTCACCTTCACCTCCTGAAGTGCTCTGTGTGGGTGGGGGCTGTGTGCTGGTCGGCAACCCCCACGCCCGTCCCGCCCCATCTGGGGCCGCTGTGTGACAGTAGGGAAGCCACGCACTGTTGTCTAAGGGCCGGGGGCGGGGGTGGGGGCCCTCTCGGGAGCGTGGGCTCTCCTGGCCGAGACATTTAGGAGCATGAGCCCTCTGAGCTCCCGCCTGTGGCTTGTCTCCTGGATAAATATTCAGGATGTGGAAGCTCAGGGACCCCTCACGTCTCGTCTTCTTTATTTACGTGACGCCTCTCTTGTTGTCACAGTGAGTCCGCAGGGTGGGGTCCGAGTCCCAGCTCTCCTCGGGAAGCTGTGTAACCTCTCTGCGCTCCGATTTCTCATGTGTAGCTGGAGCATTAATACCTAACTCACAGGATTGTTTTCCAAATAGAAGGGGTTGGTAAATGCAATGAGCTCTGTAAGGGACCATCCAGGCTCTGGTGTTGTTCTAGAGACCAGGAGCCGTTCATCTCGAAGGCTGGGGCATCATGACAGCAGCTGCCGTTTCTAATCTCCACACATGGGGGCGGGGGGCGCGGAACTTTTTTGTCACAGGTACAGAAAATAATAAATCATTTCACGAAGGCCTCCTCTGGTGAGGGAAAACTCCTTGAGCAGGTAATAGCACAGTCGTATGTGACCAGCATCCCCACCCCTCCCCTGTAAAGAGATTCGGGAACGTCATGGCTCAGAAATCGTACCTGGTGCCATTTAGTGAATTCTAGTAAAATTTGAATATTCAATGATGTGGTTTTGATATAAAAAGCTTAATACTTAAACACACCCATCACCCAAGAGCACATGAAAGTAAGGTTTGCAAAAGGCCGTCTGAAAAGCAACATCTAATTTCATGTGCTGAATTTGGTTTTAGCCCAAGGAAAGAATAAGCATTTTGGTCAGGCCAGTGAGCATGCAACTCCCCCTGTTCTTCCACGGTAACCCATCTTCTCCTTGACCCGGCAGAAGGTACCATCTCCCAAGTAAGGAGCTCAGAAAGAAAGGTTCCTTCATGATGGACAGGTTCTTTTCTCAGAGGAAGAGTGTATTAGCACTTACGAAAATATGCATATGAAACCATAATGATTTATTTTGTTACTTAAGCTCCTTACTACTGAGATGGCAAACTGCAAATTGCAACCATCTAAATCCTCGACGGAAGCCCTTTTGGAATCTATTAGGTAAATGCCACTTTGTCACTGTGTTTCCCTTTCTGAACGTCTGTAGGTGAGGGAGGTAAGCAATGCCAGAGCTGTAGGATAGCAGAAAGGATAAACTATTACTCTTTAATTTCCGTAAACTTAAGAATTTGTGTAGTGTGGGTAGATCTACTTAAGATTTATTGCCTATAAAACTTAGACTTAAATTATATTTAGAAAGTTTTGCCTTTACTTTAGGGAGAAAGGGCAAGGAATAAGATGAAGCGATACGATCTGGATACAAGAGACTGTGTCTAGACTTGCAAACGGAGAAGAAAAACTCAGATAGTGCCTGTGTTAAACCAAAAGCACTTTCACTTTTAATGTAGAATAGTGAGTCTTCTTCTTACTATTATTATTATTTTGCTTCCATTGTCCATTTAACCTTGGGCATGGAGGCCTAGCCTTGGGTGAAAATCTGGAGAACAGAGAAAAGTTCTCTACTCAGGCTTGCACAGTGGATCACTTGAGAAGCTCAAAAAAAAAAAAAAAAAAAAAAAAAAAAAAACAACAACAACTCAGTGCCGGGGAACCACCCCTGCAAATTCCAATTCACTTAGTCTGGGATGAGGCTGCGAGGCACTGACTTTTTTTAAAAGCTCCCGGCTAACTCTAACATGCAGCCAAGGTCAAGTGCCAATGAATTAGACTAATTACTATACAGGTGGTTAAAAGCCTTTTCAGTGCTCCTATACAAGGCAAGTATTTTGTTTCTTGTTATTTTATTTTTTTAAGTAATCTCTACACCCAACGTGGGGCTTGAATTTACAACCCCGGGTTTACAAGTGGCACCCTCCACCGACTCAGCCAGCCAGGCACCCCAAGTAGTTAGTTTCTGATGCTAATAAATTTCTTGCCAGTCTGGGAAATGCAAATACCAAGTTCAAAGTATAAATATCCTTTATTTGCAAACTGATAGGAGATGATCCATATTTATGCGCATTTAAAGATCTTTAGTTTTCATTCAGCTTATTTCTGTAAAAAGGCAGGCATATCCTATGATCGTATTTAGTAAGCCATATTGATACATGAAGATTTAAATAATGATGCCGTATTTTTCTATTACACTTCCCATCCGAATATTCTTAAGTGGTTCACGAACACCACTTGCCAAAGTACATCTGTGAAAACTGGAATTATCATCCTTGGTTTCCTTAAGTGTATGTTCAGTACTAGTACTTGGTCCTTGCTCAGTGCTCTTCGTCTCCAGAACTCCACCTGGATTTTCTGGATTTTACTAGTCTTCTTGACTTGCGCAGGATTGTATCATTCCTATTTTGTAGCTACCTGAAACCCAGGTATGGCGTGGAGCCCGGTCAGAAGCCAGTGGTGTGGTGCCGTGGAGGTAGCTGCGTGCGGACGGCACTGGTTCGTGAGGAAGGGGCAACTGGCCCCGATAAATGACCAGCGGGCTTTTGCCCGCGTGCTTCCTGGTCATCCCAGACTGATTCTTTGATAAATGATCATCATCGCTCAGCCCTGGTCAGTTGCGGTGCCTGTAGACTGCTCACAGCTGAGGAGCTTTCCCTCGGAGGACGATCGGAATATTCCTGAGTTGGGCTTACCTCAAGTTCTGAATTCCCGCTTATATAAAAATGTCCTGCGACCGGTCAAATCACGCTCAGGTGTTTTGCTACAGCTCAGAATGCCCTTTCTTCCACGGAAACAGGGGCAGCAGTCACTGTGGCCCACCAGCGGCAGGGACACAGTTTTATCTGAGCTGCTTTTCCGCGTGTCGAACTTTAAAGTGCTCCAGAGACATCATTTGGTGACCTACAGGCCCCACGGGGGATGGACTTTGGTCTGCCTTCTGGACTGAACTCCATTTCGGTCTCAGTGTTCTGGGCCGTGTAGACAGAGGGGTGATCACTTTTCCTCAGTGAGACTCAGGTGTCTGAAGCCCATTTCTTGTTTGTTCTTCACAGCTGGAGCCCAAAACAGACAACAACCCCCCATTTCCCTCATGTGCTCCCAGCGAACCGCTGCCTCGCGCAAGAGAAATAAAAAGAAAAAAGTGCCCCCGAAGACTGTCGAGCCTCTGCCCGTGAAACAGAAGGCCGGCGTGTTGGGAACCGAGAAGCCAGCCGTGGCCTCTGAGCAGTCTGGTCCCCCGGCGGCCGAGCACCCGTCCCCCGGGGACAGCCGCGTCCTCGGATTCGGCATTGTCCTGGAATCGCCGGCCTCAGATGTAAGTCGATGTTTTCTGGCTGCTGACACGAATGTGACATAACTTTCAGGATTTTGCCGTATGAATACACTTTCCCCTCAACTCATCTGGGCCCAGAAAACTAGAGAAACTTGCAAAAAGACGCGTGGGAAAGAGGAAAGGACGACTGTTAATCATTTCCTCGCCTAGAATTTCCTCTCCCGAAAATCTTCTACCTTATTTATTTGAACGGGTTTCCGTTCTTTGTCGCTGAGAGAAGGAGGGTGATGGAGTAAATAACCTGCTCACTAATTTCTTTACCAGTTTTAATTCTGAAGTGGCCGTTTTCAATTTCCTCAGTGCAGAGAGCTACAAGAACATAATTAAATCCTTTGTAAATGGGCATACGTGAACAGAACCTTACAGATAAGGTCACACCTTTCTAGAAACACAAACTAATAATAAAAAAAGAGCAGGAGTGCTAATTCTATTTTATAGAGGCAAACCACACTGCTAATTAGGTGGTAACCGCCATGCCATTTACTCCGTGTAATGATAGGTTAATGCTCTGCAAAGGTTTTTCTATTTTAATACCCTAGCCAGAAAGTTGTTGTGGTCCCAGATGTTGGATGACATCTAAGATACCCATCTTGCTGTGGCTTGCCATTTCGTATCCACGTGACCATAAACGAATTTCTTTAAGAACGTGCCGTCTTTGCAACCGCAAACTCTTCTCACAGTATCTTTATCTACGTACGTTGATGCGAACCCCATCTCGTTGGGGGAGTTCTTAAAATAAACAAGAGGGAGTGATCTATTATTATCAGATTGCATAGGATGAGAATCCTGCCGAGAACACCCACAGGCCTATATGGGATTGGAGTTTGGCCCTACCTTTTAAACTTTAAATAAAAAATAACTGCTATTTTCTTTTTTAAAAAGCCCTCCCTTTCAAATCGCAGAAAGTTTGCTAGCACGTTTCCACACTGGGTCTTTAATAAATGGAGGAGACTTTTTTAGACTAGAAAACCATTTGAACTTATCCAATCCTTGGTGTTAAAGGGGTTTTCACTTTTTATCTTTGAACACATGTTGAAATGTTCTTCTAGACTCGAAACTTAGCTTTAAAAAAGTCATTAATGATGATAACGTTCTACCCCAGGCGAGTCAGCTGATTTGTTTATATCAAATGATTATTGCCACGAAGGCCCTGGTGTCAGAACCCAGGTAAATCATATATTTGGAAACAGGTAAATTATTCTAAAACACAAAGTACATTGAACCTTAAGCAGTGTTCATAATACTTATTTATTTATTTTTTTTTGTATTTTGTAAGCATTCTTTTCAGATAGAAATTAATATATCAGGAGCAATCATTTGGGTTGTATAAATCATCTCCTAAATGGACCAATTTAATGCTAATAACTAAACTTTCTCCTTTATTTTTAAGCTCCAAATACACTTCAGAGATAAGTTTAAGAAGATCTGATTAAGGCCTTATGTACATTAATGAAGTAGAATAGAATTGTTCTTATCTTTACCAATATCAGCATAATTTTGTTTACATGCCCAATAAAAATAATTCGCTTTTCATTCATGATTATTTTTGCTAACAAGAGCTGTTCAGTTTAACAAAGCACATTTGGAATTGTCCCTGAAAACTCAGTTAGGTGCTGATTATCTTTGACTGAAGAATAACATGCTTCTAAAAGCAAAAAATACAGAGAGATAATGATCTTTGCATTATCCAACTGATAGGCCATTTGATTCATCTGTTCAACGGAAAGTGTAACCACACCTAGAGGACCGTGCAGTGAATCCCATCATTGGATAAGGAAGTTTTGTCCACAGATTGTGTTCACCAGCATTAGTGAGTCTAGCTTCTGAAGTCCCTGGGCAGGGCAGGGCAGGCCAGGGGGGTTGTGGGGGGGTAAGGGTGAGTGGATCGACTCCCTCAGGTGATGGAACCATCGATTTAAAGGCCTCCAAATTTAGGTGCCCTTCTAGTGTTTTATTATTTCTTAGCCAGGGTCCTTTTAAATTTTGGCAGAAGTCCAGAGGAGAAAACAGAAAATATATAATAATCTTGTAGGAATTACTGTCTAAAATGGACTTGAGAAAATGTACTACCACAGGATATATATGAGCAGATGGAAACTCTGTATTTGTGCATTTGAAGATGGGCCCTGGGAAATACCCAGCATTGGGAGTGGGAAGATTAGGTCCAAAACTGTAGGACTGGGCAAGTGGTCCAGTGCTGCTAGAACAGCTGTCTGGCCAGCATCAGTTGCCAACGATGATGATAAAAAGGTAGGATGGGGCCAGGTAGTGAAAGCCCTAAATATGCCATGCCAGTGCCCTTGACCTACCTTCATCTTGTGGGTGCTAGGGAGCCACAGCAAGTTTCAGGGAGAGGACTAATCACACTTGTGTCTTTAAAGAGTGGAAAGGGGAACTGCCTTGTGGGTGATAGATAGATGGAGAGAAGGTAGTAGAGACAGAGAGACCAGAAGGAAGACAAGTACCAGCAGTCAGGCATGGGAGGGTCTACATGAGCCGTGAGCCTGAAGAAAGAGAAATGGGGCACTTAGGAAGTCCCCACACAGAGGACGTGGTGGCTCAGAAGACACCCCCCACATTTCTCTCTTGGAAAACCAGGTGCGTTGCTGGGTGGCGGCAGCTTCTTTAACTGAGGCAGGGAGAGCAAGGGCAGAAGCAGCCTTCAGTTCTGGATGGGAAGTACAAGTTTGCTACCGCAAAGCGGTCAGTAGATGTTTGGAGCACAGGAGAAAGATTAGAGCTAGAAGCACCGAGAAAAGGACACGTAAAACCTAGGCTCCCGTTGCTTTGTAACGTGTAAACATTCACATTAATTCTAATTCACGGTGTAGTAAGTTATCTGCCTTGCACCGTGACTTTTAGCGTCGCTGCCACACAAATTCACGGAGGGCCCGTGCAGGGCCTTGCGGGCAGACCACCCGCCACCCGAGCCATCATGGCCGCCCCTACTCAGATGTGGAAAAACACTGAGCTCCCATCACAACCAGCTGCACCATCGCCTGCGAAGCGTTCACACTAGACAATGGAGGGCACTCGAGAAACCCCTCCCACAGAGCCTGGCACGTAGCGGGGACTCAATACACGAGAGCTAGTCCGCCACTGACAAAACGTCTTCATTTGCATTGAGCACAATATTCACAATAAACTTTCAGAACTTAAGGCCTAGGACTCCGTTTTCGTCAGAAGCCTCCCTTCAGTTTAACCCCCGTTTCCCCTCCCACAGCCCCCAGGCCCCAACATAATTTGGGCAGTTCTCTTTCATAGAACCTTCTAAACTAGTTTGTAACTATTCACGTGATTCCCCCTCCATCTACCCCGGTCTCTCCAGGGCAGGGACCATATGATAATAGTATTTCTGTGCCACCCTGTGCTAAATAATGTGCCTCTGAGGCAGCGTTACTGTCCTCGTGCTGTCGACGAGGACCCTGTGGCCTAAAGTGCTTGCATAGCCTGCTCAGGGTCACAGCCAGAAAGGTGAGCTGGTCCTCACACCCGCGCGTGTAGTTGCCCTTACCCACCGCGTGACAGACTCGGGTGCCCGCTCTAGCTCAGTTCCTGCACGTGACCAACACTCAGGAACCAGTCACGGGATGATGGCTGTATGAGGAGAACTGAAAGGTTGGAGCATGGCAGTTTACTCTGTTTACTTGGAAGGTTCTGGAGGAGAAGTTAATGGTGAAGAATGCAAACTCTGACGTCAGGCTGCCTGAGCCAGAAGCTTAGCCGTGTAACCCCTCACCTCAGTTTTTCTCTCCATAAAATGAGAATAATGATAAGAAAGAAAGAACCTCCTAGAACTGGTCTGCTGGAGGAGTTAACTGAAGTAATCTGTGTGAAGCAGTTAGAATAGATCCTGGTCCACATAAACCCTCAATAAATATTGGTTCTTTTTTTAGACTTCAGCAGTCCTAGTAAGTACCTTATAGGGACAAACATAAATGTTAAATAAAACTTAAGTGTACATATGAATGAACAAATACCCATGGGTAACTAGTGAGTATAAAAAAGAGAGTGGCCAGAAATATTTCCACTTTGGGCAGTATTGTTTGACCCATTTAAAACTAGCACATTAAATTAAATAAAACCCAGGCCTCAGTGACACGGAAGCAAAAGCGGGAACCCCAAACCCAGAACCATATTTCACATTTAAATCCAGTATTCCCTTCTTTCTCCATATGCTCACAACCCGAGTAGTCTACCGGCACTCGGACGAGGCGGCTGGGGAGTTTTTGCCATCACCGTTCTTTCTGACCTGGTTGGAAATAGTGATTTGGTTTTTTCTGGGTAGATACACCCGGCCCACGCTTGTTTCATTGTCATTGCTTTTTTGTTTGGCTTGTTTCTTGGCTTTAGTGAAACACTCTGATCAGTTTTTAAAAATAGATTTATGACAATTTTTAAGAGTAGAAAACCTTTTTCTCTTTGTTAGGATTACTGTGAATATTTCCCAGTAATCCTAGATGACACAAATTTAGAAGTTATCAGAAGATAAATCTATGGTGACCCATCAACTGAAGATTAGTTCACTGATGTTTGTAGTATGTCATTTTTCTTCCTTTTTCTTTTTCAATGTTTATTTATTTTTGAGAGAGGACGAGCAGGGGCAGGGAAGGCAGAGAGGGGATAGAGGATCTGAAGCAGACGCTGTGCTGACAGCAGCCAGCCCAATGCGGGGCTCAAACTCACGAACTGGGAGATTATGACCTGAACTAAAGTTGGACGCTCAACCGACTGAGCCACCCAGGTTCCCGAGTATGTCATTCTTCTTAAAATAACTAATATTAAATGTACTGCTGCTTTCCACAGAAGTAGCTTCTGAAATCAGAACCTGTTCTCTTAACACCTTCTTAGCCCAATAAATACGTAATCCACTGGGAAACAGTAAAGCGGGCAATCAGTCAAGCAAGCACCTGTTTATTCCTTCATTGACTCATTGAACTTGAAGCAGCATATGCTTCAGAGTGTAGGTTCTGGTACAGACTGCTTGGGGTCAGATCCTTACTTCATCACTAGTTGGCTGGATAACCTTAAACAAGTTACCTAACCTCGTAACCTCTCCAAGCGTTGGTTTTTGCATCTGCAAATAGTAATAATAGTCATACGGGGACTCTCCTGTCCCCTCCTCAATAGGGATAATAAAATAGTCACTCCATAGGGTGAGGACGAAATGAGAAAAGCCACTTCATGCATGTTAGCCCAGGGCCTGGCACACGGTAAGTAGCGAATAAATGTTCCTTGTCATCCCCATTTTCCGGGGTGCACCGAGATGAATGCAGGAGCCATCGCCCTGCAAGGAGCTTAGGGAGGGAGACGTGTACACAGTGAGGACACTGTACTGGGACACGGGCTCTAGGAGTGGCTGTCAGAAGACCACAGGGGAGCCGGGAACAGCGGGAGCTGCCCGCGGCCTGGAGGGTCAAGGACAGGCTCTCAGAGGTGGACATCTTCTTGGAGCAGCAGTCTCACTGGAGTTGGGTGGAAGAATCTAGACAGTAGTGGCCGCGATCTTCCATCTTATGCATCTGGGCTCAAATATCTTGAGCATAAATCAGGCCGTAGTGCTCAGTCGTTAATTCACTGCCCGAGGAAGGAGAAGCTTAAAAACATCTCTGAAACACTTTGCACTTATCTTATTACGCAAGAGCACGGAGAAATTTCAAGGGTCCAAATCGTGTTGTATTTTCTAAAATTAAACGCTTAGGGGTGCCTGAGTGGCTCAGTCAGTTAAGCATCTGACTTCGGCTCTGGTCATGATCTCGCGGTTCGTGAATTTGAGCCCCGCGTCGGGCTCTGTGCTGATAGCACAGAACCCACTTCAGATCCTCTGTCCCCCTCTCTCTCTGCCCCTCCCCTGCTCTCTCTCTCTTTCAGAAATAAACATTAAAAAGAGAGAGAGAGAGACAGGCGCCTGGGTGGCTCAGTTGGTTAAGCGTCCGACTGTGGCTCAGGTCATGATCTCACGGTTCATGAGTTCGAACCCCACATCGGGCTCTGTGCTGACAGTTCAGAGCCTGGAGCCTGCTTCTGATTCTGTGTCTGCCTCTCTCTCTGCCTCTCCCCTGCTACTGTTCTGTCTCTCTTTCTCGCAAAAATAAATAAACATGAAAAAAAAAGTCTTTTAAAATTAAGCACTTAGTTCTACCAAAATTTTATCAAATAAAAAATCTACAAAGGATTGGCCCTTTAATGACTTCCTCTAATTTTTATCTGATTCACCCTTAAATATGTGCCAGTATGTAGCTTACACATACTTTGTGATAGAACTTCTGCCCGAGCATTTTTTACTTAATACAGAGCATCTACCTTACAGTACAGTTCTGTTCATAGTACATCCAATGTAGAGCCTCATCAACACGGATTCTCAGCTCCAGGTAGACCAACTAGACCAAGCCTGCCCTCCCATCCAGGGTATTCTCATGGGTTCCCAGCTCACTGGCCGTGCTCTGGGCATTGCATTTAATAAATAGTAACAGTGCTTCCTGCCAAATCTCCCTGGAGCAGACCTGTGTTCTAGGAAATGATTTCAGTTTTTCTCAAATAGAAGAAGATCGTGTTTGTGAGCACAATAAAATCACTTAGGAGGGGGTTTTGGTGGCTTTTTTAAATTTCGTCTCGTGAACTAAAGCTCATTTTCCTAGAAATACATCTGACGTGCTGCAAAGTAAATAGCAAACAATAATAAAGGATCATTGTACACGAAAGTATTACGAGCAGAAAGACTTAACCTCACGATCTTTCAGCCATCTTATAAATTCCGTTATGTGCATTGAGCCCCAAATCAGTTAGGATTCCACAGAATCCTGACTCTTCATCCACGTTTTTTTTTCCTTGAGCCAGTCATAAACTTAACTAGTTAGCCAGTTGAGTATACAAACTACTGTATGTAATTTATTACTTTTCAGTTGAAAACCTGAGACTAATGTCCAATATGAATACTCATACAGTTCTTTTTACTTCTTTAACCGATGACCACATGTAGCTAGCTATAAACATGTTTTACTGTCATTCGGCATTGTTAATACCTGATGTAAAATAGCCTATATCAGAAATGTTGCCTCTGTGATTACTTGACATGATCTCTTTAAAATTGTTTTACATATTTTCCTTTAGATTATACAGGGGAATCACATGATATCCTCATAGGGACTGAGGGGGAAATCTCTTGATTTACCTGGTTAGGGGATTCCCCCACTCAAACTAGACCTTGACCCCAACTTCTACTAAGCAAAGGGAGGCCACAACTGAAATGCAAAGAGAAACAAGAGAGTTAACGTCCACAGGCCCGGGTCCATGAACATTTTCAAGAGTCATTATGACTACATGTAGTTTTTGCCTTCAGAACTTTACCCAGTGCAAGATATGATGCCACTAGATAAGGAAAATGCAACATTTGATAGGCTATTGTGCTAAGTAGCTGCGGTCCTGAAAATAAGCAAGACGTCCACGAAAATCCAAATTTACAGTGCGAATTCAGACTCCTAACTCTTAAAGTGATGCCTCCAAGTGTCATAAATTCTGCCCCATCCTTTGGATGTCATCATTTAAAGATCATATGACTTCAGGAATCAACAGAATCTGTAAATTAGCGTATTAGCCATCTGTCTTCGCTGGAGTCAAATAGCGATTCTGTCAGAGGATGCCTAGTTTGTAAAATGATAATTCATTTGGAAGAGTGTGGCTCCTAGCATAGCCATCATTAGTAAGCAGAGAGGTCTCGTTTACAGTAGCGCCAGTCAACAAAAAGAAGGGGTTCGATGATACAATGGAGTTTTAGCCTGTTTTTAAAAATATATGCACAACGTTGTCGATCGTTACGTGGTAGTAAGACACTGTCACTGTATTTATAAAATGGAGATCAAAAAATTTCATAGTGAAAGTTTGAGATTAGTTTTCTTCATGTCTCAGAAAAGAAAGCTACCCTCTCTTTTTAAGCAATCAGTTTGCTGCTTTGCGGCACCTTGTAAGACATAGCATTAGCACCCGTTACTACGAAATCTGCATATGAGAAAGGACAGAACAGGGGCACCTGGGTGGCATATGAGAAAGGACCGGACAGGCAGGAAGGGGGCAAAGGTTAGTCACCTCTGCTCCTGCCTCTGCTCTTACTGCCTCAACTGGTAAAACTGACTCCTTTGTAAGAGGCTCATAACTGGGTGAGCTCACGTTCCTTGATCTGGAGAGAACACTTCAAAATAACAATGTTTGTCCGTCAGTAGAAAGCGGACCAGGACATGCTGACAGCTTCTGCATTAGGACAGCCTCTCAGAAATCAAGATACTGTTATCCGCTAGTGAATCTCTGGGCTCCACAGAAACCTCCAGATACTTAGTTTTAGGAGTCGCAGCAAATGCTAGAAACAGTAACTGCGTCTCATAAAATGCTATCCCGTCCCTTCCTCGATGATGCCCATCCCTCACCCCTCACCCCGAGGCAGACGTTCACCCACACTTCCTGTGTTTTGGGATAAAAGGTCTCTAAATCAGTATTATTTTCAAATGGATGAATTTTGAGTGAATTCTTACACAGTGTTTTGTTTACTCTGTATTCTGACAAATAGCTATTGGGCAGTGACTGGGCGTTTGGCACCGTGAATACAAACAAGCACACATTCTGATGAGAAGCACAAACTGCCAAGCAAATAAATGCAGTGTGGAAAGTGCCGGAAACACAGTTCATAGACAAGGCTGAGTATGTGAAGGAAGGAGGGCTCATTTCGCTTGATGGCTAGTTCAGGTCACTATTCCTCAACCCGGGTCAAGTCCTCCAGGGTGAGTCCAAGGGCAAGTTCTGGGAGTCTCAGGTCAGGTGGCTGAGCTTTAAGCACCTGTTGAATGGTTTCCCAAGTTCAACAGAGATAGATGAACGAGTTCAGTTGGTGTTTCCCCCTTTTGACTCCTGAAAATTTGAAAGCTTCAATACCACCCTAGCCCCTCAGATAGCTGCTTCTGTAAAGGAAATTGGGACTCTTTTTTTTTTTTTAAATGGCTTGTAAATGATACATAGGAGCACAGAGCAAAAATCTGAGATCAATTCATTTAGAATAAGGTCTAAATGCAGCCAGCCATAGGATATGCAGAGCAAAACTCTGGTTATGAATAAAAACTTCCCCTTAGATTATGATGATAAAAGTCTCTCAATGTGATATTTCCACATTGAATCATTCAACAAACCTGCATTGAGCATCAGGTGGTGTGACAGCTTCTTTTCTAGGAGTTGGCGGTGTAGCCTCTGGCTCCCAGCCACACACCCCCCCCCCCCCACACACACACACACACTTTTACCAGCTGCAAGACCCAAAACTCAGCAATCAGTCTAACGCCACTGCCCTTACGGTGATATTTACCAAGCATCCAGGGACTAAAAGTTGAAAGGCAAAGTGAGGCAGAGAAATGAGACAACCTTGTGGATAATCCAGTCGAGAATTGCATTTGGAAAAGGCAGGACCCAAACTTCCCACGTCATCAGAATCATTTGCAGCCTCCTCTGGACCCTCTTTACTCCGACTGTAGTGTGTTAGGCATTCTGGGAAGCACGAGGCCAAACAAAAGTGATAATTCCTATTCTCCAGGAGAAAAACTAATCCCGGATCCTCGTGTTTGTAATATGGTTTTAAAAATCCAAAGGAGTGCTGGGCTTGCAAAGTGATTAAGTATGGTTATCCAAGAACAAGCTTTTGTAACACATCTTAGAACCAATGAGATGTTCTTCTGACTTTTTTCCTAATCAAAGTTTACCAAGTGCATCTCATCATGTTACTGTTTTAGAGTTATCATTATAATCAACAGCAGATGACTTAATAGCTTAGATTATGACTAATGAACTTCTGCCCATTCAACAAGAACTTATTGAGTATTTACGATGTGCCAGGCCTGAGCGATACAGAGTCTGACTTACAGGCATCAGGAAGGGCCACAGTCTGATACCTAATTATATGGTATAATAAATACACCCATAAATAGCAGTGACAAAGAGTGGATGGCCACCTCCACGGGAAGGCATTTATTCTAAATGTTCGCTGGGCTGCCGAATGAAAAGACAAGCTATCCGCGTCCACGAGTGCTGACAGACAAGATATTACTGTCTGAGCGTATTTCACACTACTTAAAGTCCAAGTTGAAAGGCGCCTTCCAAGTCTCCTGCTTCAACATCCCAATCGGAAAATCCCTGATGGGGAAGCAATGTGACCAGAGCATCGGTTTTCCAGTGGCGCTCTGAGACACAGCTTCAGATTCTCCTCCCAAAAGTAGCGGCGAGAGGTGGAATTGAATTACCTTGGGTACCTGCTCGTTGTTTTTATTTATTTTATGGGTTAGTTTACATAAGGTTTCACTGGAGGAAAAAAAAATACAGTTCCACAGCTGGAAACCACTGGCATGGGCCTGTGGGGCAGTCCGATGTTTGTGTCCGTACGCAAATGAGATGATTTAATGTTGGGGAAAGTAATCTGGAAAGTGTAATGCACTGAGCACGTTTAAATTATTTTTAAGTCATTTGGTTACCATCTCTTGGGACCGTAGTGCCTTCACTTAAAAAAGGAGGGTGTTCCACCCAGAAATTTCCCATCCCGTGTAGCTTTACAATTACAGGAGTTTGTGATTGTCCTCTTTCTCTTGACTGTTTTCGGAGCCAAGAATGCATTTTCAGCGTGCTCCTCTCCGTTGCTTTCGAAGAGACTTAATGCTGGAATTAGAGCATCGTATTTTGTAATAACTAGTCACTGGTTTTATAAGTCGCAACTACTGGCACACAAAAGCCAAAACCATATCGTACGCAGGGTATGGGCTCTTCAGTAGCTAGTGATGTTTTTCTGTTGCACATATGCCCAAAGGCGCATGCTTCAAATGTTGCTTTTAATGAAATATTTATGTTCTTTTTGGTAGCCAGAAGTGCAACTTGCTGAAGGCTTTGATGTGTTCATGCCTAAATCACAGCTGGACTCTATATTGTCAAACTACACTCGCTCAGGAAGCCTTCTGTTTAGAAAGCTGGTGTGTGCGTTTTTCGACGACAAGACTTTGGCTAACTCCTTACCCAACGGGAAGAGGAAAAGAGGACTCAACGACAACCGGAAAGGACTAGACCAAAATATTGTGGGTGCAATAAAAGGTTGGTCTGCATCATTTCATTTTATGGGTTCTTGGTTGAGCTTTGCCTTCTTTTCATAAAGACGCAGCTGAAATTGTACTCAGCTAACTGGAAGCGAATTGAATTTGCCCTTGGCAGTTTTCACCCACTGGTGTGGCTTTCCGGTATGACCTCTGACACTCACCACCCCAAGTATCACTAGAATTTGGTATTTCAAGGGTGATGTTGGCTTGTTAAAAATCATTTCAGAGCCAGTTTGATCTGCAGAACCCAAAAGAAGTGTTTTTCTTCATCGTCTCTTAACATGAAAGTATCTTTCTTCGTAGTAGTTTCTAACTAAGAACTTCACCAGAATATGATTTTGACCTAAATTGTTAGTTATAAATAAGAATAAGGCTCTGATGCTTTTTTGAAAACAGTTCTCTCCAAAGTTTGGAAGTTGCTTTATGAGGTCATTGCTTGTAAAGACTATTTATTTATTTCATTTTTTTTTTCCCAATAAGGCTCAGTGAGGAAGTTTTAACAAACATTAACATTTTTTTAATGTTTTATTTATTTTTGAGAGACAGAGCATGAGCAGGGGAGGGAAGGAGGGGCGGACAGAGGATCCGAAGTGGACTCTGCACGGACAGGAGCGAGCCGATGTTGGGCTCGAACTCATGAACCGCAAGACCATGACCTGAGTTGAAGCTGGATGCTCAACCGACTAGGCCACCCAGGCGCCCTTCTAAAGATACTTTAAATGTCAATGACCCCACTCTGAAGGCAGATCCCGTGTACCTCCACACATCCCTGGCCTGCTCTGCTCCCTCTGGTTGTGTATGCAGTCATGCCAGCTACATGCAGAGAAAACCATGAGTCTCCCCGCCCCCCCTTAGCGCTCATGAACAGGTGCCTGAATTCCACTGCGTCACAGCAGCCAGGCAGGTGCAAGTATGAGTTCATTTACATCCAGTTCCACATCATAGACCTATTTCTTAACTTTAAAATGTCCGTGGATAGGACTCTGATAAATGTAATTTCAAGTAATAGAAATATTTAAATGTTATTTTTTTTAATGTAAATGAATTCTCAAATATGAACACAGCTACCATGAAAGTGGAATTTGAGGATCAGGCCTTAATTTACACTGGAATCACTGATAAGGATTCTTCACTGCTCAGTCCCGGCCTCGCGTGGCTTGTGGGCAGGGACTGGACCCAGAGAGCCTTCCTGCCTCACTTCTGCTTCCTGTTATCTTGCAAAATGAGTAAATGAATTTAATAGCGCTTTAAGGATACTTGGAAACCCACAATTAACTTTACAAAATATTGTGATTTTTTTCTAAACAGTTAGCAAGTACCAAACAGCCTTTGTTGGTGGCCAGAAGGACGTAAGCCTTCAGTAACAGAAAATTTATCATCCTCCAACAGAGTTTTTTCACTTAAAGTGACAGTTGAGTTGTATGAAATAAGAAAAGCTACAGAGACATTACAATCCCTGTCATTTCTGAAAAGGATGATTCAGCCTGAAGTGACACTAAAAACAAGATTACTGAGTTTGAAGAATGGTCAGTGACGTAACTGAGACCAGCTAAAGTTGAGAAGGGTCTCATTTCCATTTAATATGTTTGGAGCCTTCTAGAAACACGAGGGTCAGGCTGATGACGCTTTTTAGGCTGAAGCTTTTAAACAAGTTGAAATGTAGCTAGGAATTGTTTTAATTTCCTTCTTTTCAGGACAGTGTATTAACAGTATGCAAGTATTTGGAAATGAGGGAACTGTAAATGACAGTAGAGGAGTTACCTTTATACTAGATGGTAATGAAACATGTCATTACAAGTAGAGTGATAGGGGTTGCTTCTGCCATTTTCAGTGGAGACTGGACATCATACAATAGTTTGAAAAAGTGTATTGCACAGAGAAATAGAGAACATGCCTTAATTTTCTTCACAGCCCTACTCTTTAGCTAGAAGTAAAAATGGTAACAAGGTGGGCCATCTGGGTGGCTCAGTCGGTTAAGCGACCGACTTCAGCTCAGGTCATGATCTTGAGGTTCGTGAGCTCGAGACCTGCATCAGGCTCTGTGCTGACAGCTCAGAGCCTGGAGCCCGCTTCGGATTCTGTGCCTCCCTCTCTCTCTGCCCCTTCCCTGCTCATGCTCATTCCTCCCCTCTCTCTTTTTCTCTTTCTCTCAAAAATAAATAAACATTTTTAAAAAAGGATAATAAGGCTTCTGCTCCTCATACTCAATAAAGCAGATTATTCAAATCAAAGACCTTAGGTTTTCCATACACTGTTTTGTTGAATTAAATCTGGCATTAAAATTCTATTAAAACAACAAAAACACTTTAAAATGGACAGAAACCCAACCATAAGCCACCAACTTAAGTCAACAAATACTGTATATTCACTTGTTTCCTTGTAGGATTTACTCATAAACATATGTTTTGATCTAGACTTTCCCCCTGGGTACAAAAATAGTACATGCTTGTAAAAAACCCAAACCATAAAAACGTATAGAAAGCTAAAAGGCCTCCATAGTCCCACTCTTCAGAACTTACTGCATACATTCCTACACTCTTTTTTTTTTTTCCTAAAATCTTTATTCACAATATGGGTATGGTATCCGATTTGTCTTTCTTAACAAGGACATTCTGTTTATACTGGTCAGCCAACATCTTTACCTGATTTATTCTGATAATTTCTTGTAAGCATCTTGAGGACAAGCTGTAATCTTAAATATGTTTGATTACCTTTTGTGCTTCACTGAGAGCTTTACATATAGTAGGGTTTCCATCAGTACATGTTGGGTGAGTTTTTATTTTTTATCTTGACTTTGGCCCTAATTCATTGACCTAATAGTTCTGGTACTAAATACCCATCCTTATGTCTTCTCCGAACCAATCTGAAATGATAGATATCAAAAATGTTATAAATTTCTCCCAGTTTTAATAAAATGCCAATGAAAGCAAAAAAAAAAGGGGGGGGGAACCAAAGTTCAGTATAAATTTGGGTACAACTCTCTTGATTCTTTGATACTTTTTTCCTTAATTTCCTTAATTCCTTTGATATTTTTTTCCTTTAGCTGCAAGTTTATTAACCCACATATTACGATATAAAGTGGTTTTTGAAAGCAGCTAGTAATTGAAGGTTACTCTACCCGGTTTTTCTTGCTACTTATTGGTAGAGATAAAAGGGGAAATTTACTTCCCCCAGCCCAAGTCTTTTGAATCTGAGTAATCTGGGCAAGTGATAAAATGGTTTCTTTGTACACAATAGCAGCAAAGCTACTCATGTTACCGTTGGTGTCTGCCACTTAATTAAAAAAAAAATTTTTTTTTAATGTTTATTTTTTAGAGAGAGAGTCAGAGCGTGAGCAGGGGAGGGGCAGAGAGAGAGGGAGACACAGAATCCGAAGCAGGCTCCAGGCCCTGAGCTGTCAGCACAGAGCCTGATGAGGGACTCGAGCTCACAAACCATGAGATCACGACCTGAGTCGGACACCCAACTGACTGAGCCACCCAGGTGCCCCTACCACATACTTTAACAAAATTTTATAGATATGAAGTATTGTCTTTCTTCCTCTATCCTTTAGGGGATAGTGCACCAATACTGTATTAGTTTCAAAAGTCCTGCAACTCGCAATATACAAGACTAGTCAATTTTATAAAATATTAGAACTAAAAATAACAGCAGATGCTGACTTTGTTTCAAATGAAGTGACTATGTTGGTTAAAACAGCAGTGGAGGGGGGGGAGACAAACAAAAATCTGTAAAACACTTATAATAAGAACAGAAATGGACTGAAGAAGAATCTATTGTGGGATTATTAACAAAGCTCTTTGTAGTGATAATTAATATTCCCCCTGACAGTATCTTGAAAATAAAACATAAGCCTCTTTGTAGAGATCACATTTTTGACATATTTTCCTCTGTTTTATGGTAGTTAACACTTTCTGGTAATTCATTAGAAATTCATTTATAAATATGATGCAAGGTATTGATGATGAAAGGGTCTTTAATGAGAAACAGTCACCTGAGCACTTTGAGTCTAACTCTGGAAAGAAGCAACTTACGATCTGATTAAGTGGAGCCTTAGATTTTAGTGCCAAGGATGGTTTAGTATCTTGAATTTAATTCAGAAGTGATTTCATGACCAGGATGTAGAATGGAGGTCAGTACCCAGGTATGCTGTCCTCACTTCGTGCTACACCTGCTCAAGACCAGCTAATTCTTGATATCAGATGCCAGGAAACCATGCGGTGTGCCTTAGTGAGAGTTATTTGAATACTGATACTATCCTCGGATCTGGTGCTCTTCAGAAGACATAGTTGCAGTGAAGCAATTTGTAATAATTTTTTAAATGTTTACCTATTTTTGAAAGAGAGAGAGACACAGTGAAAGCGGGGGGTGGGGGGGGGTGCAGAAAGAGAGGGAGACACAGAATCCCAAGCAGGCTCCAGGCTCCGAGTTGTCATCCCAGAGCCCGACGTGGGGCTCGAACCCATGAACCGCGAGATCATGATCCGGGCCCAAGTTGGACACTTAACTGACTGAGCCACCCAGGCGCCCCGCAGTGGAGCGGTTTTTAGAACCTGGGTTAGGGTTTTTAATTCAGCTTCATAGTGATTAGTTGAGAAAGTTTTATTACTATCAAACTCTGCTAGATTCTTGAATCTTCTTGCATTCAAAGGAAATGATGTGCACCTGTCAAGTGAAAGACCTGGTCGACTGCTTACTTAGTTTACTTTGTTTACTCCGTGCAACCCCCGTGTGCAGCCCAAACTGTGGCTCCCCTGGAGGGTAGTCAGTGCCGATGGTCCGCTGGGGTCAGAACCTCCCTGCGAAGGAAGGGAGCTCTTGGTTGGTGCTCCTCCAGAAACTGAACTGTGCCTCTAACAGGGTTAGAGAGCCCGACCACAGTCGGCATCACCCCCTCAGAGGCTCTGGCCAGCCGACCACCAAAAGCTCGCGTCTTATTCCAGCAACTCTGGGGACCTGTGGGGTCTGTGTGAGTCCTGTCACAATACTTTCACCTTCCGTTTTTATTGTACGTCGTCACCATTCTGCTTTCAGTTTGACCTCACAGGGATGTAAATTAATTTGGTTGGGGTAGAATTTACGTCCACTCTATCATTCATTTCTTGACAGTAAGTTGTGTGTATCCTGAGAACTTTCTGTAAGACCAGGGAGGGAACGTCGGCTTGGGCTTGAATATCCTAACAGCGCTGGTGATGTGCTCTTCATTTACACGAGAGGAAACTGAGGCTGTGAGAAGTCAAGTCAGCTTCCTTAACTTAAAGATACACAGGAAGTGGTAGGGCCGAGATTTAACCCCAGGCCTGTCTGGCTCCAAAGCCACTGTTTAGCACAGCTCATTGCTTTGGAGTATCTGGGAGGAAAAAAAAAGGTATCCCAACTTCAAATTTCCATCTCAAAATGCATCATTTTGAATTCTTTATAAATTCCCCTAGGAAAGTCACCATACTAATCATCTAAAACAACTCAGTCACTGTGTACGCAAAGCACATTCAGAGTGAATTTCTGGGTAAAAGGGTAGCTTTACCTCAATTTACTCTCTAGCTTCTAGGCAGGTCTTCCCCGGAAGCTAGTGATCGTCGGTCCCATCATGCTAGGGAGGAGAACAGAAGTGTGATCCCTTCCCCAAGGAAAAGAGTCACGGCTCAGACTCTTGCAGCATGCAGGACCACAAAGAAAGAGCTTGAAAGTCACGCTGCACGTAAGTAATTTTTCAAAGTTGCCTGTAAATTAAATTTTAGCTGCACTGTTTGGCAGTTGAAACCAACTGATGAATGCTTTAATTCAGGAATCCTTTTGGAAGATAAATCATCGTTTGTTAATTTATCTGTTCGTATTTTGACATATCAGATCAGCTTAAAACAGGATACGCTGCATAATGTATAACAGCAAAATAATACGTAACAAGTCTATAATTCTCTCACACACACAGCCCGTCTCTCAGCTTTGTGACTCTTACACAGTTGTTGATTATTTTTCCCCACTCTTTATGGAGGCCCCGTGACAAGTAGGTGGTATTGAATCTTAGCCATTCTATGTGTAGAGCCCTGTACGTTCAACCCCTTCCATGGCGGGTCTCGTATTTTAGCGTGCATCAGGATTACCTGAAGTGTCGGTTCAAAATTCAGATTTCTGGGTCCCATCCTCGGAGACTGATTCAGTAGGTGTAGGGCAGTCCCAGGAATCTGCCTTTGAACCAGGCAGATGGTTTGACACGACCCTTGGAGAATCCGAGCCATCGAGCTCCTGATGCTGATGGCCGATTCTATCATACGACAGCCCTCCTGGGAAACCGTCTCCTTCCTCTGTTCCTTAAGAACAGCCCTTTTTCTGAAGGCTGCCCCGCTCGTCTCCTGGAACAAGCGAGACGATAGTGCGTGTCGACGCCTCTCATCCTTTTAAACCTCTGGGGTTCGACGTTATTCGTGCCGGCTGTGCTGTGCAAGGTCCTCGTTTCAGACATGCCTGTGGTACCTCACCAGGACTTCCCTGAAAAACTGCCTAGTTTACTAAGGCGGGCGAAAGGCCTTTCCAGACTTCAGCACGACTCGAACATCTGGATCCCAGAACAAATGCTGTATAGTTTTCCCTATTAAAGGCTTGAAGAAGGCGTGGCCTCCCTTGTGGGCAAGTTCCCGGCCAGTCTCCTGGGCCGCAAGTTTAGAGCACTTACTTCACCAGCTTCTTCACCAAACAGTGTGACACCAAAAAACATCGTCCTTGCTGCTTCTCCACGCCTGGATAAGTCATGAGAACAACCAAAACCTTCTCAGTATCATTGACCTCGCAAACGCAGAAATCATCAGCAGGCGTGAAAGCTCTGTTAACGGCCCCCACCTTGGTGCCCACCCGCTGCGAGCCAGGAACGTGTGATTTACGGCTGAGTAAGGCATGGCCTCTGACCTTCAGACACGTCAGCAGTGAGCCACGCACACGGAACTGTCCCCCAAGGCAGAATAAAATGAGCGTCAGAGTGCCCGTTCCTGAATGGAGGGAGAAAGCACAGAGGACGGACAGCCATGGAAGAGAAGGCCTCGCACAATAGGTGACTCTGAACCAGACTTCACAGGATGGGAAGTGTGTCCCGTGCAAAGGGATGAAAAAGTTGACTACAGAATAGGTTTAATGAAGTTTACGTTAAATAAAACATGGGTGAAAGCCTTCCACCTCCAGAACTGTTTGAAGTCTGTTCAAGTTGATGGGCCTTGAGTCCTCACCAACCTGTTTGTTTACCTGGAAGCATTTAACTGCGTGAATATAAATATAAACGCCAGTGAAATGGGCCCCGGATGAACGCCAGTTTACCCCCTGGTGGGGGGGGGGGGGGGGTTTCAAGCAGAAGCTGCTTTTTAAAGCTTCTTCCTGAGCTTCCGAAGGCAACATCCCGGACCTGATGAAGCAGAATTTGGGGGGTTGGGGCCACAGCAAGTCAAAAGTCTGTTCCTACTTTGTCCCTGGACTTCCATAAGCTCAAAAAGGAATCTCACCCTCCTCAAAATTACACATCATTTTGCTTGCCACGTGAGGCACAAATAGAGGTGTGGGGAGATCTGTTAAGAAGGTCACGGCTTTTGGGGTCTTTATCCAGCCTCTCACGTAATGGGCAGGAACCAGTTGTAGGTTAACTTGCAGGGATTCAGCTCTGACTCCCAGTCACCGGAATTCTTACAAAACCTGCGTTTTAACACCCCTGCTGGGGTTGACAAAGACAGCCTCCTGTCAAGAGAGATCAGTTTCTGTAGCACAAACGGGGCCACTCCAGTGTCATTGTGGGTTGCACAGGGTTACAGGTACCCCCTTCCCGTTGTTGACATTGTCGACTTGCGTACTTATTATGACAGTTTTCTGGCAGATTCAAGTAAGAATGTCGCAAGGAAGGGGTGCCTTCCCGGTTTGCACAGTGGCACCATATGGGCCAGCCAGGGCCCCGGAAATAGAAAGCAGTGTTTTCTGTATAGCCCATCTCCTTTTTCCGTGGATCCCGCAACAGATTGGCTGATCTCAAACGCCTCCCCACCCCTCCCGCCAGCGTCACAATGTAATGCCACATTTCTGTTTTCTTTCCCATCGTGGGGAAGCAGAATTGCATAAGAAGTCCAGAATTGGTGAAATTATGGTCCTCATCACTTTTCTCCTGGACCTATAGTTGGTGCCCATAATCTGGCAAATGTTTCAGTTCAGTTCCATGAATGGTCATTGACGATCTCATATGAGATATGCCTCAAAAATCTGAGAGATGCAGGAATTGATACTCACTTGAATTCCCGCCGTAGAAGTGCGTATGCAAATGATCATGGAATGCATACAGTCCCTGCAGTATTGTGGACTGATGGTAAGCCCACCCAAAAAACAAACAAACCAACAAAGGAAAAGAAAAAAACTAAGAATAAGTCAGCTTCCATTAAGAAAACCCCTTGAAAATCCATCGACCTTCACTTAAAATTGAACCGAGCGCTGTCATCGATTTTGCCTGCCTTTAAGACATCTTTGTATAAAAGCAAGCGTGGCTGTGTCTATCCCGTTAAAAGCGCCCTTAGAAGAGAAAGGTGTTGCCTCTTGGAAGCAGCCCAGTCTTCCCAGGGGCTGCACCCCTACACTCAAGTCTCCCGTTACACTGTGTTTCCAGGCTCTGTCTTTCCTGCATCTGGCTCTTGGTTCGATTCTGATGCTTCTCTATGGCCGGCTCCTGGTATTTCTCAGAACCTTAGCCTCCCCTCCTCAACACCTTCCTTTGATCACCGAGTAAGTCCAGTATTCCTTAAGTACCTCCCACCGCACCTCTTCCTCACCACCCACACCATCAGCCTAGCCATGTGCAGCTCAGTGAGGGCCGCTCCTCATTAGAAATGTGCACAGAAGTCAGGAGCGAGTGAGGCCGGAGACGGTGGGGACTAAGACACACAGAACATTCCAGCTCAATCGCAGGGCTTAGGGCCCGGCCTGGCCTTTTTTTGAAAGAGTCACGTGTGCCCCTCCTACCCCCACAGCCTGAACGGTGGCACAGGGCTTCTAACAGAACTCCCCGGAGGTGCCTACATTCTGCTTGCTACCTCTGAAAGCTCGGAATCCTCATCAGTGCCTTTTTGCCTTTGCCGCTAATCCCCCTCCTAACCCAGCCCTGCCGGTTCTTTTTGTCCTTGCTCCCTCGCCCCTGGTCTTCCGCTCCTCTGACGCCCTCCTAATCCAGCTGGGCATCACCTCGTCCTTGACGCTCTGCAAAAACCTCTGTAAATATCCTTCCCGCCCTGCGTTTCCCCCTCGAGTGCATGCTGTATTAGGATGTGACCAAGTAACACCTTGTAAAACAAAATTTCCTGACGTTTCCCCACCCAGCCCCTCTTTGCCCATGACGTCAAGTGCAAACTCCGGCCATTTCCAGACTCGCCATCACTGGGTTTCTCTCTCCTTGCAACTACATGTCTGAGTGCTCCCTCCCACCAGGTGACCAGCCCAGTGCTGGCGCTGTTTCTCACGCATCCCGTCCTCCTTGTGGACCGTGAGTTACGCTGTGTTCCCAGGTCTGCGATGCTCTGCTCCTTCTCTCTGAACGAATCCAGCTCTTCACGGTCTAGCCACCTCGCATGACCTCTACCGCGAGATTTTCTCCAGGTCCCAGCCTGCACTGATTTCTGTTTTCCCTGCATTCCTAGAGCACACGTTACCAAGGCTTAACCCTTCACTTTGCTACTCGTGGCTTATGTGGAAGATGACAGGGTCATTTGTTTCCCAAACCATGACACTTTGGAGAGTGAAAATGGTCCTCTTAACCATTTCACCGGGAAAGCGGGCATTTTGAACCGTCCTGAACAAATCAGGATACGCGGTCATCCTATTTATGTTTGGGCATCTTGTCTCCTCAACAAGACCGCAAGCCCCTGTGGGGCAGAGACCATGTTCTGTATTTGCTCTGCATATGCCTTGTCACATGAAACAGTGCCACTCACATAATTAACGATGAATGAATATAGGAAGAAAGGAAAGAGAGACAGAAGGAATGAGGCGGTCAATTTCTCTTCACTGAAAAACGTGGCTTCTTAAAAATGTAAATACAACTCCACTACATCGGATGGACACAGGGCACGAATAATGGGATAACGACACAGCTTCTCCATGACGACTCGGAGGAGGGCAGCTGAAATCAAAGAAGGCAGAATATAAGTCTGAAGGTGCGAAGAAACACCAACAGAGAAATCGAGTGGTACCCAGCAGTCGGCCAGATTGCATCAAGGTGATCCCGGATATTACACCCAGTTTGGACAGGGGAGGCTCTGAAAACTCTTGATTGTTGCTGAATGTCCTAGAGCAGCCTCCACGGTAGGTAATGTGGAGAGGCTAGTGGGTCACGCTTCCATTCACACCGGAGAGTAATTCTCTTCCAAACGTTAAGTATAATAATGGTATTACGGGACCATGATTTGAATAAACCCAATAATGGAAGCCATAAGCAGGCCTGGTAAGCCATTTCCTGCTTTGGCCATCTCAAGACTTCTTGATACCTAAGGATGCTTATCCATCCATGTGGTTTTTTGGCCCTCAGCATCATGGCACCGTGGCGCCTCAAGGACAGTATCAGAGAGAACTCTGAGAACTTTTATTTCGACAGCCTCAAAATATGAGCTCCCAACTCTCCTATGACTGACCTCAATGAGGAGGGAGTTGTCACCATTAAAACACAACAGAAAACAAAAGCCTCGCTCTGAGGCATCGGGCCAGTCCTGACACCCAGTGTCGTCACCCTGAGGTCACACCGCCACACGACAGCCATGGGGGGAGGGGCAGGGATGGTGGCAAGTGGGTTGACCTGGTGACCGAATCCTCATAGGCGAGACCCTGTCGCTGCCACTGCCCTCCTAGCTCCTTGCTCTTGTCTTCATACCTCGGCCGTCCCTGAGTGGTAGTGAGGGACAGAATGGTACCTGAACTTCTGGAATGTGCCCTAACGGACTCTAGGACTGTGAGTGCAGCTTCCAGCCTTACTGCTCAGGGCGTGAACTCTGGACTTCATGGAGTGACTTTGAAAGTGCCTACTGCAGGGAACCCAAGCTTTAAAAACAGAGAGGCGAACTCAGTACTTTCTCCTCATCGTGGACAAAGATGTCTACACAGAGCGGACAGACACAGAAGTGCTGTGAGCGGCCGAGCTCAGGCAGAGGGAGCACTGGTGTCCGTGTGGCCCTTCTGCCACTTGCCTGACTCTTTGAACGGATGATCCTCTCGGCTCTGATCTGTAAAATAAGTGACTTCTATATTTCCAAGATGCCTTCCAAGTAGCATTTCTATAAATCTGTGATTCTGAAACATTCTTCTTTGCCCAGAAAAGGGAGTAAATAGTAAAACACCATGACATCAGAACTTGTTATTATCCAGACCTTAATATCTCGCAGATATAATTTATTCCGTTGAAATATAGCAAACATGTTAAACAAACATGTGCTGTAGCAGCAAGCCAGGGGAAAGTGTTAATCATATTTCCCACCAAGCCGTATTATAAATGAGCCCTGCTGAGGGCTCTCTTAAGTCGAAGTAAATTTAAAATTAACTTTGTTTAATTTGAGAAACCACTCAAGGCACTTTCTTGTAGACAGAGATGCCATTGTAGCAAAAGGAAGACAAGAGTATTGTTCTTTTCCGCCAGACCGCCGTGGCCTCAAATCTTTGAGAACCGCTGTGATTAAACAAGATTGCTCAGACCTCAAAGTCCCACCAGTTGGGGGGTACTGAAAAGGAGCCTTGTGGGTGTAGATTTACTCCTGATTCTGCCATGAAGGTCTTGAAACATGACCTCTCGGAAAGAAAAGGTGGGGATTGGCTAATTTTTAAAGTTTCTCCCAGTTCAGAAATTCCATGCTTCCGTAATCTTAGTCCAGATTCTCAGAAGCAAACCTAGAGAATTAAATAAATATAACTGGGAATCAATTTTCTGGATAGGTAGGGCCCTTTCCATTACAACAACCAACTGAAAATCACGGCCCCGCACAGGGATCCGCACTAGGGGACCAACAATTTGATGGTCAGCATGGTCAGGTTTCACTCTCCTCGACCAGCTGACTGCCCTACAGTCTCTGGCATAGATAATTCGGTAGGATATTCTCATTTCATCAATAAACACGTTATTGTTGGCCTCACTGTATTTTCTTCATGTGTGAGTTAAAGATTTCGTTTTTAGGCACTTTAGTTGATGGACTGTGCTAAATCTCATTGTTAAATGAAATCCTAAATGAACTTTGAGGGCTCAGGGTCATCTCAAGACCTGTGGCCGTTTACCGAAGGAATTCTTGACTTCTTTCAAGTTAAGTCACAGACCAGAGCAAAATGATTCTCAGGTTTATTCTGTCACCAACTGCTGCCTGACCTGTGCCGGCCACGCACGAGACAGCCGTGATCTCTGCCCCTGCCGAGCGCGGCATCTCGGTGATCGCTAAGCGTTGTTATTTTGAAAACCACGGGTTAACGAACTCGGGGCAGGGGGGGTGGGGTGGCTTGCCTGGGAAGGTCACATCTCAGCCAAGACCTGGGGGGTGATGGACTGATGCTTTTAGGCAGGCAAGCTGAAGCCTTCTCCCGGCTGACCCTGAGGGAGAGCGGATGGAAGCAGTGGATTGAGGTCCGGTCAGGATTGATGTCACGGCATTGTCCTGGGAGAAACTTTCTGATTCCTTCATAGGCTGGCATTTGTCCCCGTTAGCAGAAGTGGGAATAATAGTATTCCTCTTCATCGTGAATGTGTTGAAGACATTTTCCAAGATTCATTTTCTCTCCACCTTCCCACCGAGATTAAAAACAGATGTTATATTTAGTTCGCACCCACCTTCTTTATTTTTTTAAAAAATCAAAACGTTCTGCCTTCTATATCCTGTCTGTCTTCCTCCCGCTCCAAGTAACCTGAAGTTGGTGTGAATCTGTCCCATTTATGTTTTTCTATGTTATTGCCTAGGTGTGTGTCCGGAAATCCCATTGACTATGGTCTTATGAATTTATGAACCTACATACACAGCCTCATACTGTACTTTTGCAAATTTGTGTCCTTTTTTTCCCCAAGATTTATCCATCTCGGTATATTATGAATCTCATTTTTTCATCTTAACTGCAAAACCATACAAAGAAAGCAATTTTTTTCTCCAGTTTTCTATTCTACTAAAGGACAGTTAGGGTGGTTCTTGTGCACAGTTGCCTATGGCAACAGTCACCTTTGTGTTTCCTGTGGCTCATGTAGGAGTTTCTCCAGGGGACACGCAGGGAGCGGAATGGAGTCACAGCGTATGAGCAACTTCAGCCTCGTTAAGTGTTGTCAGATGGCTCTCTGACGTGACATATCATTTATATATCCATCAGCAACGTAAAAGAGATCCTATTTTTCCTCATTCTTGCCCACACGTGGTGTTAACAAACTTGAATTTGTCCCAGTCTCAAATGGCGCCTCAGTGGTGGATTCCCTGATTATTAATAAGGTTGACCATCATTTCATATTTACTACCGTTTGGTTATTTGCCTCTGTGAATGTCCATCCTTTGCCTGTTTTTTCCATTAGGCTGTTGTATTCTTATTGACTTCTGTGAATTCTTTTGTCGGTTGCCTGTGTTACAGATGTTTGTTTTCTCTTACTTCCTAGCCTGTGAAAACTTTGCGTGTGACCTCTTCAGTCACACCAAAGTTTCGATTTAACAGCCAGATGGACTGCTTTGTGCTTTGTGGTTTCTTCTGTGCCCGTTTTAAGAAACTCTCCCGACCATAATAGAATGGTATTCTCTGCTGCTTTGTCCCAGCCCAAGTTTTATCTTTTATATTCAGATCTTTTTCATCCACTTGGAATTTACTTTTGCCTAAAACGTGAGGGAAGGATTTAATTTGCTTTTCTCCCTGGGCAGTCAGTCATTTTAACCTCATCCTCTTCGTTCACACGAATTGTCAACCCCTCTCAGTCGTACACTGAGCTCACGCTTTACCTGTTTGCACTGGGTCTTTTGTCTGCCTCTGAGCCTGCGCTACCCAGCTTTCATTCATCTAGCACTGCGCGAGCTCTTAGTATCTTACAGCTCCTGGCCTCCCTCCCTGTGTCCCCTCCCGCCCTTCCCCTCTGCTTCCGCTGGGTGTTTGGAGCTCTTCCTCCTCGGCTACAGCCTGTAGCAATTCTTTGAATGAGGGTCTCTGTGGTGTATCATTTCAGTTTCTGTTCTGGACGTTTCTTTGTGGCACCCTCAGTATCGAAGGACGTGGAGTCTAGGGGGATAATCTGTTCTGGACTGAGGGTTGTTTCTGCAGGGCAACTTGAAAACCTGCCACCGTCTTCCAGATTTTGTTGCTGTTGTGGGTCTGCTCTGAGTCCGTTGTTCTTTTATAGATAAACCGTCCTATCTGCCTGGCTGCTTTCAAGACCTCTTTGCTTTCCGTATTCTCTGTTTTCTTTCTAGCTGTATATTTTTACTAATTTGCTGGGTTGTCTAATTTGTCATCGTAAGAGCAGGGTTCGGTGGTCATTTACGTGTAATCGACGGTGGGCTAAGAATCAGGCTCTACTCCAGGGGGTAAAAAATGCTCTCTTTGGGAAGGCTCTTTTGGTCTCAAAACACAGTGTTACTATCGCTGCCTTAGGAAGAAGCTGTTTTGTGAGCCTGCAGGATAGAAACAGCCTGCCTGCACGCTGCCTGCCTTCCTCCCAGGTGACACTCACTCTCTGACTCCTTTCTGCAGTCTGCTTCGTCCTCCTCCTTACTGGCTTCCTCTGCCCGGTTTCTGTCGCCTCCCCACTGCCACAATTCCGGTTTGCAAGGTGTGTCAGGGCCACTCAATACCAGGAGGTCTCGGCTTTGCCTACTATTGTAAAGCCCTCATCCTCTCATTGTTTGCTGTTCTGAGGAGCTCAGCCTTTTGTGCAGTCTGCAGCTTAGCCTTAGGTCAGGTGCCCATCGCTGCTGTGGTCAGGCTGTGCTGCGGAGGGCACAGGTACGAAACATCCCTGCCCAGTTCGGCAGCGGGGGCTGGGGTGGGCCGTTTCCCACAGGCGTCCTTGAGCTTGGCCAGCCCCACACCATCCAGCTGCCTTTGGTTCAACTCAGACCTTCTGCGTAGTTTTTCGTTCCAACATCTTGATTCCAAGAAGTGAGAGTACTGGGTTGTGACATCAAATGCTTCAGATACTGGAAAGACAACCCCTCCCCCCTTTACACATTAATTAGCTGCATCATAGCTTATCCATCAGGCCCTTGTAGGTCTGGTTATCGTGAGCTGGTTTCTCGGGCGTGAACCCCTGGGTGGTCAGGTTCAAATCAGAGTTTGAACCTGCACGGCAGAGAGCCAGTCCCTAGGCCAGGAACACCTGCCCCAAGATATGGAGCATCGGCCCACCCCACACCATCAGCCAGCCCTTCTTCTAGCTCTTTCCCTTTCCCTCCTAGTACCTGAACTTCTACACTTCTTGTGACTTTAATAAATCACAATGGGTTTGGAATGGGTAGCAAGCCCATGACTTGTGGATTTCAGCTGTCCCATGAATTTGGTAACTGAAGCACCATAATATCATCAAAGGAAAGATACTCTATTAGAGTCCTAGTGGGCCAGAGTCATCAGTCTCCAAGCCAAAAATACCTGTAGACCCATCCTACCCAAGGCCCAGTCTCCTTCTCCCTTCCTTGCTTCAGGCCAGCCGGCCCCTTTGGTCTAGAAGGGAGGTGATCTCACAACCCACCTGGCCCTCTGCCCTGCTGTCCACTGTGCTTCTGTTTTGGGCAAATGAAAGTGAGACAGCGTTCGCAGGGAAGCCTGAACTTAGCTATTGATTTGCTTATATTTAGAATTCAGTCGTTACTCTCTTACAAGATCTGTGTGCTCATATATAACTTTAAAGTAAAAATTAAATAATTCAGGGTGCCTGGGTGGCTCAGTCGGTTAAGCATCCAACTTCTGCTCAGGCCATGATCTCACGGGTCGTGGGTTCGAGCCCCACATCAGGCTCTGTGCCAACAACCCAGAGCCTGGAGCCTGCTTCGAGTTCTGTGTCTCCCCCTCTCTCTCTGCCCCTCCCCTGCTGATGCTCTGTGTGTGTGTCTCTCTCTCTCAAAAATGAATAAACATTAAAAAATTAAAAAAAAAAAAAAGAAAGAGCAAAAACAAAATTTTAATTTATGCACAAAACAATCCCTATGAGCCGTGAGGTCTGGGGCCGGTTTTTTAACCTGCCTGCACCTTGATTGTGTCTATAATGCAGGATTGAAAATACCTGCACCATCAGGTTACAGCAAACATTAAATGAGATAGATGTGTAAAGTGCTTAGCTCGTGGGAAGCTTCACAGAATAAAGAATAAAGGAAAGAGGACTGTGCCGGAAGGTGCCGGTGGCCTTCCAGCGGCTCCCAGGTGAGCAGGGGGAATGTGCACAGCCTGCAGGGAAACCTAGTCTCCTCCGCCTGAGGGCTGGTCCCAGCGCTCCCACTCCTCGGCCCGGCCCCAGGACCCTCCTGCAGGGAGCTCTCTTTCTCACCCTTGTCCCCGGCCCCTCTCACGCTCTGGGAGATTGGCGGCGCCCGCGAGGCCCCGGCCTTCAGTTTTGCTTGACGTCCACCTTGATTTCCGCTTGTCCGTTTGACCATAACTTAGAACTGCGTCATCAGAGCAGAGGTTGGGCTCTCACTGCCGGCCAGGTGTAGCCTGGGTAGAAGGCTCCACAGCGACATTAAAGCTCCGTAGGTCCCCTCTTGCTTCTCAAAGTGTGCGATCCAGTGACTTCCTTCAAAAAGCCACACCATATTCTGTTTCTCCCAGCAAAGGGAGCCAGAAGAATCCAAATTAAGGGTCCTCTAGGAACCATTGTGTGAACAGATAGCTGTTTGGGGAACGCGGCCAATCCCCTCTGTTCTCAGCATGTCACATTCAGACACACTATATACCGCCTGTTCATTGATGATTGCATTAAATGCCGCGTTCCCAGGGAAGGATCTGCTCAGCCACCACTAGCTTATTCATTATTTATATACAATTAAAGGGCACGCTTCGAATGAACACGAGCATATGAGAAAAGCCATTCTTCATGTACACATCAGATTGAACATTTGTCATTTCCCTAGTGACTTAACGTACTCTTTGTACCTTGGGACCTCAAATTATATTAAGCACCGGAGATGCTTTAACTCTTTTATTTAGTTTAATTGTTGGCCTTAGTCCGCTTGTTGGGATTATTTGGACTTGTTTAAAATTAGCCCTTGCTTCTCCTTAATATATTAGAATGGAAGAAGAGGGAAATTTCTTTTTAGTACCTATTGCATTCTAAGGATGAATGCAAATTGTTCTATGATTCTTAATGACCCACTATTAACATAGTAGGAAACCCAGTGCATTAATGCAATGCCTCTTTTCACATCATTACTCCTAATGGAACTGTTACCAGGATAATAGCTTGACCTTTCGCTACAGATTCAGACAGCAAAATATATTCTGCTTACTCGATACCTCTATTCACATAGCATATTGAGCATTTTCAGATCAATACAATGACAATCTTTTGGCCTTGTTCTAAGGTCTCATCTGCACAAGTTACACAGTATAGGATTGTATCTTCGGTAGACAGATTCAAGTTAAAAGTCTCTTTTAAGTTTGAATGTAATCCATAAAACAGAATGTCAGTAATACAGTGGAAATATTTGTTTATATAGGTATTTTTTGAGAAGCCTAGTGCTGTGCCTTCAAAGGTCTCAGACACAGACCTGGGAGACAGAGACCTCTCTGGCTTCTTTTTATTGTACCCAGATAAATTTTGATTTTTTTAATGTTTATTTATTTTTGAGAGAGAGAGACAGACAGACAGACAGAGCTCTAGTGGGGGAGGGACAGAGAAAGAGGGACACACAGAATCCGAAGCAGGCTCCGGGCTCTGAGCTATCAGTACAGAGCCCAACGCGGGGCTTGAACCCATGAACCGCGAGATCACAACCTGAGCCAAAGTCGGACACCTAACCGACTGAGCCACCCAGGCACCCCTGTACCTGGATAAATTTTAACTGGAAAAAGAAAAAAAAAATAGCCAGAAATTGTTGCCATTTTAGCGGGTGACGGTATTTGCGCCCGAGATTAGATTGGAAAGATCTGCTGAGAAGCCCCTCACAGAATGGGAGAAAACATTCCAGAGCCTTCCCTTTGGTTCTCCTAAACTTGGTTGTTGACATTGACATATGTGGTTGCTGGGAGTCATTCTGCATAATCCACATCAACTTTGCAATTTGGAACCACTGCTTTCTAGTGTGTGCTAATTTGGATGCATGGATCTCGCAATCTAAGAAAAGAGGGGTTACTATGGAAATGAATTGTACAAATAATATTACAGGGGGGAGATGTTTACCTGGTAAGATGATATGTAAGACCATTTTTGTGGTACACATTTTCATATAAACTAATAGCATGCTAAATGCAATTAATTATTCTCTTCTGTTTGTTAAAATAGGACTTTGAGAACCTTTTGGCAACTCTCTGGTTAGGAAATGTTACTGTGGGCATCTGGATGTGATACAACCTTGTTTCTTTAACTGTATTCTATGAATTTAAAACTTCCTACTAATGCAGATAGGCGTTTCTTCCCCAATTAGTCTAAATTCATGAGCTCTTGTAATCGCTGCCATTAGAAACCAAACTGGAAAATGTGCTTGTTCATCAAATATTTATTGACTTCTTGCTCAGTACGGGACACTGTGGTCAGTGCTCTGAGGGAGACCAGATTAATGAAGACCTTTGAAGTGGTCTACAGTCTGGCAGAGGAGATTCAAGATCACACCTACCTCGGGGATATCGCGTCCCCTGCATCCCTCCCGAGGGGAGACCGCCTGCTCGCCCACGTTCACATGCCATGTACTGGGGAGCCTGGGGGATACTCCCCCCGACCCCTGACCCTTAGTTCTACTTCCCAGTCATCACCCTTCCTCTGCACAGCTGGGGCTGGGGTGGACCCTGTCCATCAAGGCTCTTATCACAGCTACGTGCCTTCCTCTGGCTCTCAAGTCCCGCTGGCACCTTGAGTGGCTTCACTGTGCCCATGAAAGATCCGCCTGGCCTTCCAGCCACATCATGCCCGGCCCTCATCCACGGTGACCACACCTTAGCGCTCTCCTACAGAGCTCCACTGCTGATGCTTTCTACTCCAGCCTGACACTCTCAATTGCCCTTACTCTGTCACCTCCTTGCCAACCCCACTGCTAGGCCATTCCCCGATCCCCAGAGATTTCTCCAAGTGTGTGAGCCTCTTTCTGGCTTTCCTTCCTTCCCAGATTTGTGTAGGGAGGCAGGGAGCGAAGAAAGCAGAGGTAATTAATTGCAGCTGACCTCTTCCAGCGCTTTGTATCCTTGTCCTTCTGCCAGAACTGTCCAGCAGAGTCCTACCCTGGGCCGGTCCTGCCATCCGGTGGTACCACACCCAGCTCAGAGCTTCGAGGTGCCACAGGATCGTAGCCTGCTCTTGTGCTTGGCGTCCTGACATCCTCAGTCGGCTGCCTTCCTATTCTTCTTATTATCAGAGGCAATTCCGGACCTTCCCCACGCTCTCCGTACCCCTCACTGTGGAGCCACTGAGTCTCGGGAGTGATTGGCCCAGCCTGTGCCACTTCTAAATCTACCCCATTCCCCATCCCGTCCGGGCTCAGAGGGGGCATCTTCTTCCTGTTCAAGGACAGCCTCCACTTCTGGACCCCACCACCTCAGCCGTGGTTCCCGTGACTGCCTCCTGCCTTCCCCAGATTGCTGGCTGCTTCCCTCAGCCTGTAAACCAGGCCCGTGTCTCCCCAGCCTGCAGCCCTTCCCCAGCTTCCCCTCCAACCCCTCATCTCTTCCTTCCCCCACGGAACCTGGGTTTTTCTGGAATGCCATCTGTGGCCACCCTGCCGCTCCCTCGAGGGCCTCCCGTGACACTGTGAGAACCGCCCTGCCCAAGCTTCTCTTGCACCTCAGACGGTTGTCTGTTGTCCTTTTTAGCACCATTCGCCCTTCTTTACGAGACCTCACTTCCGGTTCCCCCAACTTGGCCCTCAGAAGCCAAGCTTGTGCGTTCATCTCCTTCCAGCTGGGGTTCCCTCTGGCCCTGTACTCGGCCCACCCAGTGCTGTTCCGTTGCTGTGTTCTCACTGGCCAACGTTCTTTCTTGTTGCCTCAATCACCACATAGAAATATGTGCCTCCCGGGGCGCCTGGGTGGCTCAGTTGGCTGAGTGTCCGACTTCAGCTCAGGTCATGATCTCATGGTCTGTGGGTTCGAGCCCCACGCCGGGCTCTGTGCTGACAGCTCGGAGCCTGGAGCCTGCTTCGGATTCTGTGTCTCCCTCTCTCTCTGCCCCTCCCCAGCTCATGCTCTCTGTCTCAAAATGAATAAAAAATTTAAAAAAGAAAAAGAATCATGTGCCTCCCAGGCCCGTATCTTCTGCCTGGACCCCTTCCCCGAATCCTGTCCCCCCCATGGGTGCTCCGCCAACACCCCAAATCAGCATGGCCCAAACCAAACCCAGTCCAGCCCGCCTTGCCCCTCAGACATTCCCTTGCTCCCATATTCACCAGGTCATAGGATTCCCCAGAAACGCCAGTTCTAGATACCATTCCAGTCACCTGCCGCCTTCACTCACGCTGCCCTAACACAGAGGACAGCAGTGGCTTCCTGCAGGGAGCCCCTGCCTGCTTCCACTCCCAGACCTAGACCCCCCCACTGCCCCTCTTCACCACGTCCTCCACGACTGGATGGACTACCCTTGTGTATGGGCTTCTTCCTTCTTTCACATGATTTCCTGATGCTAAGTTCCTAGGAGCAAGATTCTCAGGTATCAAGCCCCTCGTTCTGTATTGACCACCTCATTTCCCAGAAGGGTTCTGCCATTTATGCCAACAGTAATGTTTGAATGTGCCGGGTCCCCACCATTTTAGCAGTGTTATTAGCTTAACATTCATTGTGGTTCTAATTTAGTAGAGACAAAGTGTGTTTTGCAGTCCTTTGGTTTATCTGTTTTCTGAACATCTTTCCTAGATACACTTTGTTCATCTGTAGAGACTTTTGAAGTTGCTCTTTTATTTGAACAAACTCTTTTGGGGCAGGGGGTAGATATTGAACCTTTTTGGTCGTATTTAGCACAACGAGCTTTTCTCGTTCTAAGGAAATGTTTCTTTTTCATCCAATAGAAATGTTACAGTTTTGGGACACCTGGGTGGCTCACTCAGTTGAGCATCTGACTTGGGCTCAGGTCATGATCTCATAGTTCATGAGTTTGAGCCCCGCGTCGGGCTCTGTGCTGACAGCTCAGAGCCTGGAACCTGCCTCGGATTCTATGTCTCCCTCTCTCTGCCCCTCCCCTGCTCGCACACTCTCTCTCTCTCAAAAATAAATAAACTTAAAAAAAATTAGCTTTATATAATTGAATCTGTCAACATTTTCCTTGGTCATTTCTTTTTTTAAAAAGAAACCTTTAAAGCTTTAAAACTACCAGTACTTTAAATACCAAGAAGGCAATGTGAGTGTAGGTCTTGTCCTTACAGACAGCAGGTAGCAAAGATGGGGTGTGAAGGCGCTCAGAAGTAGAGGGAGTCAGAAAGGTCCACAGCAGCTCTGAGATGGGCAACCGCACACGGTGTAGCTTTCATAAAGCCATTGTCCTGTCTCCCTCTCGTCCTGTCACACGATTCTCTCCATAGTTCCCTCTGTGCTTACCAGGTAGCTCTCCTAGGTGCTGGCACAGCACGCAAGAGGCTGATTCAAAGTACAAATGGGGACTTTCATTAAGACACACCTGCACAGGGGCGTCTGGGTGGCTCAGTCGATTAAACTCCCGACTCCTGGTTTGGGCTCAGGTCATGATCTCACTGTGAGTTCAAGCCCCGTGCTGGGCTCTGCACCTGCTTGGGATTCTCCCTCCCTCTCTCTCTCTGTCTCAAAATAAATAAATTTAAGAAGACACAACTGCATTATTATTGAGTACTGATTTAGTAGGAATCACCACGAGAACACCATCTTTCCGTGTAATCTTGCATGAGATTAGATTTAACAACAGTAATAATACATTTGCTGAATTTTTTCATGGGGCCAGTGGACCCATAGGAAGCATTTTCTTCTCTGCCCATAAGACACATATACGCAAGTGGAAAGAGCTTCTATTTTATAGCTGGTTTCGTTCCGAAGCACAGTTCACTGTATATGAGCAGGGCCCCTGCCAACCTCCGTCTTTACCAAAGGAATGTAATGTGGGGATTGAAGCCATACACTACGGAACTGACGTCTTCTAGAAATACGCCTTTTTTTTTTTTTTTTTAATTCTCGGGATATATTCCCATTTCAGATCTGCATGTTTTTTTATTTGCTGAAGTATTTAACACTATTTCACATTTTCTTTCAGTCTTCACAGAAAAATACTGTACCGCTAATCATGTGGATAAACTTCCTGGCCCGAGAGACTGGGTACAGATTCTACAGGATCAAATTAAACTGGCCAGAAGAAGGTTAAAAAGAGGCTCAGGTATGAATAAGCCGTGAGAAAATAATTGCCAAAGCCCTCAATTGAAATCTTGGACGTTGTAAAATACAACTCTTTGCTCTAGGGTATTTTCACCGTCTTTTTGTCTTTTGAAGGAAAAGCTCTACCTAATGTGCTGTGGTTTCTATTTTAAAGTCTTAGGCAAATGAATTTGGAAATTCACCTGAAGATTAAATAGTAAAAATTCTGTCAGACCATTTAATTTTAACAGTATAAACGAAGAAGATGGCTAATCTTATTTTGTGGCTTTATGTGTCTTATCTGTGAAACTGGGTCTCTCTGGTGTGTCTTCCTTCTGTTTGCTATTGACTTTTGTTTGTTTGGATCTGCATGACTTTCATAAAAAATACCAGTTGCTTAAGGTAACAAAAATAACAATAACCCTCCTATCAGAAACACCACAGGAAACAGATTAAGTCAAGTGTGTATTTTTCAAATCTGGCTTTGGGGATTCTGAGATTATTTTAGTTGAATTATGACTATTTGGATTTGGTCATTTGAGGCCTCAAATGACAGCCAATTTACCAGTGAAGAATCCCCTTGAGGCCATTTTTTTGCCATCATGTAAGAATAATCATCTCTAGGAGGCCACAAACCTCTAGATACTATTTTTAAAATAAGCAATAGGCACCTGGGTGGCTCAGTCAGTTAAGCGTCTGACTCTTGATTTCGGCTCAGGTCATTATCACAGTTCGTGAGTTCGAGTGCGGAGTCGGCTTGAGATTCTCTCTCTCTCTCTGCCTCTCTCTGCACTCCCCCCCCTCCCCTGTCTCAAAATACTTCTCTCGGAATAAAAAATAAATACAGCAAACAATTCTGATCAAACCTCAGGACACCCGGCCTGCTAAGAGCCTCCGTGTTTCTGTAGCTGGAGAACGCCCAGTTTCGGAGACGGGCTCCAGACAGGGACTGTCATACATCTGGCTGGTACAGAGGCCCAGAGAACAGCAGCACAGATGCGTGGGCCTGTGTCTCTACCAGATCCTTTATGTGAACTCACAGTGTACTAGAGCAGTGAGCGGCCTGAGTCAGCGAGCGCCCTGGGGGAGAGCTCCCGGCACAGGCTGGGAGCGCCCTCGAGGCTGCAAGACTTGGCCGCAAGGGACCAAGGGCATCTTCACTGTGAAAAACCTTACAGCTCGCTTCTGTAAAGTAGCCATCAGGACTTCACATATTTAGCTGTAGAGGATTTTTTTTTTAATCTTCCCTTCCTCTTTTTTTTTTTTTTTTAACCGTTTGCTTCCTTTTGTACTAATTGATGCTCTTTATAAAGAGCAGTGGACTACTGCTCCTTGTCATTGGTGGAAACATATTGGGTAGCCTGCGGGCAGCAAGGTGAAGCGGAGTCCAGAGACCTGGCTCTGCAGTCTCTCTGCTCTTTACCAGCCCCAGACCTCCACCGGACCTTGCCCGGAGGCAAGTCACGCCACCCATCCAGTCCTCTGTGTCCCTCTCACGACACAGACAGAAAAATAAAGTCTGCTTCACCGTTGTCATGAGGTTCCAGATCTGTCATACGTGAATGTCTTCATAAACAAAATGAGCATGCCCTCTGAAAACGTCTGTATTGGTGCTCGGCGGCACCGGGAGCCTCCCCGTGTCCCAGGTCAGAGGGCCGAGCGCCCCCTCTGTGCCCGGCGGGGGCCCCCCCTCTGCTCCTGTTGTCCCAGCATAACTGCTACTGATGCCTCTTCACCCACAGAGGTTTTGGGGCTTGGGTGATAAATCATCCCCTCCCCCTCCCCCCAGCTCTCTCCATTTCTCTGCCTTCTTTTTTGTAATCTACAAATCATTGCAAATAAATGCAGTGAGGTACACTGGGGAGAACAGGTCTGAATTCCCAGCTCCCGTCTGCCATTTACAAATTCCTGGGACCTTCTCTGAGCCTCAGGCTTTCCATATATATAACAAGGCTAATACCTACCCTCTTGGGTGTTTTCAGTGTCAGAATCAGACAATGTAAGTTTTGCCACTAATATAGAGCTGACGCCCCCTTTTATTATGTAAGCCTCCTTAGACTTCAGTCTCCAGGAAAGGGTTGGGGGGTGAAAGCCTTGTTTTACAGTTGAATGACAGGTGTTACAAAGATAACTGCCCAGTAGATACACAGCAACTAACCCCTTACTGAGCCCTGATGCCATGTTGGGTGCTGTGTTCTCCTCAATTTTATATCCCAAATCAAATGTTATTTGTTAAGCCTGAATGGTGTCTTTGCTAGTAAGTATTAAGTTGGTGTTGTGTTGCCTAAAATCTGCCTTGGCGATCTTGCCTGTTTGGGTACGGAAGAGCTTTGTTTACCTGTTGATTTGCCAGGGGAAATGGTTGAAGCCCAAGACACAAAGACGCTAAATAGGCAGGCCTGGAAGAAATCAAAAATTTGCCATAGTGATGAGACCTGAATTTAATACTCCGTGAGCCCAAAAGAGAGGAAAAGGGCCAAAGGACCCCAAGAACCAGCCACTCGACTTCCTTTGGGTTCTTCCACACACCGGTCCCAGTGATGCCGCAAACTTGTAGCCGGAGGTCGGCTCGCATATTCCTGCACCCCTGCCTAGGGTCCACAGCAGCTGCCTGGTGTCGGCCTGCTCCACAGGGTGGAATGTGAAACATGCCTGGAACAACTTGGGAGCTTGAGGGAAAAGAAGTGTACAAATCCAGAGTACGGAGTCTACTGGTTCAGGTACCGCAGGGTCAGCTCGGAGAAAGGAAGAGGGCTTTGGGCTCCAGAACACGTGCCTCTCGCTGAGGAGATGATTACAAGTCCCTAGGGGACCTGAAAAGTCTAAGTTTGAAGAGAAACCTCTGAAGGGAGAAGACATGAAAAGTAGAGAGAATACTGAGTATATATGGAGTGCACCGTGGAAGGCTGGTCTCAGACACACAGAAACAGCCTTCCTGGTGTTAAAAGGAAAACCAGAGGCCCAAAATGGAGACTCTTGTGCTAGGTCATATCACCAGACTGCACTTTCAACCTCCTCCCGAAATGTAGTTTGAACTGGTCATTGAGGAATCTTCTGTTTGTCCCAGAGGAAGGTGGCCTTAGCCGAAATAATCTTTTTTTCTGTTGATGACTTCCTTGTCCCATCTTCTAAAACCTTTCAGTCTGCTGGAGCTCCCTTCTGCTTGCCGGAGGGGACGCTGCCTGATTCATGAATCACTTGGTAAAGCTAACTCGATCTTCACATTTACCCAGTTGAATTGTTTTTAACGCTGGAAATGGGCCACATGACTAAAATGGGAAGTTTGGCTTAAATTTTGTTTCCTCTTTGTGAGGTATTCTGGAAACCTCTTTGACGTATAGTTTCTATACCATGCTTTTTTTTTTTTTTTGAAGTTTATTTATTTTGAGACAGAGAGAATGAGAACAAGCAAGGGAGGGCAGAGAGAGGGGGACAGAGGATCTGAAGCGGGCTCTGTGCTGACAGCAGAGAGCCCGATACGAGGCTTGAACTCATGAACCGTGAGGTCGTGACCTGAGCCAAAGTCAGGAGTTGGATTCTTAACGGACTGAGCCACCCAGGTACCCCTATACCATTCATTTTTTAACAAAGAGAGGGAAAGATCCATGTATAAAAGCTGGTTGGAAAAAAAGTTAATCCTGATATAAATTTGTGTTTAATAAATTAACAACAACTGTGTTTCCTCATACTCTTATCTTTTATACATAACCACACCTTTTTTTTGTTTTTCCTACTGCTAGATGCAGAGACCAATTACTGTGAGCTCTGGAATCCATTCCCTTCCATGCTTCCCCCCAGTGAACACACGTGCACACAGTGGGGACGTCCCTCCACATTCCTGGTTCTCTTTCCCACCGACTGGCCACTGAACACATTTCTTAACCATCCAGCATTTGTATTAGTAATTCACATGACACACACATCTCACACACACGTGCCTGTCTGTGCCCAGCGGGATCCCAACCGTAGACCCTTCCCTTCCTGCGGGAGCGCCCTGGTCTTTGGTCATCATCGTATTCGATTCGGGACATTTTCACATCTGACCACTGATCTGCCTAGATATTTGTGATTGGTGCCTTGGCACTTCTCCTCTGCCTTTTCGGCAGGTTCCTTGTGCATCTGAGAAGGCGGAGGTGGCTGGAGGAGAAAAGTAGCCCTGAAGTACAGACCCAGCTAGACCAGATGTCAGCCTATCAGCAGTGACCGGCCACATAGGCTCTATCGCCTGATTTTGTCAAATTCTATTACACTAAAGTCTCCTCAAGCCGCTTCAAAGTGGGACCCTTGCAGATTGAGACTAGAGCCACTCGCCTTTCCTTCCTGAGGCTGATAGGAACGGAGAGGCAGACATCAATGACGTTGCTCCCTCTCGTGTTTTTTGTCTTGATTACTCAGTCCAAACGATAACAACAAACAGTGTCTCATAGATGTTCCCACAGCTTCAACCTTATTTATCATATTTGGCTCAATTCCTGGAATTAGGGACAGACGCTAACTGGGCAAGCTAATCAACTCAGTGCTCGAGGAAGCCCAAACTGCCTCTAGGAAGAAGTGCTCCATACAGATTTGAGAGGTTGTTGTGCAAACCCAAAGAGAAATTCATTTGGGGCTCCCATCACATGTAATAATTTTTTTCTGTAACTGGAATGATTCCTTTCCCGGTGTGGATTTTTATCATTTTCATTACATTATTTCCTCAGAGCTGAAATCACAATTTTTTATTTGTGTTAGATCTAAGAGTAAAACTGTCACTGCTATTAAATTTTTATTGGACTTGCTCAATCTTTTCTAAATTTCACAACTTGACTGTCACCGGGGAAGAAAGACCGTGAGCTTGTGGTTACAGACAGATGTTATAATTAAATTTCAGTAACACAGCCACGTTCTTCATCCGTGACACTTGGCCCCGTGCGTGCAGCTAACGTACACTAATTTACATATAATAATTTGTCTGTTTTTCGGACGCATATGTTCTGTTTTTGCTAAAGCCCAGAATTGCATAGGCCTGGGTTATGAAAGTGGGGATAACGGAGTTACAAAGGGAAGGGCTTTGTTATAACTACATAGAAAGTCATTTTACGTGTAAAGTAGAGAAAGTTACTGAAGTAGAAAATGAACTAGAAGTTGAAGATTTAAAAAAAAAAAAAAAGCTCATAGGGATGCATAGGGACGTACATTTGGATTATTAACAGCAAAGAGGGAGATTAAGAGCCCAGGCGTGGACCTGACTCACAGCCGGGATGGTGTCACTCGCTGTATTCCCTTAGTCTCTCTCTCTCTTTTTTTTTTTAAGTTTATTTATTGTTTTTCATAATCTCTATACCCAGCGTGGGGCTCGAACCCACAACCCCGAGAAGCAGAGTCGCACGCCCCACCAAGCCAGCCGGGCGCTCCAGATTACCTTAGCCTCTTAGCCTCTCTGTCCCAGTTCTGTTTGCTCAAATGGGCATAAAAACAACTCCCCCCCCCACCCCTTTGTAGGGTTTTCTAAGAGTTAAATGACGCGATGTACGTAAATTGCTCAGTAAACGGTAAACATCTAATAAACGGTGGTGGCAGTCGTTGCTATTATTATTACTGAAGACTTTTTAAAATCCTAGACAACTCATCCAGAGAGGAACGCTGTTAACATTTTAGTATGTCCTGTACTTCATCGATAAGCCTATTTTAAAGTGTTTAATCTTTTCCATCTGTCCTAGCGCTTGAGTCGAATGTCTTACGTTATTAAATATTCACCTACAACATCATTTTAGAGGGGAAGAGTAGACACGCTTCTCCAGCCCAAGCTGGTCTTGACTGTGGTGTCTCCGCTGGGCATTTTCTTTGCGGTGGACGTAGCAGGTCAGCAGACAATCGTGTGCAGCAATCTGAGGACAAGGTGTTAGAGAACGAACTGGAGTCGAAATCTTTGAACGTCTCTGACCCCCTGATTGTGTTCAAAGCCACAGCGATAAAAACAGGGGCATGGTATTCGCTTCCCACCAACTCAGCATCACAGCCCGGTGGCACAGGGCAGCCCCACGTGGCTGGCCCCACGCGCGCGTGTGCCGCGGCGGGAAGGTGGCCGGGAGAGGAAGCCAGCCCCGGGATGGAGGGAGCAGTCGCCGAAATTCTCCACTTGGCCGTAACGAAATGTTCTGACCTGTCCACAGCATCTGCCCAGAGAGACTGACGGGCCCCATTGGTTATCAGGAGACAAACGAGCGCTTTCTTTTTTACATGTAGCGGAAGGTTTTCTCTAAGGATCTGCCTTTGGAAAACCCTTAAGGAGATTAAAACACAGCAGACGTGAGCAAAGGTTTGCATTTTGAAACAGAGACGTGACAAAGCTTTTGAAGATACACTTATTCCTTCTGACTTTCTCTATGACTAAATTGATGCCAATTTCCAGTCATCTCCGAGGAAGGGCTGATTCTCAGGATTTCCTGAGCCTCGCTCGCGGGGATGGTTAGGGTGGTTCTGGGGATGACCGGGGAAAATTCTGCCACAGCGATTCACCGACCTCTGTGCCTTTGATGATCATGTTTGAACAATTCACCCCGGATTCTGGGCGAAGATTTTAAGTCCACGCAAACAAGTGAAAATGAACTGAAATCGTCAATGATTGATAGAATAAGGTCACAAGATAGCAAAAAAAAAAAAAAAAAAAAAAAAAAGTAATGCAGGAGCAAACCTCCTATCATTATCTTAAAACAATGTTTGATTTAAATAATGGTACTAAAATCTGTAACGCGAACCAACAGATGCCGAAAAGGGGAAAGAAAGTTGAGCGTATGCATACTGGAATTCTTTAATTGTATTACTGTATTCCGTAAAATCAACGCGCTCCCCGAAACTGACGAGATTTGTGTTTTCTGTTTGCCACCAGCAGAGGCAGCGGATGGTGATGAGAGACTGGACGGCATCTCTCTACCGCCAACAGGTAAAACACATTTCCATTTCCAACACCCGCTGGAAAATACAGCCCCTGAAAACACTGGCATTGAAAATGTGCGTAACGTCAGAGGTGCAGAGGCTTGAGCAGACTGCTCCTGGCCCCGGCCCTAGGAATCAGAGCTTCTCAGTGCCTTGTGCTCAGAGATAGTTTTACATTGAGTATGAAAAGCTCTTTTGCCTCACGCCCTGTCTCCTAGTCTCAAAAACCTCAGAACAGCAAGCCCTAAGACCTTGGTGTCACAACACGTGCCTCCCCAAACCTGCTGCCGTTGAAAGTACTTTAACAGGAAATGATATTTCTTTTTAGAACAAGGATCACCAGTTCTGTGGTGAAATTCATGTCCGTTCTGTCCCCGTCCACTGCCCCCACCCCAAAAGGGTTTTGAGAGGCAGTCAGTCATTGCTCTTCTTATAACGGACACCTGACGAATACGGGTGTTTTAAGCGAGTGACTGAAGAAGCCAGTCCGTCTAGCACGGGTGCACATTCCTAGAACCCAAACCAGATCAGCCGCATAGAACATGGTAAGCCATAGACATAATTCCAGGTTCCCATCCTTTGTGACCCTGGCTGGCCTCCTGCCTCTGTGTTGGTTCCTCCCCGAGAGCCCAAGAGACGGGATCTGATCAGTTTGCCAGATGATAATTTATTCCCTCAGTAGTTGTGGGGGCTCTTTATTGACTGCCCTCACGAGACTACCTGGAGATTCTCTGCCCACCAAACCCGGACACCCCCAAAAAACCCTCTAAGTGAAAATGCTCAATTCCAGATGTGGGGTGGCAAGTTTTAAATAAAATTCGGCAAAACTCAGTACAGTAGCCAGTCTGTGTAGGAACTCGGCTAGGTCACCTGTTCCTTGATGGCACTTGTCCCGGGATGGCAAGGAAAGCAGAGCTCGCAGGTAGGACAGACACGGGTGAGTGAGCCTCAGAACGATGAGAAAGCTCAACCCTGCAAACGATGCAGAACCTTCTCGGTCACCGCGTAGCTAAGCAACAGATCGATGGACAAACAAATGAAATGAGCCGCCTGGTGCAAAAAGGACCTGCTTATATCAAGTTCTTCCCATACACGGCCATCTCCTTGTTGGGCCCTGTTTCCACATTTATGAATTAAGATAATTGAATTGCATGATCTCTATTGTTCCTTCCCATCGTGTCCTCGTCTGTCAGGACAACTCGGGTTAGCCTTGTTCTTATCACACCTGGCCCCCTCCCGGCAGATGCAGGAAATTTACTACCAGTAACGAAATTGTGCATTTCGGGAGGCAGACTTCCTCCCCCGGCTGCCCCAGCCCCACTGGCCCCGGGGCATTTGGGCTGCCCGTCCTCACTGTCTTCTGACACCCTGGACTTTTGCTGTTATTGAAAGTACTACTATAACCACTTGAAACCCATTCCCCTTGAAATAATACCTTTGCATTTTCCTGTCCGAAGATGGAGGCAGAGAGATGTTTCAGATGAGGAAATTGAACACGGGATGGTAGAACCACCTCATGGAACTGAAAAGAATGTCAAGGAATCTGAGAAAGAAGGAACGTTAGAGATCATCTAGTCCCATCCCTTCTTTTTATCCAGTCCTTTTATTTTACAGGTAAAAAAGCCTGAGGCCCAGAAACACTAAATGACTTTCTCAAGGTCTCACAGCTGGTTGGTGGCTGGGCCGGAGCCCAGGCCTCTCGACTTCCAGCCATTACACCGCATAGCTTTCTCATACCTAAGCCAAAGCCAGCTTTTCTCCGCATGTTTCTTAAAGACCCTAAGAGCTGATGGATGTACTAATCCCTTTAGGATTCCATTCCAGTGTCTGTCTTCACCGTTAGAATGTCCGCCGTTAAGTCTGCCCGAAAACCTCCTGCAGTTTAAACTCAATGAATGACTGGAGTCAGTGATGAGACTAGCGTGTCTTGATGGGCCCTAAAGTAAAACCCCGGGTCTGGGCAGCGTCTTTGAACACAGCGCCACTCCGGACCCTTCCCTTGCGTGTGCCCTAACGCGGCTGCCCCAGAGGTGAAGTGCACCCTTCTTGCACGTGTGAGACTCCCCGGCCAGACTTTCCCGATCTGCTCCATCTGAGCTGGCAGCGGTCGGTCCTGTTTCTAAAGATCTAACAACGCCTTTATTACCTTCTTAAGGTCTTTTTCCTCTTCCCAAACCCACGTGTGTTGGGGAGGGGCGGGGAGAGGGGCGTAAATCCTTAAGCGTTTGCAAGAAGCGGGATTCAGCAAGTCAGGGGGACAGTCAGGCAGTCCAGGGACATTCGCATCCATCCATTACAGGCAAGCAGCCTTCTGTCTGTCTAGCTTCCACAAGAGCGCCTACGGCTTTTGCAGCGGAAAAATGTAGTTTCTTCGTTTCTTTGCCCTCACACCCCTGCCGGTAAGTGCGTGTGGGCAGCTCGCAGGAACCCACGCTGTTGGGTCCTGGGCACAAACGCCCGCCCTCGGGGAGCAACCCCCCCCCCCCGTCCCGGGCGGCAGGCCGGGTGTTGGAGGGCGCTCTGGCAACCGCGAGAAAGCGCCCGGGACGGGCGAACACTTTGTGTTGGGGGAAAAAAAAAAATCAGCAAAGAGCAAGTGAAATCGAGCAGTGCTTTCTAAAATTTACAAAGGGGGCTTCTCATTTGGAAATAGGGTAGAGCAAGCCCCCCACCCCCCCAGCCCGAGCCCAGCGGTGTTTGTCTCGAATTGGCAGTCTTTTACATACTTTCAAAGAAGTAACAAAAGTACAAGGAAGAAAACAGAAATTAACTTTACCACTCAGAGACGACCATTACTGGGTGTTTTCCCCCAGACTTTTCTCTGAATTTATTTATTTACACAGTTGGAGATCAAATAGATAAAATTTTGTTTTCTGGGTGGTTTTGTTTTTTTTTTTTTTTTAACCTAACGAGCATTTTCCATTTTTCACAAATCTTCATACACGGTACCTTAATAGCTGCATCATGATCTCTGTTACAGGTAAACTGTATTTTGTGTAGCCATTGTCTCTTCCTGGACAATATGTGGACATACTCCAGTAGTAACACACATTCACGGACTTCCCTGTAAAAGTTATCATTACAAATTTCTAAAACGGCTCGCGTAGCACAACTAACTAAAGCCTTGGCCGAGAACTTAGGGATTTAAATATGAAACAGAGGCTTCCTCGGGGCGCCTGGGTGGCTCCGTCAGTTAAGCCTCCGACTTCGGCTCAGGTCACGATCTCACGGTTCCCGAGTTCCAGCCCCGCGTCGGGCTCTGTGCTGACCGCTCCGAGCCTGGAGCCTGGAGCCTGCTTCGGATGCTGTGTCTCCCTCTCTCTCTGCCTCTCCCCTGCTCGTGCTCTGTCTCTGTCTCCCAAAAAGCGACTAAACATTAAAAACAGAAAAAGAAACCGAGGCTTCCTCGGCCAGGTTCTCTCCCCACCTGGCGCCCTCGCCTCTAGCCCCGTCACAGAAAACTGTGCAGCTCTTCTTTGGAGAAGTGCCCCCCCTCTCGTTGTCTTGTCTGTGTCGTAGGTAGTGTATTTGACACCAGGAGAGAAAACACGGAAGACACAGAGCCAGATGTCACTGCCCAGACTTCCCTTTTAGTGACAGTGTCCGTGAGCACACGTGACTCTTCCGTTTGAGTCCCCTCAAAGATCCACGTAGCATTTCAGGTTACTTCCTGCCGAGTGTGGGTGTTCTGTGACTCTTTCCCGTCATACCTGAAAAGTTGTCACCTACTCGCTTTGTAGTATGTGATCATCAAGCCTCCAATTTGCCCTAAGAGTTTTAGAAATCGTTTTTGAGAGTTGACTCACGCATTCCCTCTTAGAAGCCCAGCGTATGATCCAGTCAGTTCACTGTTCACTAAAAAGCAGTCCTCTCTTCTCTGTTCTTTTCCTCATAAGCTCAAGGTGAATATAGAGAGTTCTGACGTGTATTTATTTTAACGTGCATTGCGTAGACGCAGCCTACAGGAGAAGAGCTCTTCTCGGCACTGAGGGAGCAGTTGGGAAGGCCAACGTCAATTAGGCCTTCAGCGGCCCGGAAGATGAAACCGTTGATTGGGGAGATAAGCTAGCTCTGCCCTATTAGACAAAATCATCTGTGACATCAGTTCCTCCAAAAATAGCCACTTGTAACTGAATAAGCGCAAATGAGCTATGAATTCCTAGGGAAGAAAAACCTTTCGCGTGGGTCGTATCAACACAGTGACAAAATGACTAGTTAAAAGGCGAGACGCTCGGGGCACCTGAGTGGCCCAGTCGGTTAAGTGTCCGACTTGGGCTCAGGTCACGATCTCACGGTTCGTGGGTTCGAGCCCCGCGTCGGGCTCGGGGCTGACAGCTCGGAGCCTGGAGCCTGCTTTGGATTCTGGGTCTCCCTCTCTCTCTCTCTCTCTGCCCCTCCCCCGCTCGTGCTCTGTCTCTCAAAAATAAACATTAAAAAAAAAAAAATGAAAAGGCAAGAAACTCAAAGTAACCGGTGACTGACATGATACGTAACAACTGTTTTCACAGATGGCCTAAACTGAGCCGTCGGTGTCTTGGCGTGGCGTGGCAGCCAGCCACAAATGTCCTTAAAATTACATAGTTCATTTTCCCGGTACACTTGCTTTCCGCGTCATATGAAACCGACATACGAAAATATGGGTTTATACTAAAGCGCTATCTTGCCATGTGGGTATCTGTGGTACAGAAATATTTACCTCCAGGTTCCCTTCTCCAAAAAGATGGTGACTCTAAGCCGTTTTCCTCACAAACACTGCGTGTAGACCTCATTCACTGTATAAAGCCAACTCCCGTGAAATCTTTAGCACCTGACCCGGAGGCCAAATAGTTGGCTGGAAAGAAACTTGGACGGTAGAAATGCCAAAGCAGAGGGGGAGAAATCGTTGTGCTGACCCTTACCTACCTTTGCCTAGCACTGGAACCAAGTCAGAGGGGGAGAGCTCAGAGTTACTGTAGAGGCGCCCTGTCCGAGGCACTTGCGCCCCATCGCGCTGAACCTGAGCCAGGAGGGGGTCCCGGGCCGAGTCGGTGGTCCACTGACGACCAGCTCATCAACCGGAGGGAGATGGTTGGAGGCGTCCCTGAAATGTGATGACACTGCTTCTCGGTGCGGCTTGTGGACTCAGCCCAACCGCTAGACAGCTCCCTCTCCCGTCTGTGCGTCTCCTGTCTTATTCCTGAGGCGGGGAGGAAGGTCCCGAGAAACCGTTGCCACCACATCCTAGGGTTATTAGCCTTTTACGTTTTAGGCCGGTGAGCAGCCCCTTCCCTGAGACCAGTCCTAATGGAACACGGCACACCAGGGCTCTTGTTTTCCTGCAGCTTAGGTTTGGGAATTTGTCCTCTGCCCCTCGGAAGGAAATACTGCTCAAGGGAACTGGAAAGATTAATTAGTGACCTTTCCACTCTATTACAGTTAGATGAGTGCGTTGCTAATGCAGGTAGAAACATTTACCTTACAACTGTGGGATCTGTTAATTATACATCGTGAACCTTCCAAAGCCCTTCCTTCCAAGACGGGGCGACAGCTTGGAGTTTTCGATACTTGAGGAGGAGTAGGGATTGTTCAGCTCACAAATACGTGCAGTGCGTCCACAGATTGGAGCCACGTACTCACAAAACCGCACCAGTGAAATCCCATTTTGTGCACTCGAATTGTGTTTGTGTTTACTTACTGTGACTACTGTTCAGACTTTATTCAGAAATCCTTTTTATAGGCTTTCTTAGTAAAAAGAAAAATTCCATATCTACGGATAATGTCTCAGTCTTCTGTATATATGTTTTATTAATATGTAAATATTTAGATTTTTTAAAAATTACTATGTTCTTTAAAAAAAAATTCAACACAAGGCTAGTTGTGAAAATGGTGTATAATGTTGTGTTGTGATATCAATTCCCAAGATGCTCTTTATGTCCGTTCCAGAAGAATACAATAAATTACTTTAATCGAACATGCCTGTGTTCCGTGCCTGTGTCCCAGTCCTGTGTTTATGGAGTCAGTGCTAACCACTAATTAAAAGGTATTTATTAATACTCTGGTGGTCTTACACAGAAAGTTGTATCTCCTTAGGAAGTTAATTTTTTAAAAATAAAGAAACAAACTAGATAGCCATCAGGAAGAGCGGCTTCAAATCGAGAAAGTCGCAGGCGCCCCCTGGGAGTCAGATCACTGTCTGCCTCAACTCCCACAGTAACACTTGAGCATTAAGCGCTGATAGAATTGAAGCCTAATTTTAAATGAATTAGGTAGCTTTATAATCTTCACTTAAAAGGTTAAGCCCCGCTTCTATGGAAACAACACATCAGAAGGACAAATCAATCTTCTTCAATGCAAAGTGGCTGGTAAAACGTCATTGCCTTAGTCCCCTCTCTGAACACGGGAGGGCGCTGCTTCTCACTGGGCGCCCGCCCCACCCCCACCCCGCAGGCATTCCCAGCACTGACCCTTCCCCCCCCCCCCCCCGCCGCCGCCCCCCCTGCCTGGAGCACCCCTGGCCTGGAACACTTTCGGCTGGTCGGCCGGTTCTCTGGGGGCCTCGCTTGGGAAGGCCTGAGCTGTTCCCGCTTCAGGAGAAAGCCGCCGGACGGCTGGGGAGGAGGCCGCGCGGTGAGGTGCTCCCAAAAGGCCAGGACGCCCTCGATCCCACGTTCGGGCGTCATCCAACTGACAGCCCTAAAGGGCTCCCTCCAGTGCAGCGTGAGGGGGCCCGGGGTACCACAGGAGGCCGCACCGGAAGGGGGCTGTCCTGTCCCCCGAGACCAGAGCCGTGTCCCCTCCCGCAGGCCCAGCCTCAGCCGTTTCTTGAACACCCACTGCGGCAGGTGCCGTGTCGGGTCAGTCTGGCAGGAAAGAGAGGAAAAGAGTGGAGAGGTTGTGTAGACCATCCCAAGAAACTGGGAGGACCGGGGGTTGGGGGACCACTGAGGCACCCTCAGAGGTCTTGATCTCTGAATGGTCATCATATGAATGATTCACCATATGATCATCATCGTATGATGATTCATCATGTGAATGTACTGACCTGTCTGGCAGAAGCAGGGGCATTACTGGACAGGGGCCAGCCTGAAGCAAGGCGTCCCATCAAGAAGCTGTTGGAATAGCCAAGGCTACTTACTTCTTTAGAGGACGGAACCCCAAATGCCCAAGCATGAGAAAGGGAACCAAGGGGACTTGGTGACTCTCTGGCTTGGGCTGCAGAGGAGAGTGCAGCTGTAAGAAGGGGAGGGGGCTCGGGCTGGGGAGCCCCAGGGTGTTGTGTGCGCCCAGGGAGGGAGCACGGGGAGGGGCCGCTCAAAGAATGGCAGTCGAGTTCAGGTACAGATGTTACTCCGTTCGTTCATTCACGTGTCTCTTGGACACTGAGGGTGTGGCTGGTGCTGTTCTAGGGGCCGGTAGAGCAGTGAGCCACGGGCCCTGGGGCATGGGGCTCGCCAGGACCGTCACAAGGTGTGAGCCCTGAGAAAACGGCTGCGCAGAAGGTGCAGAGTGTTCCAGAGCTGTAGAAGGGAACTTAATCTCAGACCAGGGGCTTTGCCCCAGGCGAGAGGCAATCAAGATTTGAAGCACCATCCATTCAGCAGAATTCGAGTCTCAGCTCAGCACGTACCACCCTCTGACATTGTCTTGCTTAATGACATGGCTGTTTACTGTCTACTTTCCACTGGCATCTAAGCCTCGTGAGGCCAGGGGTCTTATCTGTAAGGCCATTAAGATTTCAGACCCTGGTGAAAACACTGTCAGGACATCCCTGTCCCCGAGCAAGAGTGGACTGTGACAGGCGAGGGGTGTCAGGTACTGCCCTCTCCCTTCTTCTGTCCCTTAGTCTTAGATCATGAGCCCTTCCTCCGTCCCGCTATCGACACTCTTCATAAACGGCGGAGAAATTGCATCAACAGGTCCGCACAAGACATGCTGCTCGGGGGCCCGTGCGAATTTGGTAGCTCTAATGATGCGGAACAACACTTTGAATTTACACAAATCAACAGTGCCTGTACTTTGTAACCTCCCAAGTACGACACTGATCATCCCCCTAAATTATATATACACGCATTTATACATCTATGTGTGTATTTATTCTTTCTATTTTGTAATCAGTGAGGTTAAAAGAACATAAAGGAATCATTATGAAAAAGCCAAGCAACAGTCTAGGAATGAGGCCCGGGCGGGACAGTACGCCGATGTCACAAACAGATTTGATACTTAAGGGCCTTTTCAATTGCTTTTTTTTTTTTTTCTTTTTGGCCATTTTTATCTGCTAATGCTGAGAAATTGAGGGACATTTTAAACCTAAATTCTGAAACTCAGCTACTTTAGATAATTCCTTTAAAATACACCCAGGCACCTGGGTGGCTCAGTCGGTAAAGCGGCCGACTTCAGCTCAGGTCATGATCTTGCGGTCCGTGAGTTCGAGCCCCACGTCGGGCTCTGTGCTGACAGCTCAGAGCCTGGAGCCTGTTTCAGATTCTGTGTCTCCCTCTCTCTCTGACCCTCCCCTGTTCATGCTTTGTCTCTCTCTGTCTCAAAAATAAATAAATGTTTAAAAAAATAAAATAAAATAAAATACTTTCCAAACATGAAGCTGATGGGAGCACGCACAGTGGAGAAACTGCTCAGACACTAGCTGTCTCGACTTCTGGTTGTTCCTACTCCCCACCACGATGCCGTAACAGATTCAGAAAGTGGAGGGCCCTCGATGTGAATATGGAGTGAAAATCAATTTTACAAAGGAAATTGAGCGTCCTAAATTGGTTCAATGAAGTGGTGGACCAAATGCATATTCTGGTAGAAAAACTACTTGCTGCTGTACTCTCGCAATGCAGAGAAAGAGAGAATACGTTACAGCGGACGGCACTTTCTCCATCTGTTACTGAATTAAACGTCCTCCAAAAGAGATGTGTTTCTAACCACCGGATAAGGGAAATCAGGAGCGACTCAATTAACAACTCCCGCGCTGACCCCGTCCCCCCTTGCAATGAATGCTGTGACACTGCGTGGTCCCCGAGGGAGGTATTTCACTGTATGAAGCTATGCCGCCTCCTTCCCCTCCTCTCCCCGACTCTCCCTGTAACACAGACCTACAGCTGTGGGCAGCCTTGACCCTCGTGGCGAAGGTTTTGTGTCTATGGTTCGCGTCAAATGCTGTTCGCCCATGTTTGTCCTACCCGCTCCGTTGTGTGGGTGTTCCTTGGGGGGCGACACCCACAGCTGGTCTTTCCCTCACCGTGTCCTCATGAGACCAGCTCCCAGTGGAGGTGGAGTGGGCGTATTTTAACATCGGGCTGACCCCCTAGACACTGGCTGCTGCCCGTATTAAGTGACAAGAGCCTTGGTCACGCCTTGGCTACTGTAACAACACACAACTTTCGAAAACGAACAAACTCTCAAAGACCAAGAAACGACTTTTGATTGGAAAGTACCCAGTGACTTTGGAGGTGGGAAGGAGGAGGTGGTGAAAGTTGACAAAATTAGTCTGAATTCATTGGACAGATTGAACGCAGGAGAGCCAAGAAATGCTTTGGAAACTGAGAGAGATTTACTCCCTTCCCCTCGTTCCCTCATTTAAACATATAAAACTTCAGAAATTGCAGCTGTAGTTTAGATCAATAAAATATTATGGGAATTTAAGGAAAATCTCGCCTAGATCGACATACAGCATATATTAAGGGTAGTAACAAAAAGGCCTAAATATAAAGTGGTTCAAATGACATGCAGATGTTTTTCTCTAACTCATCACAGCCCAGAAGCGGGTGGGTGGTCCACAGTGTTGGTTGGTAGCTCTGCTCCATGAGGTCATCCAGAAACCCAGTCCTATCCTTCTGCACCCCCTAGGAGACATCCACATCCATGAGGTCAACCATGTTAATGTGGTTCACCAGCATAGGTTTCTATTGGAGCCTATGGAATGGTGGGGAAAAGTTGGTGGAGGGAAACGATGTCCTGAAGAAAATGTGATCTTGGGCGTGTATCTCTTCTACTACTGCAGAGAATTACTGGGGGCAATTAGCTGTTGGTTCTACCAGTGCCATTTTACTTGGTGGGAAAGGAAAAATGATCCAGTAAATCGTGTCGAGGACAACTGGCCAGCCATTTGTAAAAACAAAATTGACAAAATGCATCATAGCCCTAAATGTAAAAGCTAACACTATGCAACTCTAAGAAGAAAACAGAGAAGTAGATCTTCATATTCTTGGGTCAAGCAATGGTTTCTTGGATAGGACACCAAAAGCACAAGCGACAGAAGTGGATAAGTGGAACATCGTAGAATGAAGCGCTTTCTTTTAAAGTTTCTATTTACTTATTTAGAGAGAGAGAGAGAGCATGCATGGTGGAGTGGGGGTTGGGGGGGGGGAGAGAATCCCAAGCAGGTTCCACACGGACAGTGCAGAGCCCAACATGGAGCTCAGTCTCACAAACCGTGAGATCATGACCTGAGTCAAAATCAAGTCAGATGCTTAACTGACTGAGCCACCCAGGAGCCCCGAGATGAAACATTTTTGTGCTGCAAAGAAAACCAAAAGACAACTCACAGAAGGGACGAACAGATTTGCAAAACATAGATCTGATAAAGAATTGGTATCTAGAATATATAAAAAGTTTCACAACTCAAAAATAAAAAGATAACCCAATTTAAAAATGGGCAAAAGATTTGAACAGACTTCTCGAAAGATATATAAATGGCCAATAGGCTGATAAGCATATGAAAAGATGCTCAACATCACAGTCATTAGGGAAATGCAAATCAAAACCACTTCACACCCACAGAGAAGGCTGTAATCAAATGACAGACAACAGAAGTGTTGTATGAATGTGGAGAAATTGGACCCCTGAAACATTGCTCGTGGGAATGTAAAATGGTGCAGGCTCCTTGGAAAACAGATTGGCAATTCCTCCACAAGTTAAACATAGAGTTACTGTAAGACCTAGAATATACCCAAGAGAACTGAAAACATGTGCACACAAAGACTTCTACATGAACATTCAGTATATAGCACATGAATTTTATGGAGGTGAATTCTATCCCAATAAAGATGTTGTTAACAACTAGTAATAAAATCAGACCCTCCTACCTTTGTATGTGGCAATTGATTCCAGATACTTCAAGGATTTAAGCAAAACAAATAATAAAAATACTAGGCAATTTTAAATTAATAGTTATCTAAGCTTGAGGAAAGGATTTCCCAAACATGAAGATCCTAGTAAAATCATAGTTTCAAAGTTTTGCAAAATTTAATAGCAAATGACAAACATGAGAAAAATATTTGCAGAATAAATGGTTTTTAAGAAAGACGATACTTACCGCATGCCCAACTCTTATAAATCAAATAGCCAATAAATATTAAAATGCTGAAATTGGGGCGCCTGGGTGGCCCAGTCAGTTAAGCGTCTGACTCTTGATTTCTGCTCCGGTCATGATCTCCTGGTTCATGGGATCAAGCCCCATGCTGAGCTGACAGCATGGATCCAGCCTGAGATTCTCTCTCTCCCTCTCTCTGCCCCCACCCCTGCTCGTGCTTATGTGCTTGCTGTCTCTCTCTCAAGATAAATTTCTTAAAATGCTAAAATTAGACCAAGAAAAAAAAAACAAACCAGGAAAGGCATATTACAAGAGTAGTCTGAAATATTGTAGTTATTCATACAGTTGAGAGAATTTGAAAGAAAAGTAGCAGGAGTGTTTCTGGTATTGAAAGGAACTTAGACACCACTAATAGACATGTTAATTAGTACAGTATTTCTGAGGGCGGTTGGCAACATAAATCAAATTGGTTTAAAACCTTTGACCCAGCAATTCTGCTTGAAGGAACTGTTCTGAAAGCAATAAAGATTCGCCCAAAGATCGAGCCACAGAGCCACAGGGTGTTCATCACACATAGTTAAAATAAACCAACCAACAGAAAGAAACAATTTGCAGTGTCCGACAGGAGTTTAAATTCCAATACACCCTTAAGACGGAATACTACGCAGCCAGTTTAAATGTTGTGCCTGGAGATCCACAGTCAATCAGTGGAAAGAGTGCAGGTCCCAGAACAATAGGTACCGTAGGAGCTCCTTTTCTCTTTTTGAAAACACAAACTCATAGGAAAAAAGTCTAAGAGAACACACATCGAAGTGTTGGTGACAGTTGGCTCTGGACGTTGAGATTACAGGTGCTTCAAAATGTTCTTCCTGTGGTTTACCTAAAATAATTTTCCTTTAGGGAACATGCTGCTTTTGCGATGAGAAGGGAGATTATTTTAAAGATTTTTTTTTTTTTTTTTTAGTAGTGTAGAATAGTTAAGGCCCCAGAGGAATGTTAGTGGCGAATCACCGTCAAACAGTACGTTCGGCCTGATCATACGTCTTAATTTCAGAGACACAGTTATAAGGTTAGAACTAACAGTAGCTGTGAGTAACTACAAACACAGACAAGTTGCAGCATTTCCAAAATATGTATGTCTACAGCTACCAACAGCTTTAAAAAGATGCAGACGAGGGCGCCTGGGCGGCTCAGTCGGTTGAGCGTCTGACTCTTGGTTTCTGCTCAGGTCATGATCTCGCAGTCGTGAGACTAAGCCCCGTGTCGGGCTCTGTGCTGCCAGCGTGGAGCTTGCTTGGGATTCTCTCTCTGTCTGCCCCTCCCTTGCGTGCGCGCTCTCTCTCTCTCTCTCTCTCAAAATAAATACAAAAGATCAAAAGGTACAGATGATGTGTTATTGTCAGCCTACTCACATTTTGAAAAAGAAGTATTTATACACATGGACAGGAAAGAGAAGTTTTTACAGTGGTTATCTCTGGGTGATAGAATTGTATGTGATTTTAAGAAATTATTTGTGTATGTTTTCCAAAGTACACAGGTATCTTTTTCTAAAAGGAAAATAAAGGTAAAGAAAGAAAAGGCCCAGTGGTCTACGTATCTGTGAATATGTCCTGCCTGCCCCTCGGATACTGTTAGGAATACCTGAAATATCACTGTAGCCTCTTGGAATACAGGCCTCTGAAATGTCACCTAAGCTCCAGTGAAAACTTCAACTCGTTACTCCAACAATATGTACGTTGAACCTACTTACTGGACTCTGGACGTTAATGCTCTCCTTTGAAAGGAAAAAGAGAAAAACCTGCTCAACGGCGTAACAGGAAAAGGTATCCTCTCGGTAGCTTGAGAGGAAACTAGAGACGATGCTTTATAAAAAATGTATTAGCTGCCAGACAACGAGAAGCCCATCTGAGGTGTAAGTGCATCTGACACATCAGTTCAAAAACAATACCATGCGGGCCATTGGGATTTGGAGAATGGCTACCTAAGAAAAATGAAACACGGGGTGCGTTGCCGTAGCAATCGAGGCCAAGAACTTCAGCGGTTGAGGCCATGAGAGTCTGTTGTCTCGTAGGGCTCTTACTCGTCTGTGCAGTTTTGCGCTCACCTAACGGATTTGTGGCTGTCAAGTCCCCGTGTAGCACCGGCTAATACCTCCCGCACACGGTGCGTGCTGGGCACTGTTGTGATGCTTTGCAAGAACAGCTTCACTCGTGTAATCCACAAAACCGTCCTACGAAGTAGATACTATCATTATCCCCACTTAACAGATGAAAAAAAGTGAGATCATTTGTTTCAGCTCACAGAACTAAGGACTAGGTTTGGTCAAGATCTGAAACACAGTGAGGTGCCTGGGTGGCTCAGTCGGTTCAGCATCTGACCTGATGACGTTCAGGTCATGATCTCGCGGTTCCTGCGCTCGAGCCCCGCGTCGGGCCCTGTGCTGACGGTGCGGAGCCCGGAGCCCGCTTCGGATTCTGTGTCTCCTTCTCTCTCTGCCACTCCCCCACTCACGCTCTGTCTCTCTGTCTCTCAAAAATAAATAAACTTAAAAAAAAAGTAACACAGGACTGTGACTCTGACTCCCACACTCAGGTGCAGGAAGCATTCAGAATAACCCCAATGAGATGGGCTTATATGATGTGCCTTTCCAATGCTTTTTTTTTTTTTTTAACATTTATTTATTTTGAGAGAGAAAGAGAATGCACACACGAGTGGGGTGGGGTGCGGGGGGAGGGAGAGAGAGAGGGAGAGAAAGAGAGAGGGCATGAGCAGGAGAGAGGGCAGAGAGAGGAGAGAGAGAGAATCCTAAGTGGGCTCTGCACTGTCAGCACAGAGCCTGATGTGAGGCTCAGACCCACGAATCGTTCAATCACAACCGGAGTCAAAACCCAGAGTTGGACGCTTAACCGACCCAGGTGCCCCTAGCGCCCGTGCTTCTAAGCCCTTTGCTTTAAGATGAGCTTCCATGTGAAGGTGTTGGATATTTGTTATGTGTCAGGCCTTAAGTGTTTCACTTGAATCGTTTCGTCTGAAATACCCCCGACATCCTGCCAGCAAAGAGGCTGAGAAGTGGCCGGTGCCTCCAGCCGCCAACAGGTTCTTTATTAAAAAGTTTCCAAGAGAACACAGCAGACAGAGTGGCTCAAAGAAAGAGGTTTGCGACCAGAGCGACCAGGGTCTCAATACTGGATCTGCCATTTACTCAGCTCTGGTATCTTTCTGTCCCTCGTTTCCTCCCTCTCTCCACTGTCCATCCGTCCACACGGGGATTAGCGGAGACTAAATGGAAGTCAAACCATCTCCAGAACGAGGGAAGTCACTGGAGTCGCGGAGAACCCCCTACTCTGGCAGGGAGAGGTTTCCCGCAGGTGACAGGGCTGGGGGAGCCAGAAGGAGGTGATGCCTAAACACCGTCCTCAACATGCGAACTCCCCAGGCCGGCGGCACGGATGACGCCTGGGAACCTGTCAGCCACGCAGCATCTCCCAGAGCGGCCCCGGGCTCCGGGTGGGGCCCAGGTGCTCTTTACGAAGTCCTGCAGACCCTCCTGCCACACGCTGGAGGTTGGGAGCCCCTGGAGCCCCCGGGACACACGGTAGGCCCCCACCCTCAGAGCTGAGGTGGATCACCTGCAACTTGTGAGCCACGAGACCCATGTGTGAACTCGCTCCCCTGACGGATCGGAGCCGATTCGAAGCTTCCCCTGCGAGAGCGTCACATCTGACTGGAGACGAGTGGGTGGCGTTACGGAAGCGACTAGAAGTGCCAAGTCTCCAAGAGGCCGCGGAGGGGGCGCGAGGTGGGAACACGGACAGTGGGGTGCCGCGAGGGGGCAAGGCTGAAACCCAGCCCCTTCTCTTTGGGCTGTTGAGACCGCGGCCCCCAGAGGGCTACAGGGGGGACTGACACACCAGAACTCACCTCCTTGGGCCACACGCTCGGCCTGTCCCTTGCTTCCCTGGGTCCCTGTCAGCCAGCAGGTTCCCCCCCTTCCCTCCCCTCACACGGCCGCCCTGGCACTCTGCCCGCCAGAATGACCGACGTCATGTCCCAGGAGGTCCGGCAGCACCAGCCTGAGAAAATCCGAAGACCACGAGTCCCAAGAGACCCGAAGCCAGCCAACAACTGCGCACTGGGCACCTACTGTACAGAGGGCCCCGCACCAGGAAGAGAGACAAAAAGAACCTCCGCGTGGTCACTGCCTGCAAAGGGTCGGTAACGAGACAAAACATAAACCCCCACAACTACAGAGGTAATTCAAGCTCCGGACTGTACATCCCAAGACACCACGTGGCGTTTGGGCCACAAGGCGGTACCAGTCAACCAAATTAGCGGTTCCGAGGGTGGAGATGGGGTTGGACGTCTTTGTGGAGGAAGAGGGACCTGAGCTGAGGCCAGGGGAGGAGTACGTGCACGGGCAGGGAGCGGGGACGGCAGTCACACCAGCAAAGCCGCCGGTCGGAGAAGGCTCGGCGGGACAAAGGGCAGCATTCAGGGAGCTTAGCAGTCTGTTACGTTGGGGCGCCCGGGTGCCTCCATCGATTGAGCGTCCGACTCTTGATTTCAGCTCGGGTCGTGATCCCAGGGTTGTGGGATCGAGCCCCGAGCCAGGCTCCTCCGCGCTGAGTGTGGAGCCTGCTTCGGATTCCCTCTCTTCCCCTCTCTCTCCCTCTGGCCCTCCTTCCCTGCTTGTTTGCACGCTCTCTCAAAAAAGGAGGAGGAGGAGGAGGAGAAGTCTGTCCTGTCGGAGGGCAGAGAGTCTGGCAACAGTTGGAAGTGTATGTAGAGGCACGGAAGATAAAGCTTGGAGCCAAATGGTCAAAAACCTTGGCAAATTTATTCTATAGGCTACGGTTTCCCAATGTATGTGTTTCTCAGAATATTCTCCTTGCAGAATTTTAATAGACGTCATGGGACTAAACGGGTTCCACTGGGGGGAGTGTCGCCACACCAACAAGCAATTCTTGGGACACGAGCTGCAGGCCCTACGACTCATCAGTTCTGACACTTTCTATCCCGATAGCATCGGAGCCAGAGTAAGAGCTCAGTCCTACAAGACTGCTCCCCACACCCCCCACTCACCCCTCCTTCCGACGACAGTCACAAGCCCAGGTTGTCACCCACACTTCTGACTGCCTGCTGTAATTGAGGGTCCCGTGACCCCCTCCTCAGGTTTGGTTAATTGGCTTGAGGGGCTCACAGAACTCAGCATCATTTTACTTACTAGATGACCAATTTATTATAAAAGGATAGGACTCAGGACGGGCCAGAGGGAGGAGACGCAGAGGCCAGGAGCCTCCGCGCTCTCTGAGCGCACCACTCTCCCCCAGCCTCCATTTGTTCACCCACCCGGGAGCCCTCTGTATCACCCCCTTTTGGGTTTTCATGGAGGCCTCATTGCACAGGCACAGCTGATTAACTCATTGGCCATTGGTGATTGAACTCAATCTCCAGCTCCTGGCCCTTCACCCAAAGTGGTGGTGGCCGGGGGTGGGGGTAAGGGTGGGTTCTCCTGCCAACCAGCCCTAACTTTAGGTGGGGTCTGAAAGTCACCTCCTTAACATAACAAATGACACCTTTGTTGCTCTCATCATTTAGGAAATTCCAAGGGCTGGGGAACTTCTGTGCCAGAAACAAGACCAAATCTGTATCTCTTAGTATAAATCACAGGATCACAGGACGAGACAGCTTCGCAACCTCGTAGTCTTAGACATTTGCACTGTTTCACAGGTATCTTACCTGCAGGACCTCTTGAATTGTGACTCTTTTAGAAGGAGACGGATGTGGCGTTTTCCAAACTTGCTTCAATTCGGAACCCTCTTCTGGGGGCTAGCGCTCTGGGCGAGAAACTCGGTTTGTAGATTCCTGGGGGCGGGCCCGTTCCTGCCGTGCTCTCCCGAGAAGCTTGTGTAAGAACAAGGCCTGGGAGGTCTGCCCCAGGCGAGCCCGATGTGTAATCAAGCTTGGGAGAGGCTGGTTTCCTTTGTTGCCCCTGAATTCTAAGGTGCCAATGGTGAGGGGAAGAGAAAGGTGGGAGAAAGGTGAAGGAAGGATGAAGAAACCCCGGGGCTTGGATCTGGAGGTGCTGGTGGGAAAAGGGGCGCTGAGGGGGAGGGGGCACCCACGGACGGAGGGGGTGGGAGGAGGGACACTGAGTGGGCACAGAGGTGAAAGGGTCAGGAACAGAACAGAGATGGGAAGGAAAAACCTCACTTGGTAGTATAAACAACCTTAACACCTGTGGAGGGGCTCATGGTCTACAAAGAATCTTCCGGAATACCAGCTCCATCTTCCTTACAATCCCATGAGGTGGGCGGTCAAATTATCCCCATTTTTCTTGGCTTAAGGAAATCAAGGCTAGGCAGAGTGGACAGGGGCTGTCCCGTATCCAGCTCCTGTTCGCATCCCTAAGACCTGCTAGCTCCTGGAAGGCCACACTGCCTGCTGCCTTTCCCAGGCTGGCTCCTCCTTCCGGCTTGTTGGGAAAGCTGCCACATGTCTCTCCTCACATCCCTTTTCTGTCTGAATCAGCCAAAGTACATTTTCCGTAACTTCCAGGAAGCCTGACTTGAATCAGAAAGGTTAAGTGTGGGCATGAACTCGTCTCTCAAGATTCAGAGCTCCGCCCATCTTCTGCTGTTCCAGGCTGTGGCATCGAAAAGTTTAATGAGTTCGATTTTAGTCCTACGATAACGTCGCTGATGAATATCCAGTGGGAATTTCCAGTAGGCATTTGGAGACGCAGGACGAGTACATGGGATAAAAGTCAAGGTAGAAATATGGATTTTGGAATCAGTGCCATTGAAATCATAGGTGTCAATGGAGCATCTCATAACACAGGGCAGGTTGTGACGGCAAGCATTCCAAGTACCCTGATGATCCGAGGAACAGTTTGAAAGTCCTCCTGAAGAAGAGCTTTGGAAAGAGAAGGAACATGACGAGAAATGTGGAAATGCCAGGCATTGGGGGACACTGAGAGATAGAAGCCGCCGATGGTTCGAGGCAGTTTCCTAAGAGGATAGTAATATAAAACGTTCACTCGGCAGCATGCGCTGTATGATCCCATTTTATTATTTTTTTAAATGTTTATTTATTTTTGAGAGAGAGAACATGAGTGGGGAAGGAGCAGAGAGAGAGAGCGAGAGAGAGAGAGAGAGAGACACAGAATCCAAAGCAGGCTCCAGGCTCTGAGCGGTCAGTGCAGAGCCCGATGCAGGGCTCGAACCCACGAACCGTGAGATCATGACCTGAACTGAAGTCGGATGCCCAACAGATTGAGCCGCTCAGGTGCCCCCCATTTTATTTTTTATGTATATTTGCATAAGTCTGATGGATCTACATCAAAATATTTGCAGTGATTATCTCTGGATGCTGCAATTTTTGTTACCTTCTGACACATTAAGCATTCATCAGTTTTTTTCCCAGATAAAATTCATATACCATAGGGGTGCCTGGGTGGCTCGGTTGGTTGAACATCTGACTTTGGCTCAGGTCATGATCTTGAGATCTGTGAGTTTGAGCCCCGTGTCGGGCTCTCTGCTGACAGCTCAGAGCCTGGAGCCTGCTTCCCATTCTGTGTTTCCCTCTCTCTCTCTCTGCACCTCCCCTGCTTGCATTCTCTCTCTCAAAAATAAATAAACATTAACAAAAATTCATATACTATAAAACTAACCATTTTAAAGTGTACAATTCAGTGAGTGTTAGTATATTCACGAAATCATACAACCATCACTACCTGATTCCAGAAAATTTTTATCACTCCAAAAAGACACCCTGTACCCATTAGCAGTCACACCCGTTACTGCTCCCTGACCCAACCTAGGTAACCACTAATACCTCTGTCTCCACGCATTCGCCTGTTCTGGATATTTCAAATAAACGGAGTCATCCATGGTGACTAGACTTACTGGGGTAGTCATTTCAGAACATATGCAAAGAGTGTGTCACTCACTATGTTATATACCTGAAATGAACAACATTGTATAAAAAATCAGAAGAGGGGCACCTGGCTGGCTCAGTCAGAAGAGCATACGGCTCTTGATCTCTGGGTCGTGAGTTTGAGCCCCACACTGGGTGCAGAGATAACTTAAAAAACAAATAACTTTTTAAAAAGAAAAGAAAATGCAATTTGTAAGTGATAAATGCTTTTCAATCAATTTTTTTTAATGGAATTATCCAAGAGGTAGCCTTCGTGACACATGGCTTCTTTCACTTGGTATAGTGTTTTGATGGTTTATCCACATTGTAGCGTGTGTCAGTGTTATTGCTGCTTTTTGCCAAATAACATTCCATTGCATGGCCGTGCCACATTTTGTTTATCCATTCATTAGCCAATGGTGATACCTAAGCTGTTTCCATCTTTTGGCTGTCGTGACTCGGCAACGAACACTGGTATACACGTTTTGTACAGATGCGTGTTGTTAATTCCCTGGGTGTATATGCAATCAGGAGTGGAACTGCTGGGCCAGATAGTAACTCCGTGTTTAACTTTCAAGGAACCACCAGTTTTCCAAGGGGTCCGCACCCTTTAACCTCCCCGCCAGCAACACACGAGGGCTCTGGGTTCTCCACAGGCTTGCTAACCCGTGTTAACACCCCTTCTTAAAACCGACATGGCACAGGTGTTAAGGAGGCCCGAGACCTACTTCTATTTTTTTTTCAACATACTTAATCCTTTTTGTAATTTTTCTGCAGATGAAATATAAATAAGAGATTCTCTGTAATAATAAGGATACAAAAGCTGACATTTATTAGATTCTTAACTCTGGACGGGCTCCTGTAGTACTGTGTGTTTTATTGCTTTGAATATTTGCAGAAAACCCTGAGTTTCCAACCTACTGTACAGATGCAGACGAGGTACAGAAGTTACCTAATGAGCATTATTACAACACTGCCCCAAAGCCAAAATTCTTAATCACCAACTGTGACATCCAAGACCCCGCCTCTCCTTGGGGCGCCTGGGGGGCTCGGTCAGTTGAGCGTCTGACTCCTGGTTTCCGCTCAGGTCATGATCTCATGGTTCGTGAGTTCGAGCCCTGCATCGGGTTCTGTCCTGACGGTGTGGAGCCTGCTTGGGATTCTCTCTCTGCCTGTCTCTCTGCCCCTCCCTTGCTCATTCTCTCTCTCAAAAAATAAAAAATAATAATTTGTAAATCCGCCTCTCCCTTCTGCTGAATTGTTCTGGCTGTTCACCCAAAGAACAGTTTCAATAAGCCACCGTGTGTCATCCATATATTTTCCCACTGGAAAAAAAAAAAAATCTTTCTCGAGATGATTTTTCACAAGTCAGCCAGGTACAATTTATCATACTCTGAATGCTAACAAATTCTGGGGATGCAAAACCTATAGCATACATATAAATAATTTGACTCAGCAGTGTAAACATTAATTCAATGCTTTTTTTTTTTTTTTTTAAATGAACAACCTTGTTTCTCTGAGTTGTTGTGATACTTCTCTCCTTCTGGGTTTTTTATTAGCTCACTGGTGCCAATAGGAATGGGTTCGAAAACTGATTAGCCCCGAGGAAGATTCTGTAATCAAATAAATCTGAAGTAAGGCATGCTTTCAATTTTGTTTAGAGGGGAGATATTTTTCCCCACTATGCTTTGTTTCCCAAAGAAAGCTTCGTATCTTTTGTGTTCGAAAACACGTCCGCTTCTGTGATTTCAAAGGACAGGAGAACAAATTCTGTTTGTAACTGGCCAATTTCAGCTCCTGAGAAAGACTGTGGAGGAAGTGTATGTGAATAAGATCTGAATAGAGCATATTATTAGATCTCAAAGAGAATCAATAGAATCTAATGTAGTTTTCCTTGCATTGCATCAATAAAGCAAGGTTGTTAGGAAGGCATTACAATCTTGTCTTCTCTCGTTGGTTTGAAAGCTTGTCTTTTCTGTTGTGGTGGTTGATTTGCCCCCGGGTCGTCTGTCCCGAGGACTAATTTGTTTGGTTTTGTAATGCATCATCGCTGCCAGCGTCACTGAAGGCTCAGAACACCTAGGGAGATAAATAGATGTTATTTTTATTATCTGTGCTTTATAAATACATTTTAACTTGGAAAGATTACACGGTCGAAGTCCCACATTCAGCCGCGTCAGAAGGCCGCACCACAAGAGTTCTACGCTGAGCCTTAATCTGCTTACAATCAGGCTGAACCTGGGGGGATCGTAGGCTCACCCCCCATTTCACTGCAGGTGAAATTTCTTTCCTCACGGCTGTGGCGGCTAGAAATCTGCAGTCAAGGTGTGGGCAGAGCTGGTTCCTTCTGAGGCCGGGAGGGAAGGGTCGGTGAGGAAGGAAAATTCTGTTGTTTACACCACTCATCCTGTGGGGTCTTGTAAGGGCCTCCCCAGCAAACGACCACGACTGCAGGGCTGTCGCCGCCGCGTTACTGATGATGAATCAGAGACCCCTGGTCTCCCGACAGCCCAGTGCCCCCAGGGTCGTGCCTGCGAGGCTTACGGAGCTACAGCCCAGAGAGCACAGACATCCCAGCTGTCTGGTGCTCCCGAGCCCCATGCTGAGCTTGGACACCATGGAGGAACAGAGGGAACCCGCGTCCCTCTCCTCTTTGGTCAGCAAATCTTAATGAAAGACTTGACACTTGGTCAACTGGTCGGAGGCTGAGGTGAGCTTTCTCTCTCCAGCGGCCTTGCCAGGAGAGTTTCTCCTGGGAAACCTTCACTCGTGTTCAGATTCCCAGCCCCTCTGTTCTGACATCCAGTGCTTTTGGGAAAGAGGGCCCCTTGGCTCTCGTAAAGCAGTCTGCTCTGTCCCCTTGGGAGGAGTCCCGCCTCTTCACTGGGATCCCATCTCGGGTCTCTGTCTCTGGAAGTGGCAGAGTCCCACTGACGTGGGGGCTGACAGACTATCCCACGGGGCTCCCGACGGTACCGTTCAAAGGGCGGTCTGTGCAGGAGGCCCCGACAGGCTGGGTTACTGCTCCCCAAGATGAATACAGAAGGTGACAGTGAGCATTCAGCAGCATCCACACCAACTCAACAGCAATGCTGTCAGTGGGATCTAATAAAAACAAAAAAGAAAGAAAGAAATGAGCTTGTATTTCATGTCTTTTTTATACAATAATTTCATTTTTCTCATCACACATCATCCCCCATTGCGAATAAGAAAACTTTGCCACGGATAGTTTAAGAAGCTCAGCCCAGAGGTCGGCGTAAGCGACTGAGGAGGCATAAAGGTAATGGTGAGGCACAGAGAGCAGTTAAAGACTGAAGCCCTGACCTTCAACTTGATGGTGCTTGGAGGTGGGGCCTTTGGGAGGGAATCAGGTTTAGATGAGGTCATGAGGGTGGGGCACCCATGATGGGATTAGTGTCCCTGTCAGAGGAAAAGCCACCAGATCTCTTGCTCTCTCTGCCAAGTGAGGACACAGTAAGGTGTCTGTCTGCAAGCCAGGAAAACCCTCACCAGGAACTGCATGGGCCAGCACCTTGACTGATCTGAGACTTCTGGCCTCCACAACTGTGAGAAGGAAGTGGCTTCTTCTGTCACAGTGTGTGTTGTGACAGCCCCAACCGACCGAGACCCAGGCTCTGCTACTGACAGCCCAAGTCGCCGTGGCTCAGGCCGGCTCCTGCTGTCTGGGGCCACCCCAGCGGTAGCGTGTCTTCTCTCGGGTCTTTGTCAGAAATGGCCTGGGTTCCCAGGCCACGGCACGACAAAGCCACGTCCGAAGGACACAACCCCGCCCATACAGGTGCTGTGTGTGAAGGCAGGTCCCAGGGCACATCCCACCCCAGTCCCTTCCTACTGCCTGATGGGGAGGCCACACCTCACCCTCATGCCCCCTCGTGTGAGGCCACACGACAGATTTCTGTCTCCAGAAGGAAGGGCTGGCGGCTCAGGATCCCATAAAGCTGGTCCCACCTCAAGGCAAGGCTTCCTCCAGGAAGCTCATCGACTCCTTCCTTGGCAACTAAAAGCTTCCTTTAAGCTCCATACTGCAATAGTTTCCTCCTCTTTGACAGAAATGGTAAGTTCCATTTTTCTACATTTGTAAAAAAAAACTTGTATCAAGAAAAAGGCGATCTTGATATAACGCAACCTGCACAAGACTTATTTTTCTAGTTTTAGAAAAAAAGGTCCAGATGTTTTAACGTTGATGAACAGCCATCCCAACCTTTCACAACAGGCCTGAGCCTGCAGCTTTAGTCATTCGTTTCTCAATTATCTTGGGAGAAGTAGGTCAGGGAAGAAAGCAGGCCCAGGAGGCCGGGGGGTGCAGGAAAGGAAGACAGGAGATGGCCCTGCCATGAACTGAAGTGACCTTGGGCAGGTGCATGCACCCCACAAGGGCTGGGAGCACTGGGACCCCATACTTCTGGATGCAGTTGCTTTCGACAGCGCCCCCGCCCTGTCCTTTAGGTGACCAGACGAGCAGCCACGCGGTCTGGACCGAGCCTCCCCTCCGCCCCCTTCACTCTCCAGGCCGGCCTGGTGGAAGGAAAGCAGCCAGAAGATAAGCTGCAGAGAGAAAGCCAGGGGAGCAGTGGCTTCGGGCCCCTGCAGTTCTCTCAACAGGGTCTCTGTAGCGGCTCGGTGCACACAGCTGACACCCCGACCACTTCTCCTTCCTGCCCAGAAAGTAACTGTGTCAGCCTCCTGCTCCTCCCACCCTTCTTCCTTCCTGCCCTGTGCTGGCTCCTGCTGCCTCGGTCCCCTCCCCTGCATCCCTGCACACTCCCCTGCCTCAGGCCCCCCCCACCCCCGTTCTCCTGCCACCCACCCCCGATCCTGTGACAAAGCCTCGATATTTCCACAGCATTCACAGTGGACAGAGCATGTTCATCCGATCCTAACAGATTCACTGGCTTCTGAACAAAAGTCACCAGATCTGGGGTGCTGTGATTCTTACCCCCGCCTCCCCTACCTGCCCGGTGCCGCTGTAAGCAGAAAGCCTGCCCGCGGACAGTGGCTGGGGATGTCAGGACTTGATGTGCACACATGACCTCCTGTGAGCCCGGCAAACCCTGAGAGGCAGGTGGTAGTTCCTTTTTTTTTTTTTTTTAAATTTGAGAGAGAAAGAGGGAGAGAGGGACAAAGGGATGGGGAGAGAGAGAGAGAAACAGAGAGAGAGAGAGGCAGAATCCCAAGCAGACTCCATGCTCAGTACAGGAGCCCGACACAGGGCTCAATCCCCCGACCCTGGAATCACGACCTGAGCTGAAACCAAGAGTTGGACGAGCAACCGATTGAGCCACCCAGACGCCCCTATAGCTCCTTTTTCATAAACATGAAAAGTGAGGCTCACTTAGATACCTGGAGGCACAGTGGGTGCCCTGGTGTGGCAACTGGTCTTGAAAAGAAACTTGGTCACGTGCTGACTCCGGGGCGGTGCAGAGCCGGTAAAAGGCAGAGGTGGGCTCAGCCGTGCCCCTGTGCTGCGCTAAAGCCCCTCTCCTCCACTAGGCACCCCTGCTCTGGCCTGTGCCCTTCCCCTGCAGTGGTGTGGGCTCGAGGATGCCCAAGCAGTTAGGGGACCTGGAATATCGTCGGCGGGGGGAGGGAGCAGACTCTGAGCCTCTGCAATGGCCCAGCGGAAGGGGAGCGGACAGACCTGGACGCGGCTGCTGGGTACCTGGGGTGGTTCTGCCCCTGGGAACTGTGGGGGCTGTCAGTTTGGACTGGGTTGGGTTAGGCCAGTAATTTGGGTCTGGATGCTTGGCGGGGTCAAGGACGCTGGAGGTCAGCCCTGCCCCAAATGCCAACAGGGTCCCGTGAAGAATCACTGAGCCCCTTCAGCTGGCTGCTTCTTTCGCATTCGCTCCCTCACTGCTGTCTTGACACTGGCCCGGAGGACAATATCCAGTGCTTCTGGGGTCCACTGGCTGCTTTTAGGCTGCGGGAAGAGCAGGGCATTCAGAAACCCGTGACCGGGCCTCTCTGCGCTCGGGGCTTTTAATCTCCTTAATTGAAATTGATTGGTCTCTTGGGAGGTAGCTCTGCATTGGCCCTGAGCTTCAGCATGTGATCAACTTTTGCTTCTTTCTTTTAAAGACCAGTTGACACACCAGGGCATCTAATCTTATCCCAGAATCCCGGGCCCCTTTCCAGACGAGGAGCAAAACCAGAAACAAGCACACTTACAAAAACAGCTCAGGAAATAAAAGCGCCTGATAAAAATAAGGGGAGAATATTCTTGTCCCATTGTGGCTGAGCGTTATACAAAAGGCCAGTCAAAACCCCATTACCAAGGAAAGATGTAATCACACGGGGAAGGAGCCATGGCGGGCGGGGGCGGCTTGCCTTCTGAAGCTCACGAGATAAACAGGCCGGGCTGGAGCGTATCTAAGAACCAGCTGCAAAATAGATAAATGGGAAGAAAAGTGAAAGCCCTTCTTAAGTTAAAAGAAAACCAAACATTGAGAGAATTGTTTGAGCATCCAGACTTGCATTCATCCCGACGTGCAACAGTCACCCCAAAGTGGCTGGGGCTGGTTTACAAACTGGTTTGGCAGGTCATAGCTCTTGGCGAAGCCTCCGATAGGGCCCCTTACTGACCAGGCTGATCGCATAGCCTGGAAATATCCCCCTGGGGGCTCTCCTGTACCTCCTGTGGGTCATTTCACCAACTGGACGCTAGGCTTGAAAGAGGCCGTGTTGAGGAGGCTCGGGCCACTTCATGGCTCGCAAGCCCTCGGCTCTGTCCCTGCAATAGCGGCATGGAGTGGCAGCAGACACAAGAAGTACCTCAGAGGTAAGGGAACCCAGCAGTGACAAGTAATCATTACGAGTAACAGACTCATTCTAAGAACATCTTGCTGCCTGGCCTTGTGAAGATAAGGTTTAAGGGGATCAGGATATGCCAGCCCAAAACATACTACCTTGGCAGAAGGATTATTTTAAGCTGAAGGCATCTGAGACTCAAAAAAACGCAGAAAGAATTCTCTTCCCTCTTTTCCGCCCAAAAGCAGGACATCAACTTCCCTTTGTGAAAGTGTCTCCATCTCCCACACTAGGAAGAAAGTGACTCTTGCCACCAAGAGAGTCCTCACTGAGATGAGTCTGTGTAAACAGACCTTACTAAAAAAAACCTTCATCTTCCCCTACGTAGCCTAGTCATTTCGTAGCGTGTGGTTCCTTAAAGCACAAACCTCCTTTCCTTTGAAAGAGATGGTATACAAGCCCCCAAGTCAAGTCTAATGACCCGAGTTTCACTTATTTTTCTGTGAGCTCCTGTCCAAGTAAGATATGAATACAATTTGTATTCCTTTTCTCCTGTTTGTCTGTTTTTTGTTGGCCAAATTTGCAGGCCTCCAGGCACTGAACCTAAGGGGGTAGAAGAAAAGTTTTTCCTCCCCGACAATGTCAAGACATCCCGATTTAAAAAGCAGAGATCTAGCTTGTTTGCTGGAGAAGCTCCATTTTCAAATAAATTCAAGTTGAAAGTGGCCCTTTGTCTCCATTTTCCCTAGCTGCAGGAATGGGACTTAAGGATCAAGGAGGGGTGAGCTCTATAAAAATGAAAGCCGAGTCTGTCCCAGTCGTCATGGAACTAGTGTCTACGGGTGCCTAGCACATAGCAGGCCCTCAACCCATCAGTGGAAGAATGGATACTGGCTGAAATTTCCAAAAATGGGATTGGAGCAAATGCATAGTGTGGAAGGTAAAACTGTAGTTTATTGAATATGGGCTCCCATATTCAATAGAAGAATTGGCAATAGGAGAGTCACTTCTTGCAGTCGTGATGGTGTCTTTGAGTGGGGCAGATGAAGTCAGGATATTCCCCACTTAAGGTGAGCGTTTCAGTGTCCAGTGGATTAGGATTGAATAAGGCTCACGACAGAAAAGTTCAGGATTGTGGGCACGGCAAGGTGTGTTCACAGTCATTCACTGCTATCTTTCGAAGCGAAGCCGGTTTAAGCGGGTTTGGGGAAGTTCCTCAAACAATAGTTGGTTGCAACTTTTATCTTCCTGGGCGAGCGTTTCTAGAACAGTAAAATGATATTGGCGAAGACAGTGGAATCAAGTCTTTAGTGAAGACTGCATAGTAGTCTACGTCGTAGCCACGTTGATGTAGATGTAAGCAAACTATGTGGGAGTTGGTCTCAGTCCTCAAGCTGAAGACGTAGATAAACCATTCTCCTTCCACAGTATGACATAAACAGACAAGTAAGCCCTGTTTGTTCAGAGGCTCTGAGATAGGTGTGGTGGCTAATTTCTGGCTATAGAGGGCTGACCCACCCAAGGGAGAGGTAATTCGCGTGTGTCTTCGACCTTGATATCCACTGAAATAGCCCTGAGAGAGGACCAGCTACAGGACTGGAAGAGCCCAGAGCGAAACGCAAATGCAGGGCCCCTTGTTCAAAAACGACGGATGTCAAAGAGTTTGACAGCTCCTCACAAAGCTAAACGTAGAATTCCCGCACGACCCAGCAATACTACCCAAAGAACTGAAAATGGGGACTCGAACACGTATCTGCACACCCACGCTCAAGGCAGCATTATTCGCAAAAGCCGAAAAGTGGAAACAAGCCAAGTGTCCATCAAGAGAGGAATGGATCAACAAAACGTGGTGTGCATACATACAATGGAATAGGACTCATCCATAAATAGGAATAAAGTTCGGGGTGCCAGTCAGTTAAGTGTGCAACTCTTGATTTCGGCTCAGATCAGGATCTCACAGTTTGAGAGTTTGAGAACTGAGTCAGCCTCTGTGCGGACAGCATGGAGTCTGCTTGAGATTCCCACCCCCCCCCCCACCGCCCCCCTCTAGCCCATCTCCCTCTCTCAAAAATAAATAATTTTTTTTAAAAAGGAGTAAAGTTTTGACACAGACTACAACATGGATGAACCCTTAAAACATTATATTAAGAGAAATAACCTGACACAAAAGAACAAATATTGTATGATTCTGCTTACATGAAATATCCACAACAGGCAAATTCACAGAGACAGAAATCACATGAGAGGTAATCAGGGGCTGAAGGGAGAGGGGAATGAAGGGTTATTACTTAATGGTTTTAGAGTTTATCTGGGGTGAAGAAAAACCTTTGGAAATAGATAGTGGGGGTAGTTGCACAATATTGTGAATGTAATTAATGCCACTAGATTGCACACTTTAAAATAGCCAATGTGTACACACACACACACACACACACACACACACACACACACAGGAATATTACTCAGCCATGAAAAAGAACAAAATCCTGACATTTGCAACATGGATGGATCTAGAAAGTATGATGCTGAGGCACCTGGGTGACTCAGTCACTTAGGTGTCCGACTTCAGATCAGGTTATGATATCACAGTTCATGGGTTTAAGCCCCGTGTTGGCCTCTGTGCTGATAGCTTGGAGCCTGGAGCCTGGTTCAGATTCTGTGCCTCCCTCTCTCTCTCTGCCCCTCCCCTGCTCACACTCTCTCTCTCTCTCTTAAAAATAAACATTAAAAAAAAAAAGGAAGAGGGTATGATGCTAAGTTAAATAGGTCAGTCAGAGGAGACAAATACCATATGATTTCACTCATATGTGGAATTTAAGAAACAAAACAAACGGGGGCGCCTGGGTGGCTCAGTCAGTTAAGCGTGGACTCTTGATTTCAACTCAGGTCATGGTCTCATAGTTGTGAGATCGAGCCCTGCATCAGGCTCTGCACAGTGTGGGATTCTCTCTCTCTCTGCTCCTCCCCTGCTTGCACTCCCTCTCAAAGTAAATAAACATATAAAAAAAAGACACAAAGAAAAAATGACACAAACAAATAGCGCGCCTATTAAATATAGAGAACAGACTGGTGGTTACCAGTGGAGATACGTGTGGGGGGGGGGGGGGGGGGGGGGGGAGGGCGATGGGTGAAACAGATGAAGGGGATTAAGAGTACACTTTCCACGATGAGCACCGGGTAGTGTATGGAAGTGTTGAATCACTATATTGCACACCTGAAACTAACATAACACTGTATGTTAACTCTACTGGAATTTTTTTAAATGGCAAATTTTATGGTACGTTTCATTTTTAATTATGGCATAATGCTATGTTATATACATTTTACAAGAGAAAATTTATTGGGGCACCTGGCTGGCTCAGTTGGAGGAACATGCAAGTCTTGATCTTGGGCTGGTTGAGTTCAAGCCCCAAGTTGGGTGTAGAGATAATGTAAAAATTAAATCTTAAAACAAAACTGATTAAATGAGAAAAATTAAGAAATTCAACAAGGCAGCAACAGAGCATTAATCAAGGGCAGGACCCCTCCGTGCACAGGGTTCTGTGTGAAACCAGGCCTGCTTGCGAGGACAGAGACCGGCCAGTTTAGGTGGCGTGCCCCATTCTAGAGACCAGGAGTGCTACATCTGGGTCACAGAAGACTTACTGAAACTGCCCGGTGTCCAGAATCCACTCAGTGTTCAACACGGCTGGTAAAAATCGAGAGCCCTCCCTTCCCCACTGCTACCTGTGCTCTCCCTGGCCTTCTAAAGGTTAAGTACAAGATCTAGGTTCAAAGCTCAGGAGACTTTGCAATGTCAGCCCCGGAGGTGACAATGTTTATGGGATGTTTTTCTCCCCATCAGTTGCGTTACTTTAACCGGCTGGTACTGTTTGCGGGGCAGACATGTGTAGCCGGGGGGCAGAGGGAGCAGGAATCTGAGTCCCTTGGCTGATAATTAGGGGAGCAGTCAGTACCCACACTTCCTCACCTGGCATTCACTGAGCACGCTCCCTCCCATTTCTTCTGTTCTTCCCTTGCTGCAAACTGTCTCCCTTACCTCTCCGGGACTTCCTTTCACTCCCTAGTGTGCTTGGCGACTGGTAGGTGGGGCTTACTGGAGTCCTCAAGCAGGGCACAGAGGGGATGGAGATGGGAGGTTACAGACCAACCCATGTAGCCAAGAAGGATCTCGGGCCTTGTTGTCCAATCCAAGCCAAGGCTACAAACCGCATACATGAGCGGCGACAGAAAGGTGAGCCAGGCGTGGCTCTGCCCCAAGAAACCTAATGAAAGACAGATGGCTCGCCACCTTTGCCACACATGCCTTAGATATCGAGCCCTTGATCTGGGGTTTACTGAGCAGAAAGAACGCCCTTCTTTTGAGCCAAGCCAAACATGGGCACTCACAAGGTGAGCTTTCTGAGCCCTGAAGCCATCTCTTGTAATACCTGCTCACTGGTGGCCTTAAGCTCTTCTGCCTCTGAGTGGCCACTCGCCAGGAGGGTGGGGACTCTGCCTCCTGGCAAAGGACAGGCCCCAAACAAGACATTTCACATTCAAGTCATAAATAGTTGTCTGGCTCTGACCCTGCCTGCCACTGTAGGATAGCCCAGCCACCACAAAGGCCTCTCATCCTTTCTGGGACATCTCGTGGGTATCTGTGTGTCCTCTCACAGCCAGATGGCATGCACTACCTTCTCCAACCCGAACTCTGCTTCCCTATAAGGATAGGTGCTACCCCAACCTCTGAAGGCCTGAAGGCCCCAGCAAGGTGCCTCACCCTGGTCCTGTCTCCTGGCCACATGTCTACAGTCAAGCAGGAGCTGCTTTGTAATACCCAGGACATTGACACGGCCCACCTGTCTCTCTTCGCATTCTCCCTCAAGAAGAGAGAGCCCGATATCATCATCACCTACCAGCGTCAGTGCTGGGCCGCCGTGTGGGTTTCCAAGCACCCTAAATTCTCTGAGGAGTGTCCAGGAGGATGATGTGAGGCCCTGCTGTGCTGAAAATTGCCCTTCAGGGTTGGTGCCAGGCCTAGGACCCGCCCCACCAGCCCCACAGGCAGATCCACACGAGGCCTGAATCCTGGAGACTTTGGAGTTTGGTCTGCAGGTCTTGACACATAGTGTAGGGTCAGGAGCGTCACAGCAGGGGAAGAGCAATACACTTCAAGTCTCCCTTGCCTTCTCCTCTGAGAGAATACCTAAGTTTTAGCATCAGAGGGATGAACCTGGTTTGGGAGATTAGAGCATAAAACTACACAATGTTCTAGTACCTTCGTTGGGGGTTTTAGGGCCAAACCACTATTCTCTCCATCATATATTGAACAGACCTGCTTTTTCTAATATTTGTTCTTAAATCAAAAGACACTAACTGCCTTTGGAAAACGTTCTGAAACAGCCCCTCCAATAGAGGGGGACCTCCACCGCCATACCCTGCTTTCACAACCCCAGCACTACCATTCACAAGAGCCTTCCTTTACAAAAAACGTACCCTTAATAAATAGTAAGAGTTAACATTTACTGAACATGTTCTATGTGCCAGGCATGGTCACGTGATCTCATCTGATCCTTACAACAACTCTAATAGAGAAGTATTATTATTATCTCCTCCACTTTACAAATGAGGTACATGTTCAGGGATATTAAGCGACTTCCCCAATTATCACAGAGCTTGTTTGTCGAGGGGCCAAGATGTTTATTTCTCTACATGCTGTCAGGGTCCACACCCCAGTTGCAATCAGAGGAACCGTTCGGCAGGCTTCAAACATGGTAACGATGACAGCCAGTATCTAAGTATCTATTACCTGCCAGATTCTTTATATATTCTCTTTCATTTGACCACTTGGCATGATACGTATTTATCCCCATTTTACAGATGAGGATCTTGTGGCTCAGACACTGAGCAATATTGTGACCCTCTGGGGGAGTCACTGACAAGCTGGGCTCTGGAGTCCCACTGCCGGGCTCTATTCTTTAACTCCCCCTACTTACTAGCTGTGTGACCTCGGGCAAGTTGATTTTTTTTTTTTTTAAGTAGGCTCCATGCCCGGTATGGGTTCAAACTCATGTCTCTGAGATCAAGACCTGAGCTGAGATTAAGAGTCAGGTGCTGACCCAACCGAGTCACCCAGGCACCCCTGACTTCAGTCGAGTTATCTGATCTCTCTAAACCCTCATTTTGCCATCTGTACAATAAAACATTGGTAGTACTTATAGGATTCCTACAAGTTAGTACATATCAACTGTCCTTACTACATAGTCAGAAGTCAGCAAAGGCAATCTACTATTATTACTCCAAAGCCCATAGTTTTGTTTTGTCTTTTTTCCCACTAGACCGTTCTGTCTCCCAATTTGACTGAGAGATAGGAACACATCACGCATTAAAATAAACAAGATTCTTGGGGTGCCTGGGTGGCTCAGATAGTTAAGGGTCCAACTATTGATTTCGGCTCAGGTCAAGATCTCAGGGTCATGAGATAAAGCCCCAAATTGGGCTCTCTCTCTCTCTGCCCCTCCCCTGCTCGCACTCATGGGAGCGGAGCATTCTCGCTCAAAATAAATAAACATTTAAAAAGAATAAACAAGATTCTTTCACAGCAGAGATGCAAAATACTTAGACCAAGGAAGAGAACAAAGACCCAAACACACCTATTTGACAGCTCTCCCCGAATATTCTCAGAGCAGTGGAGCCAATGAAATGAAGGCCCAGGAAAAGCAAGGCTCATTTAAACCTCTCCTTTTTCCACCGCATCTTCTTCCTTTCCTTCCTCACCAGGTTCTGAAGGGTAAATTCATCTTTTTTGGTCTTGGAAGGGCAAATTTGCTGTAAATACCCACACTCATTGCAGCTTTATAGGTTAGTTCCTTGTTTGGTATAGGGAGAAGGATCTAGAAGTCAAAGTCTGAAGATGTGGAGATTTCTCACCGAGCTTTCATCTACGTGACCAGGCACAAGTGCGCTAATCCCGGAGTTTCAATTTCATCACCTGTGGAGAATAATAAATGTAAGGATCAAATTAATAATGTGTGTGAAGATGTAAGATGTATTGCAAACTGTAAATCCCTCTGCATGGGACAAATTGTGTGCCTTTCCCCAGCTGACAGGACTCTTGGGTCTTGGCTTTTCGAGCGATCACACTCAGGAGAGGTGACTGCAAGCTTCCTGAACCTATTCGCTAAAAAGCTATCCAGAATGCCGCCTTCCTTGGGCAGGCTGGGGTTAGGGGAAGGCGGCAGTGAGACGCTCCCTGCTGACTAAGTGTTTAGCAGCAGCAGAGCGTGGGAAGGAGAGAACTAAATGGGGCATCGCAGAGGATGGGGGTGGGGGGAAGAACCCTACTAAATAATTCGTTTAGAACAGGGGCACCTGGATGGTTCAGGTCATCGCGCGGTTCGTGAATTCCAGCTCCATGTCGGGCTCTGTACTGACAGCTCAGAGCCTGGACCCTGCTTGGGATTCTGTGTCTCCCTCTATCCGCTCCTCCCGAGCTCACACACACACACACTCTCTCTCTCTCTCAAAAAAAAAATAAATAAAAACAACCTCAAAACACAGCCCATTGTGCTCTGGGGTTAGATTCCAGAACAAGTTGGGTACCACACTGAGTCTGAAACAAATTTCTCAGGCTTAGGAACTAGATCCTACTTTGGGGAGACTGGAGAGCTCGTGGAGAATGGATTCAGTGACAACATTTGTTTTTTGACACATTATCTCCGATCTTAGGTGAAGGGTGAGGGCCAAAGACACATATGGCTGTGAAAATGCCCCAATAAGCCTCCTCCGGAGCTGCAAGCAGGGGCTTCGGAGCAGAAAAACCTGGCACTTAGCACCTCCTCCCGGGAGCCACAGCCTCAGCCAACAGAGCTACCGCCAATGGCGGATCAGCCGGGTTGTTTGGGCCCTCGGTTCACACCGCGTGCCTACACGGCAGTGGAGCCGTGGGCGGAGAAGCGTGTATGCGAGAGCCGCTCTTGCCGCCACGGCCGGAGGGACAGTGCTGGCAGGACAGGCCCAAGGACGCAAAAGAGGACAGGACGACCCGGGGGGGGGGGGGGCCGAAAGAGGACGCGATGCTCCAGGACCCCGAAAGGGTCAACCTCAGGCCCGCTTGCGGCCGCGCGTTCGGCCGCCGGCGTCTTTGCGACGAGCATCTTTGCAGCCGGCTCGGCCGTAAAGCAAACGTGCCGTGAAAGACAGAGTCACCGAAAATCGAACGGGTCTTTCGTTCAAAAGAACTTCATGAAACATGAACCTGTGTAACAAAATTAAGAAGACTTCATTGCAAAATACAAAATATTTGAACACATTTAACATGTGTAGATTCACGCCAATCCTGGGCAAATAACGGATTTTATTTTGTGGACTGTACCTAAGCACTTGCCTTCGAAGTCTTTCCTTCAAACTATTATATTTGGGGTTTTTTTTGTTTGTTTTCTTTTTTCTCTTTTCTTTTCGTTTTCTTTCTCTCCTTCCTTCTTTTCTTGCTTGCTTTCTTCTCTCTCTCTCTCTCGGTTTTTTTTTTTTTCTTTTTTTTGGTATGTTGATTCATTTCCCAGTTTGTCGGCACACTGTTTTCTTCTTTTGCTAAAATGTCTTTCTTCATTAAGAGCAGTATCGGTTTCCAAATACTAGAATGCATGTTTGTACCTGAGCTTTGGATTGCATTGTGAAAGCCTCTACGCTGGTGTTTGTTCTCGGCATATTGTCACACGTCCACTGATAACTGGTCCAAAGTTCTATGGGAAATGTGGGTTCAAAACTTCACAGCATTGTGTAGACCCTTATGAGGGCCAAGATTTATATACCATAAAAATGGGAGTACTGTGTCAATGAAGAAATAAAACCAGTTGATGAAACCAACAAACTATAAAACCAGTTGTTGTTTTTTTTGTCTTTTATAGAAAACTGACTTACAGTCAATTAGTTATACAGCAAAAATGTTTGCAACAAAGATGCTTATGGGGAAACTACCTAGAACCACCAAAGGCCTCCCACACCATACCTTTCCACAAAGTCACCATCATGCTCCTCTCAAAAACTCAGGAACACAAACAGTCCATGAAAATGGTCACCAACCCAGCTGTCAGACTGGTTAAGTACATTAGACTCTGCACCTGGAACACTGATCTACTCTCCCTCTGAAAGGCACCGAAGAGGAAAAGGAAGCCTGTACAATCCCTTAAGTTACACATGTCAGCCAGTCATACAGAGCAAACACACTCCTGGCCTGAATCATAAAGGCAAAACCAAGCGTGCAATTCTTACCAGCCTATCCGTGTAAATGGCCACTAGCCAGCCAAAGTTTTCAGGCACCATGGACTAGCTCTCATAGCCTGCTGTTACTACATTATCATTGCCATAGCCTTGAGCACCTACAGAGAACTGCATACAGTTAAGGCTTGGGATGCTACCCCAAGCCGTACTTAGGGAAGGTGCAAAAACCAGAAAGCTACAGAGCCCTTCTTAAATAAGCAGGTGATCAATATCTTTCAACGTCCAGAATTGAACTCCATGGAATAGGTCCCAACTTCCAGGATTTCTGATCTCTGGGTAACAATACCTTCCACCTTTTTGCTCTCCCAGCCCTTCCAACAGCTTTAAGACTTAATTCTCTGTGTTAAATCCCTCTTTGTTTGAAATACCTAAAGTGATTTCTGGTTTTTCTGGCCATACGTACTGGTGAATCTTCGATATTTTTTTTTCTTTTGTACATTTTTTCTTTCGGATATTTGTGTCCATACCCAAGTTTTCGTGTTTGGGTCCCTGTCCTTTGTCCATGGAGTGATTCTTCAACAAGATCTTGCGTGTTTACTTTGTTGGCTGTCAATATTTCTACGACCTTCTCAACGTTGGCAAAATTTGATGATGGTCCCTAATCGGGGGTCTATGCTACAGCAAAACAACCTTAAAACCCTGAGCGGACCCAATCCCTTCCTCTGGGAACACCTCCAGGTTCCAGGGAACCTTTTGTTCCACTGGGTCATTAACAAAAAGGTCTGCCACAGCAGGACTCTGCCCCTGTTGATGGGAGCTATGCATAACTAATGAAGAGGAAAATTGCTAGCAAAACAGGCTGATCAGTCTCAACATGTTTCTAATAACTTCTACATTTTCTGATCCTCATTTCCCTATATATCTTCTTTCCTTCCTAAATGAATACTACAAATCCTCTTCGGCTCACTAATATTTTCCAGTCTGTATTTTCTCTTCCTTTCTTTCCCATCTTATGGTACTTTGTTTTGTAGAGGATTTTCCCAGGTTCTTGGTCACATTGTACACATTTTAAACGCCAGTCTCCCTGGTCTCTAGTTGTGGACGTTAAGATGTCATAGATACCCAGTAACCTGGAAGATTAAAGAGCAGACTTTATCGGGGCACCTAGGTGGCTCAGTCGGTTGAGCATCTGACTCTTGATTTCAGCTCAGGTCATGACCCCACAGTCATGGGATCGAGCCCCATGTTGGGCTCTGTGCTGAGCATGAAGCCTGCGTAAGATTCTCTCTCTCTCTCTCTCTCTCTCTCTCTCTCTCTCTCTCACCCTCTCCTCCTCCCACACCTCTCTCTCAAATTAAAAAATAAATAAATAAAAATTTTTTAAAAAGAGTAGACTTTGTCTTGTAGTACTGAAAATACCCCAAGTGATAGGTACTAGATTTGTTTCACATCCTTCCGTAACGTTTGGAGGAGGTTGTTACTTGTCCAAAGTCACAGAGATTGTAGGAGACAGAGTCAGGATTTGAACCCAGATCTTTCTGATGGCACAGCGACTAGCATCATTCAGAGGTGGAGCCTCTAATAGTGACAAGGGGAGCCCGCAAAGTCTTCCCAGAGGCAGGAGTAAATGCCAAAGAACTGTAGAAAGCCAAGACAAACATAAACAAAAGCACTCAATTTTAAAATCCAGCAATCACTTCTTGGCCTTTTGGCTAAGATCAAGTGTGGTATCTGTTGTCATCAGTTTAAAATCCAGCAAAATTCTATCTCTACTCTGTCAGTATGAGGTACCTCTTGGATGAAGATTTCATTAAGTGTTTCTTAGCAACTCTAGAAGCACTATCATGAAACCAGCCGGTTCAGAAGTGTCTCTCAGAGTTCATGTCTCCTGCATCACACATACATGTGGGATACAGTCATATGAACAAGGAAAAAGGTGTGACGGGACCCAAAGAGAAGTGAGAGCCAATAGGATGATAGGACACTGGGAGATAATTAGTTCCACTTTTATATACCCCTTGCTATAACAAGCATGTATTACTTTAGCATTTGAAAGGCATCAAATAAAAAAAAGTTTAAGGTCACCTGGGTGGCTCAGCTTCCGACTCTTGACTTTGGCTCAGGTCGTGATCTCATGGTTGGGGAGTTCAAACCCCGCATCGGGCTCTGCGCTGTTAGCGCAAGCCTGCTTGGGATTCTGTCTCCCTCTCTCTCTCTGCCCCTTCCCTGCTTGCTTTCTATCTCTCTCTCAAAATAAGTAAAAAAATAAACTTAAAAATTTAAGAGCTTGTGTCAAATACTATGCATTTCTCAAAACCCACTTAATTTTCTCCTTCCTGTATACACGAGAGAACTACATTTCCCAGCCTCCAGCCTCCCGGGCACTTAGGGTGGGGTGATGTAACTGGGTTCTGCCTGAACGGATGTGGGCAGAAGTGATATATACCACTTCCATATCATAATATTCCCTAGGTCATCAACCACACTCACATTTCCTCTTCCATGGCAAACTTGGAGGACATATGTTTAAGATGACACCATGGCAAGATAAATGAAGCCTAGATCCCTGAGTCAATTATTGGAGGAGAGCCATTTGACCTCCATTAAACAACGACCTATTCTATTAAACCACTAAGATCTGTGGTCTGCTTGTTACCGCACCGCTCCCTGCCTATCCTGACTAATAACATGCTCCTCCACGCCAGGAATTTTCAGTGACCCGTGAAGTTCTGAGAGAGCCTCTTAGCTACTTCACACATAGAAAGAGGCTTTCTGTGCTTTTGCTAACTGGATTTTTTCAGATTCTAAGTCTGTGTGGGGACATATTTCTGAATATAGTCCCTTTCTCTTCTTCAATCTCTGAATTACCTCCTCATTCTCACTTTGTTGTGGTGTGTTTGTTCCAAAGGGAAATAAATCAAGGGCTTATCGGAAAGGAAATAGTACACGCACTTTACATTCTTGTTTAAACAAGACCTGAAAGGGAAGGAAATTTTATGACATTTTCTTCTCCTTGGGGACCAGTCTGCATTTTACTACCCTAATATTTACTTATTGTTATAGTAAAACCTTAGATAAACCATCAGGGGCTGAGCTCTTCTAGACAGACAAATGTTTCAAAGAACTAAAGTTTATACATTTAGGCAATAAAGTGCTGTTGACTTTTAGATGTTTTGAAGAAAATATTTATGAAGCATATTAAATGAAGGATGGTGGCATGTTCTACCTTTTCCAGGAGGTTCAGGATTAACCCAAGCTCTGTGACTGTTCCACAGTTCCTTGAGGAACTTGTATATGTAGTTACCTCCGCCCAGAACAGTCCTTCCCTTCCTTTGTTTACTTAAATTCTCCTCATCTTTTGGATGTCAGCTCAAAGACCATTCCCCTCAGGCACAATTATATAAATTTACCAAAATTCATCCAACTATTCACTTAAAACAGCTGAATTTGTGGTGTGTAAATTATACCTCACTATAGCTATGTTTAAAAAGCCAACAATGCTGTCAAGGAGGTAAAGCATAAACCTCCCCTTTAACTGTGGGCTACAGAGTGACTTCCTTCCAAAGACTCCAGTATGGAAAGAGAAAGAGGGAAGAGAAGTACCCCAATGCTGGAGAAATCTGACAAGAACTACGTTGGCCAAGTGATCAAGGTCAACATCAACAATTATCAGTCATGTCGACAGTATATACCCTTGATATGATGTGGTGAATATAGCACCTTACCTCTGTGGTCTTCCTCCCAGACACCATAACCCCGGTCTAACCATGAGAAAAATCCCATGCATCCATGGAACTAGCTAGAACTCCTCAAAACTGTCAAGGTTATCAAAAACAAGAAAAGTCTAAGGAACTTTTACAACCAAGAGGAGCCTAAGCGAGATATGACATAGGAACATGATGTGATATCCTGGATGGGATCCTGAGACAGAAAAAGAGCATTAGGTACAAATTAAGGAAATGTCAATACAGCGTGGACTTTAGTTAATAACAATATATCAATATTGGTTCATGACATGTGACAAATGTACCACAGTCATGGAAGATGTTAATAACAGGGGAAACTGGATGCGGAACAGCTGAGAACTGTCTGTACTATCTTCACGATTTCTCTGTAAATCTAAAACTGTTCTGAAAAATAAAGTTAACTTAATTCACATTAAAAAAAATTCCCCAGCCCCCCAACCAGTTCAAGTCCCCTTACTGTACATTCATATAGCAATCTAGAAAATTAACTAAATGAATGAATGAATTTATCACCATATGTGATTAGGTTTGTGCATTTTGCTCACTGTTGTATCCTGGGAACAAGGTTAGGGGCTGGTTCTTGATAGGTGTCTAGTAATAAACATAAAGTAAGGAATATAAAAATGTAAGTTCTGGGGCGTCTGGGTGGCTCAGGTGGTTAAGCATCCGACTTCGGGTCAGGTCATGATCTCACAGTTCATGAGCTCGAGCCCTGCGTTGGGCTCTGTGCTGACAGCTCAGAGCCTGGAGCCTGCTTCTGATTCTGTGTCTCCCCCTCTCTCTGCCCTTCCCCTGTTCATGCTCTGTCTCTCTCTCTCTTAAAAATAAATAAACATTAAAAAAAAAAAAGAGTAAGTTCCGTGGCAATAGGATTTGTCTGTTTTGTTGTCTCCTGGATCCTCATCACCTGGAGAGCACCTGGCCCACTGTAGACACTCAGCAAGGACAACTCCCACCCCAGGGTGAGCCAGGGAATCTTCTCCCCAGTGGTTTGAGTTTGGGATAAAGATGCTTTAGTTCAGACTAATACAGTCTATTACGTGCTGATGGCAGTAACATTTGTCACCAGATGAACAGAGGCTTAGGGGATTGGTCTATAAAGAATCAAGCCAAGCACTTGGGAGGCTCAGTTGGTTAAGCATCTGTGTTTTGGTTTTTTAATTTACATCCAAGTTAGTCAGCATATAGTGTAATGATGATCTCAGGAGTAGAATCCAATGATTCATCCCCTACATATAACACCCAGTGCTCATCCCAAGTGTCCTCCTTAATGCCTCTTCCCCATTTAGCCCATCCTCCTCCCACAATCCCTCCAGCAACCCTCAGTTTGTTCTCTATATCTAAGAGTCTCTTATGTTTTGTCTCCCCCTTGTTTTTATTTGCTTCCCTTCCCTTCTGTTCATTTGTTTTGTACCTCAAATTCCACATATGAGTGAAGTCATATATTTGTCTCTCTCTGCTGACTTATTTCACTTAGCATAACACGCTCTAGTTCCACCCACATAGTTGCAAATGGCAAGATTTCATCCTTTTTGATTGCCGAGTAATACTCCATTGTGTGTGTGTATATCTCACATCTTCTTTATCCATTCATCCGTCGATAGACATTTGGGTTCTTTCCATACTTTGGCTATTGTCAATAGTGCTGCTATAAACATGGGGGTGCATGTGTCCCTTCGAAACAGCACACCTGCATGCCTTGGATAAATACCTTGTAGTGCAATGGCTGGGTCGTTGGGTAGTTCTATTTTTAATTTTTTGAGGAACCTCCATACTGTTTTCCAGAGCGGCGGCACCAGTCTGCATTCCCACCAGCAAAGGCATCTGACCCTTGATTTTGGGTCGCGTCATGATCTTTAGGTTCCTGCATCTAGGTGGGCGCTGCACTGCCAGATAGGAGCTTGCTTGGGATTCTCTCTCTCCCTCTTTCTCTGCTCCTCCCCCACTCACGCTCTCTCTCAAAATAAATTAATTCATTAAAAAAAAAAAAAGAATTGGGGCACTTGGGTGGTTCAGTCTGTTAAGCGACCGACTTTGGCTCAGGTCATGATCTCATGGTTCATGAGTTCAAGCCCACATTGGGTTCTCTGCTGTCAGCACAGAGCCCATTTCAAGTCCTCTATCCCACCCCCCTCTTGCTGCCCCTCCCCTGCTCACACTCTCTCTCTCAAAAATAAATAAACATTAAAAAAAAAAAAAGAATCAAGCCAAGACTCAGCATGAAGGAGAAGGAAAGACAAGAAAGAGAGCAAGAGGGCCACCAAGGTTCCTACCAGGGCTGTCCTTTCCAATTCCAGTAAATTCCTGGGCCACGGTGTCCCGGGAGACCCTCCTGTCACGTATAGTCCAATAAGCCCTTACCATCAGATCTTGCTCCTTAGGGATAACTTCACCAAAACCTTATCTGTGTCCTATTTTTCTAGCCTGTGTTTCTGTGGTGAAAGATGTTGAATCAAAGTAACGGAGGGAAATATCACCTGTCGTACGATGAAGAGAGAGAAAAAGATAACAGGAAGCAGACACGGGGATAAGAAAGGGAAAGTGGAGGCTGTAAAAAGGAAAGCAGATCGATCACAACAGCCAAGATACAGAAGCGGCCCGAGTGTCCACGAATAGATGCATGGATAAAGGTGTGGCGTATGTCTGTGATGGAATATTACTCAGCCAGAAACAAGAAATGAGATCTTGCCATTTGCAACAACATGGAGGGAGCTAGAGTGTATCAGGCTAAGTGAAATAAGTCAGAGAAAGACAAATACCATATGATTTCACTTACATGCAGAATTTAATAAAAAAATATATAAACAAAGGAAACTAAAGACAAACTGATGGCTGCCAGAGGGGAGGTGGGTGGAGGGGTGGGCGAAATAGGTGAAGGGGGTTGAGAGTGTTGAAACTACACACCTGAAACTAACAGAACACTGTATGTTGATGCTACTTCAAGTTAACAAAAAAGGAAAGCAGAGGAAGACCTAGAACTACTTGGAAAGGACCTAACAAGTACTTGCCTAACAAGTAAGACAGTGGATTCAAAGTGTAGTGGATTCATTCATTCATTCAGCAAATAGGTACTGAGCACCCACTAGGGGTTAGGAACACAGCACTCAACAAAACTACGGGACTTGCTGCCCAAAAGAGCTATTAGAGACTGTTGAGTGCTTACACAACAACTTAAACCAGAAAGAGACAGAGACAGAGACAGAGATAAAGTCACTTCATATTAGTTGGTCAGGGGAGGCTTCCTTTAGAAGGTGACATTAGGGGCGCCTGGGGGGTCCAGCTGGTTAAGTGTCAGACTTCAGCTCAGGACTCACGGTTCACCGGTTCAAGCCCCGCGTGGGGCTCTGTGCTGACGGCTCGGAGCCTGGAGCCTGTTTCAGATTCTGTGTCTCCCTCTCTCTCTGCCCCTCTCCCTCTGCCTCCCCCTCCTTCCCTCCCTCCCTCTCTCTCTGTCAAAAATAGAGAAACATTTTTTTTTAATTTTTTTTTAACGTTTATTTTTTTTTGAGACAGAGAGACAGAGCATGAACGGGGGAGGGTCACAGAGAGAGGGAGACACAGAATCTGAAACAGGCTCCAGGCTCTGAGCTGTCAGCACAGAGCCCGACGCAGGGCTCGAACCCACGGACCGTGAGATCATGACCTGAGCCGAAGTCAGACGCTTAACCGACTGAGCCACCCAGGCGCCCCAAGAAACATTTTTTTTAATGTATAAAAAGGGTGACATTAAATTGATATCTGAAGGACAAGAAAGCTCTAGAAGCAGGAAGGTAGTGTAGCGTGTGGGGGCGTGTGGGGGCGTGTGGGGGCAATGATCTAGACAAGGAAGAACCAGTGCGCCAAGGCTGAAGGGAAGTGTTCTCAAGAATATGACGTTTGCCCTCCAGGGAATGTTTGGCCACGTCTAGACTTTTTGGTAGTCACAACACGGTGGCAGGGAGCAGTCCTACTGGCATCTGATGGGTTAGAAGCCAGGGATGCAAATTAACATCCTATAGTTTGCACAGGACAAACCCTTAGGCAAAGAACTATCCAAAATGTCAATAGTGCCGAGGTTGAGAAACCCTGCCCTGAGGCCATCAAAGGCTTGGCACCTTCCTCACGTAGAAAGCAGGACATGGTGCCTGGAGAAACAACAGAAGAGGGGGCAGGGCTGTGAAGAAGTTCGGGAAGCAGGGGGAGGCTGTCAGCACGCACCCTTGCACGCCAAGGCGAGGAGCCGCCATCTTGTTCTAACTGTGGCAAGGAGCCCACGGGTGTTCTGAAACCGGGCAGTTCACATGGACTTATTTGTTGGTGGAAACAACCACTCTGGCTCTTATGTGGAATGTGGTGGACGGAGCAAATGTGAGTAAAGGAGACCACCTGGGGGGTTTGACAGTAGAGAGAGGAGGTGGCAGGTTGGACGTGGGTCATGGCAGTAGAGATAGAGAAGCAGCGAACTGAGCCTTATTTTAGAGGTGGGACCTGTGGGTCCCGGTGACAAAGTGAATGTGGAAGGTGAGGGAAACAGGAATCAAGGATCCATCGAAGGCAGGGCCAGCGACACAGGTGCCTGACTGGTGCAATGCCCGTCCCCACGTTGGGCTGGCAGTGACCTCGGTGGAGGGCTCTCGGCCACCCTGGATCCGGGTACTGAGCACATCCCAGCCTAGAGGGTGCCAGCCCTTCCAGGCAGCAGGGGATGGGGCGACAGACCCAGGGGAAGCTGGGGCTCCATGCCTTCATTTTGCACTGGGTCTGGCAAATTATGAAGCCGGCCCTGCTTGAAGGTTTCCAGCTTGAGTAACTACATGCTTCATTACTGCCATCTACCAAAACGGGGTGGGGTAAAAGTTTAGTCTGGGGCTTGTTTAATCTCAAGATGCCTGTGAGACATCTCACTGACAAGATCACGTAGGCAATTGTGTCTCTACAGCTCGGAAAAGACATAAAGCTATAGACATGAAGCCGGAATTTGTCAGCCTGTAGTATATAAAACCATGAGAATGATGTTGCAGCCGGTATGAAAAACAGTATGGCGGTTCCTCAGAAAAATTGCACATAGAATCACTACATGATTCAGCAGTTCCGTTTCTGGATATACACCCAAAAGTGAAAGCAGGAACTCAAACAGACATTTGTACATGCGTGTTCACAGCAGCAGTATTCACAATAGCCAAAAGGTGGACACAACCCAAGGGTCCATTGATAGATGAATGCATAAACAAAGTGTGGTGCGTGTGTGTGTGCGTGTGTGTGTGTGTATAAGGGAATATTACTTGGCCTTAAAAAGGAAGGAAAACTCTGACACCTGCTACAACACGACTGAACTTTGAAGACATTATGTTAAGTGAAAAAAGCCAGTCACAAAAGGACAAACATTGTATGACTCCACTTACACGAAGAAACAAGAGTAGTCAAACTCTCAAACTCATAGGATGGTAGTTACCAGAGGCTGGGAGAAGAAGAGGGTGGGGAGCTAGTATTTAATGCAGACAGAGTTTCCATTTGGGAAGGATCAAAACTTCTGTGATGGTGGTGGTGATGGCTGTGTAACAATGTGAATATACTTAATGTCATTGAAACGTACACTTAAAAATGTTTAAAATGGTAAATTGTAGGGGCGCCTGGGTGGCTCAGTCGGTTAAGCGTCCGACTTCGGCTCAGGTCACGATCTCGCGGTCCGTGAGTTTGAGCCCCGCATCGGGCTCTGTGCTGACTGCTCAGAGCCTCGAGCTTGTTTCGGATTCTGTGTCTCCCTCTCTCTCTGACCCTCCCCCGTTCATGCTTTGTCTCTCTCTGTCTTAAAAATAAATAAACGTTAAAAAAAAATTCTTAAAAATAAAATAAAATAAAATAAAATGGTAAATCGTGTTATGTATAGTTCATCACAATAAAAAAAGAACTTGATTATTATTATTTATTGAGTGTTTCCTATACACCCAGCACTAATCTAGGTCTTTTCATTGTTTAAAACTCATATAACCCTCATAACAATCTTTAAAGTAGATGCAATAGGTAGGCAGTAATCTCTTGGACATTGGCCTTACCAAGATATTTATGGGTCTGTCTCCTCAGGCAAGGGAAACAAAAGCAAAAAATAAAGTTCCGGGACTACGCTGAAATAAAAAGCTTTTGCACAGCAAAGGACATCATCAACGAAACAAAAAGGCAACCTGGTGAATGGGCGAAGGTATTTGCGAATGACATATCCGATAAGGAGTTAACATCCAAAACATATAAAGAACTTACACAACTCAACACCAAAACAAAACAAAACAAAACAAAACAACCAATGAAAAAATGGGCAGTGGAGGGGCGCCTGGGTGGCTCAGTTGGTTGATCCATCCTGACTCTTGATTTCGGCTCAGCTCATGATCTCACAGTTTCGTGGGTTCGAGCTCCGTGTCCGGCTCTGTGCTGACAGCGCAGAGCCTGCTTAAGATTCTCCCTCTCTCTCTGCCCCTCCCCTTCTTGCAATCTCTGTCTCTCATAATAAATAAACATAAAGAAAAGGGGGGGGAGTGGATTTGAATAGACATTTTTCCAAAGAAGACATCCAGACGGCCAGCAGATGCATGAAAAGATGCTCAACATCCCTCATCATCAGGAAAATGCAAATCAAATCCACACTGAGATATCACCTCACACCTGTCAGAATGGCTAATATCAAAAAGACAAGAAATAGGGGCACCTGGGCAGCTTAGTCAGTTAAGCGTCTGGCTTTGGCTCCAGTCACCATCCCATGGTTTGTGAGTTAGAGCCCCACGTCAGGTCCTCCTCTGTCATCGCAGAGCCCACTTCGGATCCTCTGTCTTCCTCTCTCTCTGCCCCTCCCATTCCCTTGCTCGTGCGTGCACTCTCTCTCTCTCAAAAATAAAATATATTTTTTTAAAAGACAAGAAATAACAAGTACCGGTAAGGATGTTGAGAAAAGGGAATGCTAGTGCGCTGTCAGTGGAAATGTAATTGTTGCAGCATCATTTACAAATTTACAACAGGCAAGATCTGGCAGCCACCCAAGTGTCCACCAATAGATAAATGGATAAGGAAGATGCGGTATATCACCGCAATGGAATATTACTCGGCCGCAGAAAAGAATCTTGCCATGTGTGACAACAAGGATGAACCTGGAGGGTGTCATGCTAAGTGAAATATGTCAGATAAAGAAAGCCACCTCTGGGACACAACAAAAGCGGTCATAACAGGAAAGTATATAGCAATCCAGGCCTTCCTAGAGAAGGAAGAAAGATCTCAGATACACAACCTAAACTTACGCCTTAAGGAGCTGGAAAAAGAACAGCAAATAAACCCCAAATCAGCAGAAGACAGGAAATAATAAAGATTCGAGCAGAAATTAATGCTATCGAAACCAAAAAAAAACAGTAGAACAGATCAATGAAACCAGAAACTGGTCCTTTGAAAGAATTAACAAAATTGATAAGCCACTAACCAGTCTGATCAAAAAGAAAAAGGAAAGGACCCAAATAAATAAAATCAAGAATGAAAGAGGACAGATCACAACCAACACAGCAGAAATAAAAACAATAATAAGAGAATATTGTGAGCAATTATATGCCAATAAAATGGGCAATCTGGAAGAAATGGACAAATTCCTAGAAACATATACACTACCAAAACTCAAACAGGAAGAAATAAAAATTTGAACAGACCCATAACCAGTAAGGAAATTGAATTAGTAATCAAAAATCTGCCAAAAAACAAGAGTCCAGGACCAGATAGCTTTCCAGGGGAATTCTACCAAACATTTAAGGAAGACTTAACACCTATTCTCTTGAAGCTGTTCCAAAATATAGAAATGGAAGGAAAACTTCCAAACTCTTTCTATGAAGCCAGCATTACCTTAATTCCAAAACCAGACAGAGACCCTACTAAAAAGGAGAACTATAGACCAATTTCCCTGATGAACATGGATGCAAAAATCCTCAACAAGATATTAGCCAACCGGATCCAACAGTACATTAAAAAAATTATTCACCATGACCAAGCAGGATTTATACCTGGGATGCACAGTTGGTTCAATATCCGCAAAACAATTAACGTGATTCATCACATCAATAAAAGAAAGGACAAGAACCATATGATCCTCTCAGTAGATGCAGAGAAAGCATTTGACAAAATACAGCATCCTTTCTTGATAAAAACCCTCAAGAAAGTAGAGATAGAAGGAGCATACCTTGAAATCATAAAAGCCATATATGAACAACCCAACACTAATATCATCCTCAATGGGGAAAAACTGAGAACTTTCCCCCTAAGGTCAGGAACAAGACAGGGATGTCCAGTCTCACCACTGTTATTCAACATAGTATTGGAAGCCTTAGCCTCTGCAATCAGACAACACAAAGAAATAAAAGGCATCCAAATCGGCCAGGAGGAGGTCAAACTTTCACTCTTTGCAGATGACATGATATTCTATATGGAAAGCCCAAAAGATTCCACCAAAAAACTGCTAGAATTGATTCATGAATTCAGCAAAGTTGAAGGATATAAAATCAACGCACAAATATCAGTTGCATTCCTATACACCAACAATGAAGCGACAGAGAAATCGAGGAATCTATCCCATTTACAGTTGCACAAAAAACCATATAATACCTAGGAATAAATCTAACCAAAGAGGTGAAAAATCTATACACTGAAAACTATAGAAAGCTGATGAAAGAAATTGAAGACGACACAAAAAATGGAAGAATATTCCATGCTCCTGGATAGGAAGAACAAATATTGTTAAAATGTCGATAGTACCCAAAGCAATCTACATATTCAATGCAATCCCTATCAAAGTAACACCAGCATTCTTCACATTCTATTCTTCACAGAGCTAGAACAAATAATCCTAAAATTTGTATGGAACCAGAAAAGAGCCTGAATAGCCAAAGCAATCCTGAAAAAGAAAACCAAAGTAGGAGGCATCACAATCCTGGACTTTAAGCTGTATTACAAAGCTGTAATCATCAAGACAGTATGGTACTGGCACAAGAACAGACACTCAGATCAATGGAATAGAATAGAGAACCCAGAAATGGACCCACAAACATATGGCCAACTAATCTTTGACAAAGCAGGAAAGAACATCCAATGGAATAAAGACAGTCTCTACAGCAAGTGGTGCTGGGAAAACTGGACAGTGACAGGCAGAAGAATGAACCTGGACCACTTTCTTACACCACACACAAAAATAAACTCAAAATGGATGAAAGACCTCAATGTAAGACAGGAAGCCATCAAAATCCTCGAGAAGAAAGCAGACAAAAATCTCTTTGATCTTTGCCACAGCAACTTCTTACTCAACACGTCTCCAGAGGCAAGGGAAACAGAAGCAAAAATGAACTACTGGGACCTCATCAAAATAAAAAGCTTCTGCACAGCAAGGGAAACAATCAGCAAAACTAAAAGGCAACCGACAGAATGGAAGAAGATATTTGCAAATGTCATATCAGATAAAGGGTTAGTATCCAAAATCTATAAAGAACTTATCAAACTCAACACCCAAAAAACAAATAATCCATTGAAAAAATGGGCAAAAGACATGAATAGACTCTTCTCCAAAGAAGCCATCCAGATGGCCAACCGACACATGAAAAAATGCTCAATATCACTCATCATCAGGGAAATACAAATCAAAACCACAATGAAATACCACCTTCCACCTGTCAGAATGGCTCACATTAACAACTCAGGCAACAACAGAGGTTGCCGAGGATGCGGAGAAGAGGAGCTCTTTTGCACTGCTGGTGGGAATGCAAGCTGGTGCAGCCACTCTGGAAAAGAGTATGGAGGTTCCTCAAAAAACTAAAAATAGAACTACCCTATGACCCAGCAATGGCACTACTAGGCATTTATCCACGGGATACAGGTGTGCTGTTTCAAAGGGACACATGCACCCCCTTGTTTATAGCAGCACTATCAACAATAGCCAAAGTATGGAAACAGCTCTAATGTCCATCAACAGATGAATGGATAAAGAAGATGTGGGGTATATATATATACACACACACACACACACACACACACACACACACACACAATGGAGTATTACTCGGCAATCAAAAAGAATAAAATCTTGCCATTTGCAGCGTGGATGGAATTGGAGGATATAATGCTAAGTGAAATTAGTCAGTCAGAGAAAGACAAAAATCATATGACTTCATTCATATGAGGACTTTAAGAGACAAAACAGATGAGCATAAGGGAAGGGAAACAAAAATAATATCAAAACAGGGAGGGGGACAAAACAGAAGAGACTCATGAATATGGAGAACAAACTGAGGGTTACAGGACAGATTGTGGGAGGGGGGATGGGCTAAATGGTTAAGGGGCACTAAGGAATCTACTCCTGAAATCATTGTTGCACTATAAGCTAACTAATTTGGATGTGAATTTAAAAAAATAAAAAATTAAATTAAAAAATATATATTTAAAAAAATAATAATTTTTCTCTCTAAAAAAATAAAATAAAATAAAGTCAAATACTGGGGCGCCTGGCTGCCTTAGTCGGTTGAGCGTCCGACTTCAGCTCAGGTCATGATTTCGCGGTCCAGGAGTTCAAGCCCAGCGTTGGGCTCTGTGCTGACAGCTCAGAGCCTGGAGCCTGCTTTGGATTCTGTGTCTCCCTCTCTCTCTGATCCTCCCCTGCTCACACTCTGTCTCTCTCTCAAAAACAAATAAAGATTAAAAAAAAATTTTTTTTTAAAAGAAAGCCAAATACCATTTGATTTCACTCATCTGTGGAATCTAAAAACAAAACAAATGAACAACAACAAACCAGAAGCAGAGTCAAAACTACAGAGAACAGGTAAAAAAAAAAAAAAAAAAGAAAGAAAGTAGGTACAATATTACCAGCCCCACTCTACAAGCAAGAAAACTTATGACCAGAGTAGTTAAGTAACAGGCCTAAGCTCACACAGCTTCCAACCTGCCGGGTTCGGATTTGGATTCAGGCAGTCTGCTAGCAGAACCGAAAAAAAAATTTTTTTTTAACCTACTGTACTACCTATCAATGGAGATCATGTCATATACTACAAAAAACACATTTCACAATTTAAAAAAAAAAGAAATTTTTAAAATTTAAGGTTGATTAATAGCTCACGGGCGGCTAGGTCCTGGCCTTCCAGCACAGTCTAATCTGGCTGCCCAGTGCAGAGTCAACCAGCAAAGGAAGGGAGGGGGACAATTACGAGTGACAAATCATTTCATCACCTTTGAAAAAACTGCTCTGTGACCAGAGACATCTCCTGGAAATACTGACAGGAGGGTGTCCTGCTGTGTGTGAAAAGGTCAGGATGGCCCAGAGCCAGCCCACAAGGCCGGGGGTGGGGGGGCAGTGCCCCAATCCCAGGACAAGTAGACCCAGGGGGGTAGGTTTGCAATTCCTTGGTGTTCACGGAAAGTGGTCACTGTGCTATTTTTAGGTTGCTCCATTAAGTTATCAATGACATTTCTCAGACAGAAGCCATGCCAAAGCCACGGACATTCCAGGCCTGCAGCTGGGAAAACGCAGGGGTTGGACCAAGGTGGTCAGAAGTTCTAATTTACCAAGTGACGTTAGAGCCGGCTGGCAGGGGGAAGGTGCAAACCACAATGTGGATTCCATTTAGACCTCAGAATTCCCACACTCAGAATCCCATCCCAATCTTGGCTCAGGTCAGGATCTCAGAGTTTGTGAGCTCGAGCCCCGGGTCCGGCTCTGTGCTGACAAGTGTGGAGCCGCTTGGGATTCTATATCTCCCTCTCTCTCTCTCAAAACAAATAAATAAACTTAAAAGAAAGGAAGGAAGGAAGAGAGAGGGAAGAAAGAAGGAAGGAAGGAGGAAGGAAGAGAGAGGGAGGAAGGAAGGAAGGAAGGAAGGAAGGAAGGAAGGAAAGAAGGAAGGAAGGAAGGAAAGAAGGAAGGAGGGAAGGAAGGAAGGAAGGAAGGAAGGAAGGAAGGAAGGAAGGAAAGAAGGAAGGAAGGAAGGAAGGAGGGAAAGAAGGAAGGAAGGAAGGAAGGAAGGAAGGAAGGAAGGAAGGAAAGAAGGAAGGAGGGAAGGAAGGAAGGAGGGAAGGAAGGAAGGAAGGAAGGGGGAGGAAAGAAGGAAGGAAGGAAGGAAGGAAGGAAAGAAGGAAGGAAGGAAAGAAGGAAGGAAGGAAGGAAGGAAAGAAGGAAGGAAGGAAAGAAGGAAGGAGGGAAGGAAGGAAGGAAAGAAGGAAGGAAAGAAGGAAGGAAGGAAAGAAGGAAGGAAAGAAGGAAGGAAGTAAGGAAGGAAGGAAGGAAGGAAAGAAGGAAGGAGGGAAGGAAGGAAGGAAAGAAGGAAGGAAGGAAAGAAGGAAGGAAAGAAGGAAGGAGGGAAGGAAGGAAGGAAGGAAGGAAGGAAGGAAGGAAGGAAGGAAAGAAGGAAGGAGGGAAGGAAGGAAGGAAGGAAGGAAAGAAGGAAGGAGGGAAGGAAGGAAGGAAGGAAGGAAGGAAGGAAGGAAGGAAGGAAAGAAGGAAGGAAAGAAGGAAGGAAAGAAGGAAGGAAGGAAAGAAGGAAGGAGGGAAGGAAGGAAGGAAGGAAGGAAGGAAGGAAGGAAGGAAGGAAGTGGGAGGAAGGAAGGAAGGAAGGAAAGAAGGAAGGAATGTAAGGAGGGAGGGAGGGAGGGAGGGAGGGAGACATTCCCAGCTGTCAGGAATCCACAGGCCAGTTCTGGCTCCGGGCAGGCTGGGTCACTAAAGTGGACGAGAAAGAGGACAGGGCCAAATGACAGGACGCAAAAGGCCTCCCTCGCTCAGGTCCTAGTCCTCTGAGCGAGCCGAGCAGCCCGCGAGGTGTTGAGGGCAGAAGGCAGCGGGGCGTCCCCACCCGAATGACCTGGTCGGGTCAGGGAGGCCCAGGCAGAGGCAGGCCCCACAGCACTGAGAAGGCAGACCCCTTCCTCAGCCTCCTGTTGGGTATGAACCCCAACTCGTCCCCAAGGCAGAATTTAACTGGATCGATCACCGTTGCCTATGAAGTACTCCTTACCTTTTGGGCCCCTTTCTGTGCCAGGAAGGCCTCTGGCTCCAGTTATACAAGCTGGGTCAGATGTCCTGGGTGGGCAAGTGCGTGAGGTAAGTGACACCCGCTCCCAGCGAGAGAAAAGGACTGCGGATATGGAGCCCTGCAAGAGGAAATCCGAGGAGGGCAGTTTCAGTCCAGTTTGAAAAACAGGGGCGCCTGGGTGGCTCAGTGTGCCGAGCCTCTGACTTCGGCTCAGGTCGTGATCTCGCAGTTTGTGGGTTCGAGCCCCACATCGGGCTCCCTGTCGCCAGCGCAGAGCCTGCTTCAGATTCTCCGTGTCTCTCTCTCTCTCTGCCCCTTCCCCACGTGTGCGCTGTCTCTCAAAAATAAATATTTTTTTTAAAAAACCCAGCCAGTCCATATCATCTTGCTTTACTGTCTCTAAGCACAGAGCCTTAGGCTGGTCACCTTGGTCATACCGGGGTCATACTGGTCACCCACCTGCCCACCCTGGCACGTACCCTTCTTCCTACCCCCAACTACTCCATAACTGTTTCTGTCCTGAGGTGTCTGGGATCCTCAAAAGATGGACACAAACACATTTTTAATGGATGTGTGTGCGCAGTCCCAGTGCCTCCGTAACAACATAGCACAGCTGGGGCGGCTTACCCAACCCAAATGTATTTCTTTCCTCACAGTTCTGGGGGCTGGAAGCCCAAGATCAAGGAGCAGGCAGTGCCGGTTTCTCCCCGCTTGACTCGCGGAGGGCTGCCTCCCATTGTGTCCTTGGCTGGTCTTCCCTCTCCATGTGTCTGTGTTAGTCGGTCTGGGCGCCATAACAGAATATCACAAAGCAGGTGGCTTGTAAATACCAGCAGCTATTGATCACGGTTCTGGAGGCTGAAGTCGCAGATCAAGACACTAACAGACTCAGTGACTGGTGAGGACCCACCTCCTGGTTCCCTGTGTCCTCACATGGTGGCAGGGGTGAGGGAGTGCCGCAGGTCTCCTATAATGGCACCAATCCCAAATTTAGGAGGATACTCGTTGGGGTGAGCACTGGGTGTTGTAAGCAGGGGATGACTCCCTGGATTCCACTCCTGAAATCATTATTGCACGATATGCTGACTCACTTGGATGTAAATTAAAAAAAAAAAAAAAAAAAGAGTGAATGACAATCCTGTTAGTATAATGAGGTTATGGTTTTCTCCATTTTCTATTTTTTGTTACTGACTACATTCTTTTTACAATACAAAGATCAAAGTTGTATAAAAAGAGAGAGACTCTTAAAGAGGACAAACTGAGGGCTGATGGAAGGAGGTGGGTGGGGGGGGGGGATGGGCTAGATGGATGAGAGTCATTAGAAGGGCACTTGTGAAGATGAGCACGGGGTGTTGTAGGCAAGTGATGAATTACTGAAACCAAATCACTACCCCTGAAACCAATATTGCTCTATATGTTAACTAAGTAGAACTTAAATAAAAATTTGAAAAAACAGAAAATAAGGGCACCAATCCCATTCATGAGGGCGCTTGATCTAATCACATCCCATAAGTCCCCACCTGCGAACAGCAACACCTTGGGGGTTAGGATATAAGACTTTTCGGGGAACACACACATTCAACCCATAGCAGTGTCTGTGTCCTAATCTCTTGTTATTTTATTTTATTTTATTTTCTATGTATTTATTTTTTGAGGGAGAGAAAGGGAGGGGCAGAGGGAGAGAGAGAGAGAGAGAAAGTCCCAATAGGGCCCCATGCCCAGCTCAGTGTCTGAGACGCGCCTTGATCTCATGACCATGAGGTCGTGACCTGAGCCGAAATCAAGAGTAGATGCTTAACTGATGGAGCCACGTAGGTGCCCCCTAATCTCTCCTTATAAGGACACCAATCCCACCCATATCTCCAAATCTCTTCTTCAAAGCCCTTTCTCCAAAGACAATCACCCTCTCAGGGATGGGGGGATTAGGGCATCGACATATGAACCTGGAGGTGCGGGACGCAATCCAGCCCATCACACTACGTGACGGCCCGGGAGTTTCTGCTGCACACAGCGTTAACCCAAGTCCGATCAGTAATGATGTGTTTACGGGGCGCCTGGGTGGCTCAGTCGGTTAAGCGTCCGACTTCGGCTCAGGTCATGATCTCACAGCTTGTGAGTTCCCACCCCACGTCGGGCTCTGTGCGGACAGCTCAGGGCCTGGAGCCTCTTCCGATTCTGTGTCTTTCTCTCTCTCTCTGGGCACCCCCCCCCCCACTCTGTCTCTAAATAAATAAACATTAAAAAAAATTAAATAGTGATGTGTTTAACTTATCGGAAATAGCTCAGTTTTTAGCAAAGTAGGTAGAGAATCTGCATCGTTTTGTTATCTCCCTTTTTTAAAAATTTTTTAAACGTTTATTTATTTTTTGAGAGACAGAGAGAGACAGAGCATGAACGGGGGAGGGTCAGAGAGAGAGGGAGACACAGAATCCGAAGCAGGCTCCAGGCTCCGAGCTGTCAGCACAGAGTCCGATGCGGGGCTTCAACTCACGGACCGCGAGATCGTGACCTGAGCCGAAGTCAGACGCTTAACCGACTGAGCCACCCAGGCGCCCCTCTTCATTTCTATTCTCACTGCTTGCAACAGTATTTGTTGGCTATGGTTTTCTCCTAAAAATTTTTTTTAATACTCTGGCTGTACGATCCATCCCCGAAGCAAGGCTGATATCAAACAACAACCTGCACGTTACCATCATCTGTAGCAACAAGCAAGATGGCGAGCAAGAGAATCCAGCCTCCAAGGGTACTGTTGACCTCCATCGTCCACAATCCCACCACGCAGAAAAGGCTGTATTCCCTTACTGCTCTTGTTCTTTCCATCAGGATTTCATGTTGTTGAGAGCGTCCTTTATACTGAAATCACAGTCTTGCTTTTTTTGATTACAGTTTATTATACGCTTTTCCCCAAATTAAAAAAGATCCACTGACATGTTGAATGGTTGCATAACAGAACATGGCGTTTCATGCCACAATTCACTCAACCATTTCCAGTTGTTGGACATTTAGGTTGCTTCTAGGTTGTACTGTGTCAGTACAGAGCCTGATGCAGGGCTTGATCTCACGAACCTTGAGATCATGACCGGAGACGAGATCAAGAGCCAGATGCTTAACTGACTGAGCCACCCGGGCACCCCAGGATGTTTCCAGTTTTTAACAAATACAAATAATGCGGCCGATCATCTTTGGCATACACCCTTGCCTGCATTTCTGATGATTTCTTTCGACTACGTTCGTATAAGTGAAATTACTGTATCCACCATGCACACATTTGTCCCCAAGGCTCTTGGAACACAGGAAAACAGCTGTCTTTCGAAGTCTGCGATGTCATGGGTCAGGGAATAACTTGTCGGGCCCTCCCCTGATGCTAATCCAACATTCGGTCCTACGTTCTTGCCAGGGAACCTTCACCGTCTTCCCACCTCTCCAGCCAAGTGCAATTAGGAGCTCCCGTAAATACGGGGTGCTGTGATAGGTATGGGGCAAAGCATTTGCTAGGAGGGAAAAGGTGAGGAGGGGCACAGAAATACTGGTGTTCGTGAAGCACGGCTCCCCCCCAGGGCTCAAAGGTTTTCAGACATAAGGTCAGAGGTCTGTGATTTTTCTTTCATACCTGAACAGAAGCCATACTTGCTGGTGGGTATTTGTGTATTCACTGTGTTCCTGTTTTCTTGATAATCCCTAAAATGGCTTTTATATTTGGGACTTCTGATTCATGCAGAAGACAAAAAGCCCCAAACTGAGTCTACTTATCTCTTCCCCTTAAGACTCACAGGAGGAAAAGAGGAAGGACAGTTAGTCCCATTTTGAGAGCAAACAGAGAAACTAAGTAACCCACCCAGCACGGGGTGCCCCGGCCACGGTGGTATCAGGGCAGAAGCCCTGTAAGTGGAATCAGGACCTACAGTGGAATCAGGTCCTACACACACCAGGCAGGCTGCTTTCTTTCAACGTTGCCTGCTTTCACCTTTTTGCATGAGTACGTTCACAATTCTGACGTTGTAGACATTTTTTCTTTTTGAAAAGAATCGTAACAGAATAATGGCTCCCCCAAAGGTGTTCACATCCTATCATCAAAACCTGCAATTAAATTACCACACGTGGTGGGGCGCCTGGGTGGCTCAGTCGGTTGAGCGACTGTCTCCGGCTCAGGTCATGATCTCGCAGTTCATGGGTTCGAGCCCCACGTCGGGCTCTGTGCTGACAGCTCAGAGCCTGGAGCCTGCATCGGATTCTGTGTCTCCCTCTGTCTCTGCCCTTCCCTGTCTGTGCTCTCTCTCTCAAAAAAATGAATTAAGTGTTTAAAAAAAAAGGTATTTTTAAAAAATTTACCTGATGTGGCAAAAGCGATACACTTTGGAGATATGATTACATTAAGGATCTTGAGATGGGCAGATTATCCTGGATTATTAGGTATAATCACAGGGATCCTTATAAGAGGGAGGCAAAACTTCTGTGCATCAAAGGACACCATCAAAACAGTGAAAAGACAACCCAAGAATGGGAGAAAATATCTGCAAATCAAATGTCTGATATGGGATTAAAATTCAGAATATGTAAAGAACTCTTACAACTCAACAACGAAAAGACAAACAGCTCCAATAGTACATGGGCAAAGGACTTGAATGGACATTTCTCCAAAGAAGATATGCAGACATCTAACAAGCACAGGAAAGGATGGTCCACGTCATTAGTCTTTAGGGAAAAACACAACCACAATGAGATACCACTTCACGCCCACTAGGATACCTGTGATCAACAGGACAGTACCAAATGTTAGCAAGGATGTGGAGGGACCGGAACCCATGTACTCTGCTGGTGGGACCATAAAATGATGTAGCTGCCAAGGAAAACAGTTCGGCAGCTCCTCAAAAATCTAAGCATAGTGGGGCGCCTGGGTGGTTCAGTTGGTTAAGCGTCTGACCCTTGGTTTCGGCTCAGGTCATGATCTCCCGGTTTGTGAGTTCAATCCCTGCGTCAGGCTCTGCACTGACAGCACGGAGCCTGCTTGGGATTCTCTCTCTTCCTCTCTCTCTGCCCCTCCCTGGCTCGTGCTCTCTCCCTCTCTCAAAATAAATAAATAAACATTAGAAAAAAAAAAAAAAACTGGGACGCCTGGGTGGCTCAGTCAGTTAAGCGTCTGACTTCAGCTCAGGTCATGAGCTCACATGAGGTCATGAGGTCACACTCTGTGAGTTCGAGCCCCGCGTCGGGCTCTGTGCTGACAGCTCAGAGCGTGGAGCCTGCTTCAGATTCTGTGTCTCCCCCTCTCTCTGCCCTTCCCCTGCTCATGCTCTGTCTCTCTCTGTCTCAAAAATAAATAAAAACATTAAAAAAAAAAAAAAAACCTAAACATAGGGGCCTCTGGCTGGCTCAGTCTATAGAGCATGTGACTTTTGATCTCAGTGTCCTGAGTTCAAGCCCCACGTTGGGTATGGAATGTGGAGCCTAGTTTAAAAAAAATCTAAACATAGAATTTTCACCTAATCCCAGAATCCTACTCCTAGGTGTATGTATATACACATACATATAATATATATATACTATATAATAGTATATATATATACTAATATACTACAGTATATATATATACTATAATATAGTATATATATATACTATATACTATATATACTATATATACTATATATACTATATATATTAATATACTATATATACTAATATACTATATTAGTATATTATATACTATATATAGTATATTAGTATATAGCATATACTATATACTAATATACTATATATAGCATATATATACTATATATACATACTATATATACTACATATATAGTATATATATATAGTATGTATATATAGTATATATGTATATATATAGTATACTATATATATACATATATACTATATATAATATACTATATATATACTATACTATATATATAGTATACTATATATAGTATATATATATACTATATATACTATATTATATATATTATATATATATAGTATAGTATATATACTATATATAGTATATATAACATAGTATATATAACATAGTATATATATAGTATATATATACAGTGTATATATATATATATATATATTTATATATACAGTGTATATATATATATAGGGTGCCCAAAAGAATGAAAAACAAAAACAGGAACTATATTAGTATATTATATTATATTATAATATAATATTAGTATAATATATTATAGTATATTATATACTATATATAGTATATTAGTATATAGCATATACTATATGAATGAAAAACAAAAACAGGAACTATATTAGTATATTATATACTATATATAGTATATTAGTATATAGCATATACTATATACTAATATACTATATATAGCATATATATACTATATATACATACTATATACTACATATATAGTATATATATATAGTATGTATATATAGTATATATGTATATATATAGTATACTATATATATACATATATACTATATATAGTATACTATATATATACTATACTATATATATAGTATACTATATATAGTATATATATATACTATATATACTATATTATATATATTATATATATATATAGTATAGTATATATACTATATATAGTATATATAACATAGTATATATAACATAGTATATATATAGTATATATATACAGTGTATATATATATATATATATTTATATATACAGTGTATATATATATATAGGGTGCCCAAAAGAATGAAAAACAAAAACAGGAACTGAAACAGATACTGATACTCCAGTATTCACAGCAACATTATTCACAACAGCCAAACAATGGAAACAACCCAAGGGTCCATCAACAGACAAAAGGATAAAGAAATGTGGTGTGTGTATATGTATATGGAATATATATATGTATATATGTATATATGGAATGGAATATTACTCAGCCATAAAAGGAATGAAGTTCTAGAACATGCTCGACTTGGATGAAGCTTGAGGACATACCGCATGACTCCACGTACACGAAGTATGTAGAAGGGCAAACGCATAGAGGCGGCCACCATCAGCTGGGGGAGGAGGGAATAGGGGTTATTGCTCAACATGTACACAGCTTCTACTTGTGGAATGAAGGGTTTTGGAAAGAGTGGTCACTGTACTACCTTGGGAACGTAACTCACGCCACTGAGAAGTACACTTTAAAAAATGGTTAAGTGATACGTTTTACATGATATATATATTCGATGACAACGGAGGGGCACCTGGGTGCCTTAGTTGGTTGAGCGTCCAACCTCAGCTCAGGTCACGATCTCACGGTTCGTGAGTTTGAGCCCCACGTCGGGTTCTGTGCTGACAGCGCGGAGCCTGGAGCCCGCTTCGGATTCTGTGTCTCCCTCTCTCTCCGCCCCTCCTTTGCTCACGCTGTCTCTCTCTCTCTCTTCCTCTCTCTCTCAAAAAAAAAAAAAAATTTAAAGAAAACAAATTTTAAATGACAATGGAAATAAAGAGGGAGGCAAGAGGGTCAGTCAGGAAAAAGAGAAGTGAGGACAGAAGCGGAGACTGAAGCAATGTGCTCTGAGAAGGAGGAAGGGACCGGGAGTCAGGGAATGTGGGCAGCCTCTAGAAGCTGGAAGAGGTAAGAAACCAGATTCTCCTCCGGAGCTTCTGGAAGGAAGCAACCCTGATGATGTCTGGATTTCAGCCCCCGAGGGCTCCTTTCGGACTCCTGACCTCCAGGACTGGAAGATAATAAATCTGTGTTGCTTTGAGCCACCAGGCCTGTGGCGATTTGTTATGGCAGCAACAGGAAACAAATGCATGGACGTAAACCCTTATTCTTGTGTTACAGTTCACTAACCACAATACAATAATTCACTGCATAGTTGATCCACTCAACTTTTTTTCTTAAGTTTATTTATTTATTTTGAGAGACAGAGAGAGAGAGAGAGAGAGAGAGCTCGCTCATGAGTGGGAGCAGGGGAGGGGCAGAGAGAGAGAGAGAGGGGAAGAGGGAACCCCAAGCAGGCTCCACACTGTCAGCGCAGAGCCCGATGTCGGCTCGAATTCATGAGCTGTGACATCATGACCTGAGCCCAGAGCAAGAGCCAGATGCTTAACCAGCTGAGCCACCCAGGCGCCCCCCGACTCATGTGACTTCTAAATTCCACAGCACTAGAGTATGGGTCCAGGGCTGACAGCTGGCAGGGGGACCCACTCTGTGCTTGACCAGCGTGTCATCAGTGAGTCAGTCAGTGGTGTCCTCTTACGAAAAGGTAGGTTGTGGAATGGATTCAATTGATGATATCCCAAAGACAATTCTCCCTATGAACGCAACACTAAAAACTCATGCATGTTTGAACTGTAGAGTTTATGGAAATTACGCTTGCATTAGGGCCCACATTCCCGTGTCCACGGCCTCCCGTGTCTTGTCCTTCTCCTGGCTCCGGGCCCAACCTCCTACCGCACTGTTCCCCTGAGGGCCGGAACCGGGTCTTCTTAAGCTTGGCACCCCTAGCCCAGAATTAACATTTTCATCCTTGTATCTACTCATGGAATCTACTGGGCGGGGAGATAATGTGCTGAAGAGTATCTCGAGAGATGGAAAAAAACAGGATGCCCGGAGAACGTCTACATCTGAACAAGTGACACGTAGTGATCGAACAGCAGGAAGTGCCGAGAACCTACAGAACATTACTCTCTGGCCCCGGCATCTGTCTCCAACATCTCATCTTATGGTGTTTCTCCCATAACACGGCCTACAGCTGGTTTCAATTCCTCTTATTTTCTATGCTGAATTCCAGAGCGGCCTCTTATCCACTTATCGCCTTTACCTGACTTGGCTCTCTGAGCTCTCTAACTGCTAATCAAGTTACAGACGGGTGCCGCAGGCTCCGAGCCAGGGGCTGCAGACGACCTTCCCGCGGTGGCCCTGGGCGGGCATCAGGGCTCTGCTGGTGGGGTCTGTCAACCATTATCCTCACTGAGACAGAGCCTCGAGGCTGGGCCACCGGGACCCATGGTGGAGGCTGTGCATTCCGACGATCCTGGAGGTGCTCTTTTTAATTGTGGTGACAGACACGTAAAAACCGAGGAGGAGTGGAAACCAGGTGGGACCCCAGCTGCCCAAGGCATTATTTGCCACTCTGCCAAACCACATCTTCCCAAGAGCTATCTGATTAGCCTTCGGTTTGTAACACTCTGCCTACACACTAAGGTAAATAAAGACACACCTGTCCTTTCAACCTTCCTGTTCTCCCCATGAAATTCACTCAGCGTACACGGTGGATCAGGAAACGACAAACCAAAGAGAACTTTGTAAAAAACAAAACAAAACGGAACCAAATTAGGCAAGGGCGCCTGGGTGGCTCCGTGAGTTAAGCATCCGACTCTTAGTTTTGGCTCACGGTTCATGGGATTGATCCCCACATCAGGCTCTGCGCTGACAGCACAGAGACTGCTTGGAATTCTCTCTCTCTCACAAAATAAATAAATTTTTTAAAAATCTTAAAAAAAAAACTATGTAGAATGTGAAAAGAAGTCTAAACCCTCCAACTTGATAGAACACTTCTCCAGATCACTTTATTTTTTCTACTTACCGGAGTGTATTTTACTGCAAATAATTTAGCAAACGGAGAAAAATACAAAGAAAAAAACAAACTATCTGTAATGCTTCCATCATGAGATAACCACTATCCTTTCTCCAGCATCCTCTATACTCTTACCCTGCCTCGTATTTGTTCACAGTTCTGTTTTATTATAATAATAACATATTGTCACCACCACTACTTTCTGTCTGACAACCTCAGAGGAATGTAAATGCCACGAACACAGGAAATCTGTCTCCCCGAAGTAGAGTTGAGCAGGTTGGACATAATGGAGGGTCAAGGGCCTGAGGGCACTAAGGAGCAAGGGCAACATTAAGGCACTCGAGTGGGCGGTTAACTGGGTCCCCACCTCTCCCCACTCCTCATCCTCAGGTTTGCCTTGCCTTAAAAAAATTTTGACAGCATCTGAAATGACCTATTCCAACACGCCTTCACTTTACGCCTACGTTTTCCTGACTGCCCATCCAAGCCGTCACCTTTCTTCTCAGAAACAAGCGTCCTCCTTCCTTCCCATGGCTCCTCCTTCCGTGTGCTCATGCTCCTGATGGCGCCCCTTCCAACCTCCCCAGGGTTCCACTTCACCAGTTCTCTCCCTTCTCTGCTCACGTCTTCAGTCTTTCCAGATTCATTCATTCCTTCCCTGTTTTTATGACTGTCCCCAAAGTCCCCAATTCTAAAAACAACCCTCCTTCCCAGTCCCGCTACCCAGCCCGTCTCGCCTTCTCTTCACACCAATCCGCTCGTATGACTGGTTTACACCCGTTGTCTCCATGCCCTACCCACCTACTCCTTCCTTAATCCAGCTCGCCCCCTCCACCCCAAGACTGCCAATGGCCTTTCAGTCGCTCTGTCTGAAGCCTTCACTCAGCTCATACTTCTCCACCCCTGTAGCCTCTTACACAGTCAACTGCCATTGTCAAGGGCACAACTGCCAACAAGTGCCATCTCCCTGACACTCCTTCCTGCCCTCTCTCTCCCCCTCCATACACCCTACACGCCGATGACAAATTAACCGTTCTAAGGCACAGCTGTGTTATGTCAGATTAACTTAATTTCTTTCTTTCTTGAAAAACTTTTTTTAAATCTTAATTTTTGAGAGAGAGAGGGAGAGAGAGAGAGAAAGAGGGGGAGCAACAGAGAGAGACGGAGACACAGGATCCATGGAGGCTCCAGGCCCTGCGCTGTCAGCACAGAGCCCGACGCGGGGCTCGAACTCACATCCATGAGTTCATGACCTGAACCAAAGTTGGACGCTCAACCAACTGAACCACCCAGGTGCCCCAATTTAATTTCTTTCTACAGCTACCCCAGTAAATTAGAAAAAAGTATTAAACTCACCGAGTCAGGACTTTAGCAAGACATTAAATAAGTCCCTCTCTCATCATCCTCGGAGAGAAGGTCGAGAGTGTGGGCTAAAACAGAACACGGAAGCTTTTCAGCAGAAGACCTTTCATAGATGCGGACAGAGTGAGAGTTCGACGGCTTCACCCACGATCAACTGCGGTCAAGTGGGCATCACAACGCCATTGTCAGCAGTGTCAGCTGCATTTGAAGGCAGCGAGTGCTAAGGAATGTCCTGCACACTAACCACGACTTGTTGTCTCATCTCTCTTGTTCCTTCTAAACAGATGTAGCTTTGGTGCACCGATGGCCATGGTGAGGCATGGTGGAGCCATACTTCAGACCATCATGTACTCAGACCCACCGACCCAAACTGGGAGAAGCTACCGGTAGGCAGTACCCAAGGTCTCCAGCGCCCGGCCTGCCTCGTCAGTTCCTGTTCTCCTAACTCATTCTTTCCTGTCCAGCATCTTGTCCTCTGACTGCTGAACCCTCCTCTCCTTCTGCCGGGGTGCCATCCCTAGACGCGGGCTTGCTTGAGACCAGATTCGCGTGCTTACTTTATCATTATAACATCACGAGCACGCGGGAAGGGCCCTGTTTCCAGGGAGGAGAGCGCCGGCACCATTGAGTGTCCCTTATGCCGTCTCCTCCATTCATTCAGCCCAACGGCATTCTCAGTGGGCTCATTGTCATGTAGCCAAAAATGCCATCACTGCGGCCACCTCCTCATCACCGTATCTGTTCCTCCACCAAGTCTCGGCGGCCTGTAACAGGCCTTAACTTTACCCACTTAACACATTCTGTTTCTACTAACCAACCCCCAAATTCCCCTTCTCCAGAGCAATATATTTCTCCTGCTCAGTTCCATTCAACAAGATCATTAAGGATTTTCAGTGTAGGTAAAACTAATCTATCCTGGCAAAGGGTATCCATTAAAATGTAAATGAGCAAGGAGGAGAAATCTATGACTGATTTTAAAGTTATAAAATCTGACCTCTGCTCATCCTTGGTGGGAATGATCACTGGGGACAGCAGGTTTTAACCCCTCTTAATCACTTTGGACTTAAGAAAATCACACTTAGGGACAGCCTGTTTGCAAGTAGAAGGGTATCAGTATGATTAAATGGATTAGTAACTGGTTGAACAACTTTACTTAGAGATACGGGTTAGCAGACCCATTTCAATCTCAAACAGGGTCTTTACTGTTTGTTTAGTTTCCATTTTTGCCCTGTTCATGCCTCGCCAGCTGTGAAGACGTGAGAAAATCAGCGTTAAAGATTTTTTTTTAATGTTTATTTCTTTTTGGCAGAGAGAAAGAGAGAGAAAGAGATTCAGAGAGACAGAGAGAGAGAATCCCAAATAGGCTCCATGCTTAGCATGGGGCTCGATGTGGGCCTCGATCCCACAACCATGAGATCATGACTGAGCCAAAATCAAGAGTTGGACACTCAACTCACTGAGCCACCCTGGCACCCCTAAACATTATTTTTAAGCAACAATCAGGGTTCTTATACAAATATAAAATAGACATGTGTCCATCAATTAACTATTCATTAATTGGTCACAGAGGCAGTGAAATATTACAAAATGTTACCGGTTCAAGCAGTACCCAAAGAATAGACACACATAAAAGCAATTAGAAATGGTGAAATAAATTTGCTACTAGATGTAAGATTGGCAGCCTCTTTCACGGGGTGGAAATCAATCACACGTCCACCGGACAAAATTCATTTCTGTTTCTCGGTGGACAAGATTTGCATTGCGATGGGCTTTCTATAACTCACAGTCGCAAAATAGTTTAGTCGAAAACAGTGAAAGGCACAGACCTCTGTCAAAGCAGGCAACCCGGAAGAATCTGCCAGATAACGCCCAGCAATCCCTTCAAAGAAACTCAGTCATTGTTTTGCCCATTTCAAGGCCTTTGACAATTGTTCCCAACAATAAGAGGAAACGTCATCATGAAGCAATCTGAGGCTTTGTACAGGGCCAAGTGCAAGCAGAGTGGAAAGGGTTGTAGCTCAGCAGGAGGGCATGTGGGAATGGCTTAGGAATTTCCATCGGTATTATATTCAGGGGCGCCTGGGTGGCTCCGTGGATTGAGCGTCCGACTTCGGCTCAGGTCATGATCTCACAGTTCATGAGTTCGAGCCCCGCGTCGGGCTCTGTGCTGACAGCTCGGAGCCTGGAGCCTGCTTCCGATTCTGTGTCTCCCTCTCTTTCTCTGCCCCTCCCCTGCTCATGGTCTGTTTCTCTCGGTCTCTCAAAAATAATTAAACGTTAAAAAAAATTTTTTTTTGATAAATCAGTATTCTATTCAGTCTGATGAGGCTGCCTACAAAAATCTTAGTTTGTTTCTTGTGTTTGTTCTTTTTTTTTTTCTTCCAATTCAGTCATTGTCTGTAGAATGATAGAATGGAGAGGCTTAACTCTGGTCAGGTGAAATCACACAAGTGGGTTCTGTGTACCACACTTTACAAGGATCAGAGTTAGAATGGGAAAAGAGGGGCACCTTGGTGGCTCAGTCGGTTAACTGCCCAGTTTCAGCTCAGGTCACAATTGGTGAGTCTGAGCCGCACCATTGGGCTCTCTGCTGTCAGCCTGCTTCAGATTCTCTGTTCCCCTGCCCCCTCTGCCCCTCCCCTGCCCGTTCTCTCTCTCTCACAAGAAACAAAAACTTAAAAAAAAAAAAAAAAAGAAAGGTAAAAAAATGAGGAGTGGGGGGAAGAAACCAGCGATATTCCGTCTGAAGAAAAGGCTGTCCTCACATAAGACAAATGTGGAAAGAGGCTTAAGGAAAACCTTCCTAAATGGGAACCAGATTCGTGATGACAGTGACCATATCGGTCAACGTTTATTGAGCTTCATTCTACGGGAACCCCTGAGCTGAGTGCTTTGTAAGTATCATCTCATTTAACGCACACGGCAGTGAGAAAGCAAGAGCCAAGCCCGCACTAGGCACAGAGAGGTCAAACTCGGCGTGAAAGCAAAGGCCTTTACGTCTTCTTTCAGCTCTGAGATTACACGCTTCAGGGTCACTCTGCCGCTCGAAGGCCTTCGGTGGGTCCTAATGGCTACTCTAGTTGAGTACGAATTTCTCAGCCTGCTAACAAAGGCTTTTCACAGGATGGCCCAAAGTATCCTCTCCAGATTGGTGACCCCAGTACTACCCCATTCTCACCAAACATACCAGACCCAGCGGTGCAACCAACTCTTATAAGTCAACTGCCCAGCCTCTAACTTCTCCTCCTGCTACCTCCCCCGCAAAGTCTTTCCAGTATGTTCCAGTATGTTCTTTCCTTCCTCAGCCACCATCTCCCTCCCTAAAATAGCACCACGTGCTGGCAAGATTATAGAAGGCCTCAAACACCTGGACAAGAAGTGCATTTATGGATTCTTGACCAGGAAAGTGACTTCCCTACATGATTCTCTCCTAATACTCCCATATGCATTTTCTTGTATTTATTCTTTCGTATGTATTTTTAAAAAATATGCTCATACAGGGGCGCCTGGGTGGATCTGACTCTTCATTTCCGGTCAGGTCATGATCTCACGGTGTGCGGGTTCCAGCCCTGCATCAGGCTCCACGCTGATGGTGCGGATCCTGCTTGGGATTCTCTCTCCCTCTCTCTCTCTCTCTGCCCCTCCCCCATTCATACTCTTTCTCAAAACTAAACATTAACATTTTTTTTAATTAATAAATTTAAAAAAAAAATAGATCACTCCAAAAAAAAAATTCACACTTGAAACGCTCTCTAACACAGTACTGTTAACCCTCCTGTACACAGGTTAGACACGTGGCCTGAACAAAACTTCCTCATCAAAACTAATCTTTCTGTGGTTCACACTGGGCAACACAACCACCATATGAAACCAAGGGTGGAAAAACACTGATTAATTGCTTCAGGGATGCATGTGCCATATTCCCAAGAATCTTCTTTTCTCTTCTTCTGTTGCCGGATTTTCTCTCCATTTCTGTAGAGGTTTTCTTTTAGACGCTGCCAAGATTGTTAATGAATCGGTTCACTCTCATTCTTTCCTTCCAATAGCTTCACCAACAGGGGCTCCATCTTTGGACCTGGAAGAAGCCCAGAGGGGCCACAGACTGGAAATCATGGTTCCCTTCCCTAGACCATGTCAATTCCACGGCATCCTCAAATTTTACTAAACTGCGGATGATGTGGTTACATCCTGCCCTGTCCGTTCCCTGCAGCGACCTTACGTGGAGAACGTACATTCATTTCTAATGACTCAAAAAAACGAGGCAACCATTCAAAAGGTGCAAAAGGGTGTACCTCCCTGCCCTGGTCCCTAGGTTTCCTACACACAGGCTACCGGTTTCTTGCAGCTCATGGACTGTAAATATCATTTGCCAATTCAAATAAGAAAGGTCTGTGTAAATGGTTTATTGTGCCTTCTGGCTTTAAGCTACTTGGAAGAAAATTCACCCATTCAGTTCAGCAAACCTGAAATGCTACTTCCCCTTCAGCCTCAACAGAGAGCCTTTCCTGCCCCCTCCCTAGCCTGTATCAGGTGATTTTCCTTCACGCCCATGACACCAAGTCCTCACCCCCTTGTCCATTCTGTGTATCAAACACAGTAGAAATAACCTGTCTGTTTCTCACCTCAGGGCAGGGACCAGCACAGTACCTGGCACGCAGAATGCATTCAGGAAACATTTGCTGAAACTAAGTATTACCAGAATACCTACATGTATTCTGAATTATTCATTAAATCCTGGGAACGGGGTGGGGGGGGAGGGGAGGGGCGGCGGGGTGGGGGGCCCGCCTGGGTGGGTCGGGGGTTAAGCACCCGACTCTTGACTTCAGCCCGGGTCATGTTCTCACAGTTCGTGGATTCGAGCCCCGCATCGGGCTCTGCGTTGACAGAAGCCTGCTTGGGATCCTCTCTCCCTCTCCCTGCCCCTCCCCAGCTCATTCTCTCTCTCGCTCTCCAAATAAATAAATAAACTTTAAAACAACAACAATAAAAAAAAAAAAAACTAAAAAAAAAAAAGTCCTGGGAACAGAAGGGTAAATAAAGCATAGTATCTACCCTAACCTTCCTGGCACCTTCGTATAATTTACCTGGTAACACAAACAGTATTTCTCATTTGCATAATCTGTTCCTCCTCTTAGTGTTACTAGTGTTCTAGAGTCTCCTTTTGTTGCCAAAACGTGGCCTGCAATCCCCATTAGGCTGCACTGGCCGGAGTGTCAAAGGCTAGAGATTTTACCTCGAGTTGCCATTTTTTCTCTCTTCAGAGTGGCGTCTGAAGGACTCCAGGGCCAACTACTGAATTAGCTGCTGAGAGCGCACCCCCCCTATTGTTAAAACTTCACTCAAAAAGTTGCATGCAGGGGCGCCTGGATGACTCGGTTGGTTAGGTGTCCAACTTCGGCTCAGGTCGTGATCTCACGGTTCGTGGGTTCGAGCCCTGCGTCAGGCTCTGTGCTGACAGCTCAGAGCCTGGAACCTGCTTTGGATTCTGTGTCTCCCTCTCTCTGTCCCTCCCCTGCTCATGCTCTCTCTCGCTCTCTCTCTCTCAAAAATAAATAAACATAAAAAAAAAAAACTTGCATGCAGTTTACAAATAATGTCTTGACATACCCCCAGAAGCAGCACCGTGTGTGGGCGCTCTGGCGTGTCGGAGCAGGAAAGTTGGTAAAGAGTTTCCGAGAAGTCCCATCTGGGTCTCCTGCCAGCCCCCGGCCCTCGGGCAGGCTGGCCAAGGGCTCTGAGCCTCTCCCGCGTGACAGGGACGGTTGAGGCTCCCCACACCGTCATCGTGGGGCTCCTGGAAGCTACGGAATGCACATGTCCCATATGCTGTCTGACACATGCCGAGAGGAGTCGTGACCCCTGCACTAAGATGACAGTTTTGATACCTGTCATTGATAAAACAACTTTTTAAAGTTTATTTATCTTGAGATAGAGCACATATGCGTGCAGGAGAGGGACAGAGAGGGAGAGAGAGACAATCCCAAGTGGCGACGAGGGGCTCGAACCCACAAACCGTGAGATCATGACCGGAGATGAAATCAAGAGTTGGACGCTAGACCGACTGAGCCACCCAGGTGCCCCTAAATTATTTGAAAATCTAAAGCTATCTTAACCACCAAATCCCACTTAAGTAAAATGGAGCATGTGCTCAGTGTAATGGCCTTGAGCAAATCACCTTATCCCAACAGTATTTTTCTCATGCCCAAAATGATGAGGTTGGGCTAAAAAGTCTATAGGCTCCCAAGAGACAAAATAAACACATGTGGTGGGTGACCTTGATTGGACTGATGTTAAAACAAATAAACAACAAAAACAAAAACACATATCAGCGTTGCTGATATGACTGTCCATTAGATCCTATGGAATTAGTACTGGTTTTCTTAGGTAGGATAATGGTTTTGCCGGCTAGTAGGGGAATGTTGTTACTCCTAGGAAATACACACTGAAGTATCATGTCTGCAAATGTTTCAGAAAAAGAATATTTGAGCGTGTGGGGGCATGCATGTGTGTGCGTGTGTGTGTACAGAGAAAGAGATCGGGAGAAATAGAGCAAATACATCGTGCTTTTAAAAAATATATCCCTGAATTCACTTTTGGCTGTCATTTCCAATTTTTAAGAATGCATCAAAACCCCATGACCAAATATTGAAAATTACTATTTTGACTTCCTCCCCTTCCCTCCATGGTCCTTCAGGCTTCAGGCTTTCATTAGGACCTGCCTCACCTCTCCTTTTTAGATTTTATTTTTAGTGTGTGTGTGTGTGTGTGTGTGTGTGTGTGTGTGTGTGTGTGTGTGTCTCCCCATGTGATCTCCCACACTCCTCATTTACAAAGATTCCCCTCCCTCTTCCTCGCTGTCAATATCTCCCTGTAGATTTGTCTCCCGTCCTGGGCAGTAATTTAACTCCCTGATTCGCCCTGCCTACTCCGCACTTACTACCTCTCCATCTTTTTCATTATCTCCTACCGCCCCAGACTCCGTGGAAGGAGGGGGGTCCCCGGAAGGGGGGGGGCCGCGGGGAACGCAGTCCTACCTCCTTGCCTTCCTTTGTTCCACAGGGCCCTCTGCACGCCTTTTCTAATCAAGCGCGGTTTCCTGTAAAACGGAAGTGTGTGTTCACACATTTGTGTACACGTGCACGCGTATATCTGTGCAGTGCATGCATGTTTACGCGTACACATCTAGCACTTACACATTTTTTTTTGTTAACCACAGCAGAAAAAAATGGCAAGGCCACGGCAGAAGGAAATTTTCTCTCCAGGACTGGAAAAATGGAGCCTGCCTGCCTCCAGCCCACCGTCCTCTCCAGCCTGGTCTTTTTTTAGGAGCTAATTTGGTTGATGAAGCGCTTCGAGAGAAGCAAGCCTGGCCCGCCTCAATCGGCTTACCTGAGGCGGCCCGCCTGCCAGCTGCAAGCACACACCTCCCTGCAGAGCTCCGAGCTCCGGCTCAGGGCCGCTCTCCTCCCCTCACCCCTGCCCCGCCCCGCCCCGCCCCGGGCCACGCCCAGGGCTGCCTGTCAGTTCACCTTCTCTCTGGTTCACAGAAGCCTTGAACGATAATCCTCTTTTATTTGCCTGAACTTCTGAACTCCTCCAGCGTCTTTTTACCTCCGGTCTTTGGCAGTCGGCCTTGGATTCCTTCATGTGCCCTTGGCCTGGCTGAAACTTTTGCCCACCGAGAGTAAGAATGACCAGTGTTCACTGATTCTCGCTTCTGGCCACCATGGCAGGCCACGCAGCAGAGTTCGTTCCCCGTTTTGGCTCCTTCCTTTGTAGCTGACCAGACTTTTCCTATCCGTGTTTGCACTCCTGATCGCGTGTTCTTTGTTTGTTTGTTTGTTTGTTTCCCTCTCTGCACTGTGGCCTTCACGTGTGAGCCTGGCCGGGGGAAGGGAGCGGGCACCTCCACCTCCAGTCTGACCCTGGGCAAACTGACTGCAGAGACATTCGTTTGCCCACCTCATCGAAGGACTACCCTGCAGCCGGCACAGCCCAGCCGGTGAGCCTCGGGCTCTCCAGGAACGGGTCACCTGGCTCAGCTCTCAAACGGGGAAGGACGGTCCCACCATCTCCCCACCACGTGCAGCTGTCCGTTCCTCTGTCCGCAGCTGGGTTTCGCTCCTATTTTACTCGGCTGGCCCAGCAGTGGTTTGCTAGCCAGAGTAAAACAGCAACGTTCTGTAACCACGTTATTTCTCATTTGAGACGCAAAAGCGTCTGTTCCTTGGCCTGCCTGGTATGACACAATGGAAAAGTTAAATCAGAAGCTCCCGTTGTGATCCCTAAATATTTCTTTCAAGTTTTCGTGTTTCAGTAGCGTTGACACACAACGTGACATTCATTTCAGGTGAACGCCACGGTGATTCATCTTCTCTATACGTTACCCGAGTGTTTTTAAAGATGAGTCACGAGTTACCCTTCTCCGGAGGCTCAACAACACTTACTCCAAGAGACTAAATTTCACCAACATGTCTTTTGGGATTACAGTCAAGAGACTTTGTAATCTACATTCTCTAAACAAAATTCCTGCCTTGGAATATTTTTCAGATGACAAACATCCTTTCTAAATGACTGGGTGGTCAGTTCTTTTCAAATCAGCCAACAGTTTGTGTTCAGTCCCTCTTACCGTTGGTGAGTTGCCTTTTTTATTATGGAAAATGACAGGAACTAACAACATTACCACTTTATGGTATGCCTCTGACCCTTGGCAGCAAAGATAGGTCTTCCTCTCTGCTTCCAAGCCCCCCTTACCATCTGACTGTTTCTACTCCCCCCTCCATTCTGAGTCTGTGACCAAAACTCATCAGAAGAGAGCTATTCGCTGCTAATTCTGGTTACCATGTCCTTATTCAATCAGTCAACACATATTTACCAAACAATTCTACTGGACAGCCATCACAAAAATAGCTTTGGTAAATTCCTACCGGGCCAAGGCATTGAATCAAGCTGGGAAGAGACACCCTCATCTCCAATGACAAAATGCAGAGCACCCTTCAGGGTCCTCCACCCATGTTGTTCAGGGCACAGTGAGAGGGAGGAAAAACTTTCCTCTACACTCTTAGGTTATGCTGTCAAGGGCCTGCAAATTAAACTAACAAAAGCTACACTGACAGAGAAGACACACAGGCTTATTAATATATTCTTTCACGGGAACTCACAGAAAGAGGTTCAACTCAAAGAGACAGTTAGACTTGGGGGCTTCTATCACATTTTAACAAAGGAAAAGGGGTTCAGGCTTCAAGGGATGGATGATAAATTGTAGGGAAGTGACTAGGGTATATATGGGGGAACGAATAGAAGGTGAGAGTTATTCTAGTAACATCTGTTTATGCAGACTCATCTCGTGCTGACTGTCTCTGGTGATAAGTTGCTCTCCTCTTCCTGGTACAAGAGCAGACACTGTCACAAAAGGAAATTTATGCCCTGCTTTTAGATAAGGGAGAGGCCAGAGAACTCTTCCTGCATTTTGTTGATCCTCAATTGCCTTCAACTCAAAAGAATCCTTGTACCAAAACAGCATATTTTGGAGCGGCGTATCCGGATCTCCTTCGATGGCATCACCGATATGTGTAAGCAGTAGTGACATTTTCTCCTGCCACCTTCCCATGGGGAGTGCTGGATTTTTTTTCATTGAAACATAATTAACACGTAATATTAAATTAGTTTCAGGTGTTTAACGTAGTGGCTCAACAATTATATACATTACAAAATGCTGACCACAGTAGTGCATCATGGCAGTCAGAATGGCAAGTATCCAAAAGACAAGACAAAACAAGTGTTGGCGGGGATGCTGAGAAAAGGGGACCCTCGTGCACTCTTGGTGGGAATGTAAATTGGTCCGACCACCACGGACAGCAGTATGAAGTTTCCAGAACAACAAAACAAAACAAAAAAAACCTAAGGAACGCCTGCCCGTGCGGCCCCATCGGTTAAGCATCGGACTCTTGGTTGCCACTCGGGTCATGATCTCAGTCTGTGAGTTCGAGCCCCGCGTCGGGCTCTGTGCTGACAGCTCGGAGCCTGGAGCCTGTTTCAGATTCCGTGTCTCCCTCTCTCTCTGCCCCTCCCCCACTCGTGCTCTCTGTCTCTCTCTCTCTCTTCCTCTCTCTCAAAAATAAACGTTAAGGGGCGCCTGGGTGGCGTGGTCGGTTAAGCGTCCGACTTCGGCTCAGGTCATGATCTCACAGTCCGTGAGTTCGAGCCCCGTGTCGGGCTCTGTGCTGACAGCTCGGAGCCTGGAGCCTGTTTCCGATTCTGTGTTTCCCTCTCTCTCTGCCCCTCCCCTGTTCATGCTCTGTCTCTCTCTGTCTCAAAGATAAATAAACGTTAAAAAAAATTTAAAAAAAAAATAAATAAACGTTAAATCAATAGATAGATAGATAGATAAATAAATAAATAAATAAATAAAAATGGGGCATTAAAAAAACCTGAAAATAGAAGTACCATACCATCCAGTAATTTCACTGCCGGACATCTACCTCAAGAAAATAAAAACACTAATCCAGAAAGAGACAGGCACCCCTCCGTTTACTGCAGCACTGTTTACAATAACCAAGATATGGGCGCAACGCAGGCGTCCGTCCACAGATGAAAGGATAAGGAAGATGCCATGTGCAGCTACGATGGAATATCCCTCGGCCGTAAAAAAGAATGAGATCTTGCCATTTGCGACAGCGTGGATGGACACAGAGGGTATTATGCTAAGTGAAACAAGCCAGACAAAGAAAGACAAACAGCCTTTGATTTCACTCCTAAGTGGGAAGTGCTTTTTTATTATCGGTCGTCTTTTTCAATGGAGTAAACTGTGGCTTTGAGAGGTTCGTACTTCCCCTTCTCAAAGGACTCAATTCAACTATCTCATGCGATTCGACGACCTCCACCTTCTTCCCTACCCACTTCGGGCATGCCACGGCTTGAAAAAATCTGTTCTGCCCCTTCCCTTCCCAATGAGGGCCCCCTGTTCTCCCACTATCCCTGAGAAAGAGTAAAAGACACGTAAGGAGAAAATCAGAGGAAGCCCAACTTTTGCAGCCGGTCACGAGAACCTTGGCTCGCCCAGACCCCTGTGTCCCGGGGGTTCACCCACAAGCTAGCTCGTGTGACCGGCTCCTGTGCGAGGTCTCAAGCATTCCTCGGAATCTAAGCCCCTTCCTCACTGCCCCGAGCGGGTGCCCCTCATGAGGGTCCAGCTGGCCTCCCGCATACACAGAAAGTTTTCCCCAAAGCTGGGGGGCGCCTGGGCGGCTCAGTCAGTTAAGTGTCCAACTTTAGCTCAGGTCACGGTCTCCCGGTTTGTGAGCTCGAGCCCCGCGTCGGGCACTCTGCTGTCAGCACAGAGGCTGCTTCAGATCCTCAGTCCTGTCCTCTCTCTCTCTCTCTCTCTCCCTCTCTCTCTGCCCCTCCTCCCCTCAAAAAAATTACATTTAAATTTAAAAAAATAAAGAAGTGTGCCCCAAATGTTCCCATGTGAAGAAATTTGAGCCCTCGTGGACAGAAGTGAACTAAGGGCCCACTTTTTGGAATCACACATTTTTAGAGCGGGGATAGCCTTAGGGAAGAATATTCCTTCCCACCGTGACTGCAGGCGTGGGAGGCCGGGGGGTAGGCCGACTTCACAACAGCAGTGCATGTGTGACGAGCCTCAAGCAGGAATCACATTCACTCAGAGGCTTCCGTCATATTTATCTATCTTCTCCTGCCAATAATCCCTGATAGTGCCCAGATGTCATGGTGTTGTTTGAGTGGAATTAAATTGGAACGGCTTCCATTATCTGATTAATTAGAGTCGGCTTTGACTACAGGGACTAATAGGTCCGATCCTATTAGTGCAGCCTTTGCACCCGGCAGGCTGTGGTTACATAACACAGGCGAAGGGCTGGTAGAGACTGTTGGTCTGTTTCTGGATAGTCCCCGCCTTTAATTTTGCTTAAAAAAAAAAAAAAAAAAAAAATTAGCAGGGCAGCACGGTGGAATATTATTCAGCCACGAAAAGGAGTGGGGACCTGATACATCCTACCCCATGGATGAACCGGAAAACATTATGCCACGTGGAACGAAGTCAGATACAAAAGGTCACACGTTGTGTGACTCCCATCTACAGGAAGTGTTCGGAATAGGGGAACCCAGAGAGGAGGCCAGTAGATGGGTGCTTGCCAGGGGCTGAGGGAGTGGGGGAACGGAGTGACTGCTTAATGGGTGTGGGGTTTCTTTCTGGGGCGATGAAAATGTTTTGGAATGAGGGGTGACTGAATTGTTTACTTTAAAACAGTTAGCATTATGTTCCATGAATCTTCCTTTGGTTAAAATACATAGAGAGAGGGGTGCCCGGGTGGCGAACTCAGTTAAAAGTCCGACTCTTGATTTTGGCTCTGGGCATGATCTCACGGTTCATGAGTTCGAGCCCCACATCAGGCTCTCTGCTGTCAGCGCGTAGCCTGCTTCAGATCCTCTCTCCCTCTCTCTCTCTCCCTCTGCCCGCCCCCCCCCCCCCGCTCACAATCTCTCTCTCTCTCTCTCAAAACTAAATAAAAATTCAAAAAAAAAAATCTTAAAAAAAAAAATACATAGAGACACAGACAGACCAGACACTGAAAGAGGAAGCAAGAGCCCATCTCCAGGTCGGATGGATCACATTTAGCCTGCAATCCGCATGCCCGAAGTTGGGAGTCTACGCCCACATCCACAGGCTTTTACTGAGGAGGGGTGTGAGGGCTGAAGAGTATATATCCCAGCCAGGGTCATACAATCGAGCTTAGAGCCCTGGCTTCCCAATTTCAGGGCTGGTCCCCTTTGCACCACTTGAACCAGAAGAATAATTGTCTCAGTCCTTGAGGTCGTCTTCAGTAAGTGCTTATTGAGGGCTTGCTACATGCCAGGGGCTACAACCCAGGACGCTTGAGATCATGGTTCGCTCAACCGGCCCTCGTCTCCCCACCATACGGCTATCACACTGGCCCCGGTAACAACGTGTTCTCATTTTGATCTGCAATTATTGTGTTATCTCTTCAGCAGCTCCAAGTGGCTTACAATTTGAAACTGTTGCCATATGGTTTAAAAGCGTTTTGTGTGCATGTGTGGTTTTTTTTTTTTTTTTAAGTTTATTTATTTTTGAGACAAAGAGAGAGAGCATGAACGGGGGAGGGTCAGAGAAAGGGAGACAGAATCTGAAACAGGACCAGGCTCCGAGATGTCAGCACAGAGCCCGACGCGGGGCTCGAACCCACGGACCGCGAGATCATGACCTGAGCCGAAGTCGGACGCCTAATTGACTGAGCCACCCAGGCGCCCCGCGTGTGTATTTTTTTTTTTTAATAATCGGGAGACAAGAGTAAACACACACATTTTGGACAAAAATGTAAAGTTTACAGGATCACAAAACGTTACATAAAGTGGCTCTAAACTCAGAGCCGGTCAGCAGATGACGTTCAGGGCAAGGCCACAAATATTAACCGAGAACCCACAGTGTCCAAGGCCTCCGCCCAAGGTAGCATGGAGGAAAAGATGACCCTGTCCCCCCGGGGGTGACATTCTCAGGGAGGGTGTGGGAACAGAAGAGCACAGAGTGTAGTAAGTGTGCAAATAAAAACTGGAAACACAGTCCCACTGAGGGCGGTGGGACTTCATGAGGCCCTTTGCGGGGGGGGCCGTGTTTGAGACGGGTGGGAGGACCAGAAGACCTCCGGGAGGAGGATGATCGATGTGGGGGACGGGACAGCCTGGTGCAGGGCAGCACCTCCAGTCCGCACTGGGAAAGACTGCACTTGAGCGGAACTCTACGGGGGGGTGCCAAGTGGTATTTTCAGTCTCGACTTGAGTTCTAGTCCACTTTCTGGTCGGTCCTGTACCATACTTGTCAGCCCCGAAGCAATGCCACTGTGCATGTAGATACACACAGGGGCCGCCGGGCTTCGGGCAACACGGGTTTGCAGTGCACGGGTCCTCTCATGCGGATTTTTTTTCCAATAAATACAGTGCAGTACTCTAAAGCAATTTTCTCTGCCTTATGATTTTCTTTTTTTTTTTTTAAGTGTATTTATTTGTTTGGAGAGAGAAAGAGCTCGCACGCAAGTGGGGGAGGCACAGAGAGAGGGAGAGAGAGAATCCCAAGAAGGCTCCACACTGCCAGCGCAGAGCCTGATGCTGGGCTCGAACCCACAAACCGTGAGCTCATGACCTGAGCCGGAGTCGGTTGCCTGACCGACTGAGCCACCCAGGTGCCCCCGTCTTATGATTTTCTTCGTGTCATTTTCTTTTCTCTGGCTTACTTTATCGTAAGAATACGGTATCTAATACACATAACCCACAAAGTATGTGATAATTCGTTATTTAGGATATTGGTAAGGCTTCCGATCATCAGTAGGGTGTTAGCAGTTAAGTTGTGAGGGAGTCAAAAGTTATACACAGATTTCTGACTGTCAAAACCATCACCTACAGCGACGTTCAAGGGTTACCCGTACTAAGGTACCTAAGTGACCACTGGCCTGTGATCTAGTGTTTTCTAACACACAGGTAGTTCAGGTGCTTCCCCTGCTCCTCAAAATCTTTGCTGACTTGATGCTATCGCTTACGTGATTTTGACTGAAGGACCAGACTGTCATCCTATAATTAAAGCCAAGGTCTAAAACGTCAAGTACTCTACGAGAGGGTGACGTCGCTTAAAAACATCCTAAACACAGGCAACCGCATAAAATATAGATAACTCAGGCTTCCCCAAAAGTAAAAACTCTCCTGCTTCAAAGGATGCCATCAGAAAAGCGAAAAGGTAATTCGGAGAACGGGAAGAAGGATCTGCAAATCTTGTATCTGATAAGGGTCTAGCATCCAGAATACACGAAGAACTCTTAACACAACAGTGAGAAGGCCAATAACCCAACGGAGACATGAGCAATAGATGTGAAGAGACCTCTCTCCAAAGACGATGTTTCAACGCGATAAACACACGAAAAGACGCTCTACGACAGGAGTCGGGACGGAAACGCAAGGGACAACCGTGGAGGAGATACGACCTCCCACTCATGAGGTAGCCCGTAACCCAACGACAGACAGCACCCAGGGTTGGTAAAGCTGGGGAGGAGCTGGTACTCTCATACATCGTTGGTGGAAACGTAAAACGGAGCGGCCCCTTTGGAGAGCGGTTCCGCGCAAAGTTCAACACAGTGTTCCCATATGACCCAGAAATTCCACACCAAAGTATATAACCAAGAGAAATGAAAACACACGTCCATACAGCAACCTGTCCAGAAAGAAATGTTCACAACAGCAAGGGGAGTGACAGCTAACGGGCACAGAGTTTCTTTCTGGGGTGATGAAAATATTCTTGAACTACCTAGGGTTGAGGGTGGTACAATCTTGGAATATACAAAAAAAGCACCTTAAAGAATTGAATTTTAAGATACGTGTATTATATCTAAAAAGAATGGGGCACCTGGGTGGCTCAGTCCGTTAAGTGTCTGACTTCGGCTCAGGTCGTGATCTCACGGTTCATGGGTTCAAGCCCTGCGTCCGGCTCTGTGCTGACAGCTCGGAGCCTGGAGCCTGCTTTGGATTCTGTGTTTCCTTCTCTCTCTGCCCCTACCCCGCTCATGCTCTATCTCACTCTCTCAAAAATAAATAAATGTAATAAAAATTTTTTTTTTTTAAGGAAAAGGGGTGCCTGGGTGGCTCAGTCAGTTAAGCCTCTGACTTCGGCTCAGGTCATGATCTCAAGGTTTGTGAGGTCGAGCCCCGAGTCGGGCTCCGTGCTGACAGCTCGGTGCCTGGAGCCTGCTTTGGATGCTGTGTCTCCTTCTCTCTCTGCCCCTCTCGGCTTGTACGCTGTCTCTCTCTCAAAAATAAATAACCATTAGGGGCGCCTGGGTGGCGCAGTCGGTTAAGCGGCCGACTTCAGCCAGGTCACGATCTCGCGGTCCGTGAGTTCGAGCCCCGCGTCGGGCTCTGGGCTGATGGCTCGGAGCCTGGAGCCTGTTTCCGATTCTGTGTCTCCCTCTCTCTCTGCCCCTCCCCCGTTCATGCTCTGTCTCTCTCTGTCCCAAAAATAAATAAAAAACGTTGAAAAAAAAAATTAAAAAAAAAAAAATAAATAACCATTAAAAAAATTTTTCAAAGAAAAAAAATCCTAAGGTATAAATGACGTTTATCAATTTCTGAGAGCAAACTTTAACCGGGAGGAGGGAGTAAGGCTGGAAGAGCAGGGCGTCACAGAAGCCCCAGCTGGGCCCGGCCAAGGGCATCGGGGGTACTTTGCCGGAACCTACTCTCCCTCTTTCACTGCGGGCCATTTTTTTGCAGCCCACCTTTCTGCTCTCACTATAGAAGGAAAGTAACTTCACCCACACGAGAGTAACCAAAACCAACGTTCTTTGCTGTAAAAGTTGTTTGCGACACCGAAAAACAGACAAGTGACTTTCAAAAAGTGCAATCAGCAAAATATGGATGTGTTTTTCTCAACAGCTAAGAGAGGGAAAGGATAATGAGAAATCCTGGCTTCAGGAAGTGCTCACTTGCCAAAAAAATTATCGAAAGCATGTGGTCCCAACTCAGTTGCCTGGATCTACGCGCAAGTCACAAGATGACGGAGTTAAGCGGTGCGTGTTTGCATAAAACAGGTTCCCCCCCACCCCGAGCCTGGCAGATGTTTGCTGCTTTCCAAGAGGGGCAACCGAGAGCCCACTAGAGAAAGGAACTCGGGAAGTCAGTGCTTAAGGAGCATCCTTGGGAGATCTGCGGGCTTGGATCAGGTGTCGGAATAATTCCACGCCTTCTTTCACAACAAAAGGAGATCCCCATTCAGTAACCCTAGAGGAGGATTTGGCTCTTAAATTGTTAACAGACCGTGGATCAAGCCAAGTACCCAAGAAGGAAAAGCAAATATCCTTTGGATGAGTTTCGAGGTAGGTTTGACGTTCTCTGAAAAGACTCACGGTCTCTGATTACACTGCCATGTTCCTCCCACACAATATCCTGAGCAATCACAGAAAGGCTTAGAGAAGATCTTTCTTTTTTTTCCAGTTTATTTATTTATTTTGAGAGAGAGAGAGAGAGAGAGAGAGAGAGAGCAAGTAGGGGAGGGGCAGACAGAGAAGGAGAGAAAGAATCCCAAGCAGGCTCCTTGCTGTCAGCACAGAGCCCAACGCGGGGCTTGAACTCAGGAACCGTGAGATCATGACCTGAGCTGAAGTTGGACGTTTGACCGACTGAGCCACCCCGGCATCCCTAGAGAAGGTCTTTTGACTTGTGACCACGGCTCATGGTCCAATTACGCAGCGCCAATAAAGAACCACATCGATTAATAGGTGGGATCGAAAAATGTTTTTACAGAGCCACGTGAGAGGAAGTATTACGAGCAGGTCAGGAGGGGACCAAAGGCTTCAAGTTTGTCACTTTTTCTGTCTGGGGGAACCTGACCCACAGATGAGACAACGTGGGGGCGGTCGAGATGGGGACAGAAGAGAAGGTCAGCACGCACACACGGTGAAAAGTTTAGGTACCAGAAAACTGGGAAGAGATGGGGAATTTTAGCTCTGTCTTGCTAAAGACTTTGAGAAGTAGTTGCTGTTGCTACACATGATTTGCAGATTAAAAAAAAAAAAAAATGCCCAATACTCACAGCCTCAACCTGTAGACACACAGAAGCAGAAAAACCACAAGATTAAACTAGAATCCCCAGCAGCAAACAAACACAAGACCATACTGCCTCCTGGCCGCGACCACAAGCACCTGGCCTGATCTCTGCCTGGGGTATTATGGGAAATCCAGTTACCAGCAAAGAGTTTTTCATCTTAATTTAAGTCATTGGCACTTCAGTCTTTTCCTAGACAGGCTGTCTTCTAAGATCTTGGCTTTTAAATTAACCTAAATGTGCCTTGGATTCTTTTCCATTATTTTCCCTGTAACTTCTCCGTGATGTTTCAGGTTTCACTTAGGATTCCCTCTAGACACGGGTTCTCTGAATCCGAGTTGTCCAATATAGTAGCTGCTGGCTAATCCAAAGTGAGATGTGCTCGAGGTGTAAAATACCCCATGTCAAAGACTAAGTACGATCCTTTAATTTTTAAACTATTGGTTACACATTGAAGTGCTTCTGAGTATATTGGGTTCAATAAAATATATTACTAAAATTAAGTTCACCTGTGGGGCACCTGGGTGGCTCAGTTGGTTAAGCATCCAGCTTCGGCCCGGGTCATGATCTCACGGTTTCTGAGTTCGAGTCCTGCATCAGGCTCTCTGCTGTCCGCACAAAGCCTGCTTCGGATTCTCTGTCCCCCCTCTCCCTGCCCCTTCTCCATTCACATGCACGCTCTCTCTCTCAAAAATAATTTAAAATTTTTTTAATTAATTTAAAATTTTTTGAATTAATTTCATCCGTTCCTTTTTACTTTTTTTTTAAAAAAAGTTTATTTATCTATTTATTTATTTGGGGGGGGGGGGCACACACAAGCAGGGGAGAGGCAGAGAGAGAGGGATAGAGAATCCCAAGCAGGCTCCGTGCTGTCAGCACCGAGCCTGATGCGGGGCTCGAACTCATGACGTGTGAGATCAAGAGCCCTCGTGAGATCATGAGAAGTGTGAGATTTACTTTTTTTAATGTGGCTTGCTAGTAAATGTAAAACTGCACCTGTGGCTCATATTCTGCTTCTACCGGACAGAGCTGCCCCGAGTTTTTAGTACTCGAAAGCGCATTATGAATCCCCAAGACCCTGTAGCAGGCACGGTTTCCCAACACATACATGACCACACAGCCATTTTTCACATAACGTATTGCTCTAGTTACGTACGTATTCGCCCTCCTGATTTCCCATGTTTTCATACCCATAGGTGGAAGTTTGCTGAGATGCTTATTTTCGTTACAGCTACGGCACCGGAGATCCACCAGGAGTCTTTCCGGAACTTTACGATTTCTGTCTATGGTGAATCACATACCAGTTTCCATTTGCAGAAATGACGACTAGACTCCCTTGCAAGAAAGCTGTGCGCTTTTCAGATTTCAGGGCCAAGGCAGAGCACCCCCACATCATGTGATGCTTTGAAGATGTTTGGCTGTTAGTTAATTGCTACCTTTTTCAGGATACAGAGAAGGGAATAGAAGGCCAGAACTGAAAGCTCCTCTTTCCCTGGGCAACCGGGAGCCAGACACAGAACGTTAGGTTGTGCTGCCCCCTACTGGCCACAATGAGACACTGCACAAAACCCACAGGTCGGAAAATCAATTGTAATTCAGAGCTTCATCGATGCTCTTTTTCAAGGAGGAAAAGTCCCTTTTAAATATATCTGCAGTCCCCGGATTAAAAAACACCATTCTAAACCATGCAAATGAAGAAGTTCAAACAGCGACCAAGGCTTATAGCTCCATTCTTATAGAAAAACATACTCCTGCCCTGGTTTCTGTGAAACTGAAGTTACTTCTCTACTTTGTCCCATATATACCTTTCTGTTCACCTCCCCCACCCCCCACCCCACCCCCCAAAATAGGGGAGGACGTCTGTGCCTGGTCTCAGCATCCCTTCGCTGACGGGTTCCAGTATCACCTTCTCCCTAAACTGCCCACCACTACCCATGCAACTCTTCCCAAGCTGACTCAGTCTCTCTGTCCCTCGGCAAGCACACCGCCCCGTCCTCAGCTCTGTTGCCTTGTTTATAGGTGTCTCTCTCACCCTCTAGACCTCCAGCAATTTGAGGACAGACCACGGCTCAGATATTGTTGAATAATACACTTACTTTATATCACTTGAATTTGAAAATGTGCTCAGCATTTTTAAAGTCTTCGACATGACGGAGATGTCTGACTAAAAAGGTTTATGACCTAATAAGACATATATGTAAACTGGAATACCAGATGGAATGTGAGAGATGAATGGCAGGTTACAGAAGCTGATAAAACCCTCTACTAGGTGAACACAAAGGAAGAAGCCATTGCCTCTAGCTGGAGAAGGAGGAAACGGCATTGGAGACTGATCTGAAACGATAAGCTGTGTGTGGGGACAGGTGGGGGACGGGGGTGGAGTTGTAACACATGGAAACTCTTCCAGACAGAAGAAATACAAATAGAAATGCAATTAAAATAAAATAACATTTAAAATAAAGTTTAAAATGAAATAAAATAAAAGTTAAAATAAAACCCAACACAATAAAAATAGAATAGAATAGAATAAAATAAAATAAAATAAAATAAAATAAAATAAAATAAATAAGATAAAACGAAACACAAGCCTCGGAGACAGGAAAGCGTGAGTGTCTTCTATGATCAAGTACTGCTGTTTCTCCTGAGTCTGTGGTGCTTTCACAGGAAAAGGAAGGGCAGATGGGGCCAGGTCTCTGAGGGTCTTAAAAGCCAAGCTAAGGAGGATGGAAGGATATTTTGACCAGGCAGGAGCTGGTGGGGAGGGGGAGTGCCGGTGGAGCACAGAACCCCTGTACCCAGTTTTCCAGCAGTATCCCACTTTTCTGTGGGAGCTGTAACACATCTGGGAAACTTCTGGATGGACACCTCCCTGGTTCAGATGGGGTGTGGGAAGGAGGCAGCGTTCCCTTCATTACACAAGAGATGCTATGGTTGCTGAGTCTGCCCACGCACCAGAATCACCCGGAGGGCTCATCAAAGCACAGACCGCTGAGCCCCAGCGCCCCCCGCCCCCAACCACATACACCAGGACATACCAGGTCTGGGGCTGGTTCCCCCACAATTGCATTTCCGGTAAGTTCCCTAGTGAGATCAGCCTTTGAAAACCATCGTCCAAGGACATCTCTAGAGGGAAAACGTTATGTATAGAGCCATTGCTCGTTCAAAACGAAGTACCCAGCACCTAGCAAAGTGCCTGAGACATAAAATGCCCTCCAGAAATACAGAGATAAGAGCTTTTAATGAACAACTGCACAGCCAGATAGCGTGTCAGATAAAGCCCCACGTTAAGTGCATTCATAGGGAGGGATTGCTCCTATTTTCAGACAGAACAGTACCCAGATTAATGCCCCCACCTCATTTTCCTCCTCTCACCCTCCCAGAGGCCATTGTGTCTTAGATCTGGTGTGATTCTTCTCATCCTTTCTTCATGTATTTACGATAGACATATAGATAGATAGATAGATAGATGTCAATATATATGTAGATATATATAATATATCTATATATCTATATATTATATATATCTCAGTAAGTATTTAATGTTGTTAAATGTCATGAATGCATCGCTTAATGCATTCCATGATGTACTTGTTCTTCGTTATGGGGGTTTTTGTTGTGGAAAAATACATGTAACATACAATTTACTACTAAACCATTTTTAAGTGTATGGGTCAGAGGCATTAACTACATTTACCCTGTTGTGCAAACACCTCCACCAACCATCTCCAGAGTTTTATTTCATCTTTCTGAAACAAAACCCTTAACATTGTTTCAAGATACCTTGGTGTTAATCCAGTCAGAACTGTTTTCATCACTTTAACTGCTATATAGTATTCCATGATCCAGTATGCAAGAGTTATTTTTCCACTCCCTTTTTGATGGAAATTTAGCTTATTTCCAACTTTTGGCTCTTACAAATACCCTTGCATGTGTCTCTCTGTGCATACACCCACCTAGGACAGGAATTTACGAGGCAGGAGATAATATGCACCTTCAACTTTACTACAGAGTGTCCAATTCTCTCCAAAATGGCTTTACTAATTTCTGTTCCTGCAGATCACGATCCCAGAAGACCCATCTCTCCCACATGCCTGACCACATGTGGTCTTGCTAATTTTTACCAATGTAGTGGCTATAAAATACTATCTTGTTTCCATTTGCATTCTCATCACTGGTGAAGCTGAACATCTTATCATGTGTTAGCAACTCAGATCTCCTCTTCTGTGAATTCCCCATTCAGACCTTTACCATTTTTTTTTGTTTGATTTTTTTCTTCTTATTGATTTCTATGAGTTCTTTACATATTCTGGAAAGTGTTCCTTTGGTGATTACTAGTTACAAATATGTACTCCCAGTCCGTGGCTAGTCTTTAACTTGGTTTAAGTATTTTTTTTTTTATTATTAAACAAATATCTTAAGTATTAATATAGCCAAACGTACTGCTTTTCCTTTCTGATATGTGCTTTTTGTCTTGTTTAAGAAATCCTTGGGGCGCCTGGGTGGCTCAGTCGGTTAAGCGGCCGACTTCAGCTCAGGTCATGATCTCGTGGTCCGTGAGTTCGAGCCCCGCGTCAGCTGACAGCTCAGAGCCTGGAGCCTATTTCAGATTCTGTGTCTCCCTCTCTCTGACCCTCCCCCATTCATGCTCTGTCTCTCTCTGTCTCAAAAATAAATAAACATTAAAAAAAAATTAAAAAAGAAATCCTTCTTGGGGCGCGTGGGTGGCCCAGTCAGTTAAGCATCCGACTTCGGCTCAGGTCATGATCTCACAGTTCATGGGTTCAATCCCCACATTGGGCTTTGTGCTGACAGCTCAGAGACTGGAGCCTGAGATTCTGTGGCTCCCTGTCTCTTCCCCTCTCCTGCTCAAGCTCTGTCTCTCTCTCAAGAATAAATAAACATGAACAAAAAAGGAAGAAGGAGAAGAAGAAGGAGGAGGAGGAGGAGGAGGAGGAGGAGGAGAAGAAGAAGAAAAAGAAAAAGAAAGAAAGAAAGAAAGAAAGAAAGAAAGAAAGAAAGAAAGAAATCCTTCTTGGGGCACCTGGCTGCTTTGTCAGTAGAACACGCACTCTTGATCTTGGGGTTGTGAGTTCGAGCCCCACAATGGGTATAGAGATTACTTAAAAATAAAATCTTAAAAAAAAAAAAAAGAAATCCTTCTTGCTCAGAGGACATAAACTCATACTTTCTTTTATAAGCACAAAGATCGGGGCGCCTGGGTGGCTTGGTCGGTTAAGCGTCCGACTTCGGCTCAGGTCATGATCTCACAGTCCGTGAGTTCGAGCCCCGCGTCGGGCTCTGTGCTGACAGCTCAGAGCCTGGAGCCTGTTTCAGATTCTGTGTCTCCCTCTCTCTGACCCTCCCCCGTTCATGCTCTGTCTCTCTCTGTCTCAAAAATAAATAAACGTGAAAAAAAAAATTAAAAATAAGCACAAAGATCTACTTTTCCTCAATAAAACCTCTAATAATCTTGCAACTTACACAATTATATTGCATTGATTTTGTGTGTATGTACCAAAAGCATTGATTTATTAAATATATACATTTCAGTTCTACCACTTCTACCTACAATTTTTAACATTTTTAAATTTCTTTCTTTCTTTTTTTTTAAGTTTATTTTTGAGAGAGAGAGAGTGTGTGAGCAGGAGAGGGGCAGAGAGAGAGGGGAACAGAGGATCCACAGCGGGCCCTGCGCTGACAGCAGAGAGCCCGGTGCGGGGTTCAAACCCATGAACCGTGAGATCATGACCTGAGTTGAAGTCAGATGCTCAACCGACTGAGGCACCCAGGCGCCCCAGCATTATTTTTTAAGTTAATTAATAATTTTTTAAGTTAAAACTCAAGCAATGGAAGACACACCGGCCTCTATGCTCTCTTGACTTCTTCGGGTCTCTGGGATTCCTCTTCACAATTCAAGAGTGAGGACAAGAGTATCTGGCACTGTGGGATGGGCCATAGTGTGAGCAGTAACTGGGCTTGATGTGTGGGACATGGACTGTGGACATTTCCAGAAATTTCAGAGAGGAAGGCATCGCAAAAGGCAGGACTTCCTTTATCAGCTGGGCGGGGTTTCGACATTGAGTCTGGATAATAATGGGGCTGCTGAGGGGCGCCTGGGTGGCTCAGTCATTATGGCGCCGACTTCAGCTCCCGTCATGATTTCACGGTTCATGAGTTCAAGCCCTGCGTCCAGCTCTGTGCTGACAGTGCAAAGTCTGCTTGGGATTCTCTCTCTCTTTCTCTTTCTGCCCCCTCCTCTGCTCTCTCCCTCTCACACACAATAAATGAACATTAAACAAGCAAGATCCCAACAGATATGGTGTGTGGTGAAACCCTCCTTCCTCCTTGTAGAGGTCACTTGTCAAGTATAGACATTTGCCGTGTCTTGACTGTAGGAGGGAGAGTAAGAGGGCTCTGTTCTCTTCCCTTTCGGATAAGGGCACTAACCGCATCGTGGGGCCCCACGCTCCTGACCTCATCCCAACCAAATTAAGGCCCTCCCAAAGGCCCCACCTCCTTCAACCATCACATGGGGGTGAACCTTGAGAGGTAACAAAGATCCAGTCCATAGCCAGAGACCGCTGAGAGTCACCCAGGCAGACACAAGGTGAATTTACAAAGAACCAGTCGAGAAACACAGAAGGGAACAGGTCTGAGTAGTATGCAGAGAAGCAGGACCCACTGGGAGCCAGACCAAGCGGAGGAAATTGCCACTAACAAACTGTCAGGGACGCATCTCCCCTTTCAAACGAATCCCAGGATCCCCAGGCCCATTCATGCTCATCCAGTACAACCAGCCCTCCGCTCGCCAAGCATCGAAGTGGAAACAGTCCCGCTCTCTCTCTTTGAAGATCAGAATACCACGAAGGACCGAGGACTGACTCTGCTCAGAGAAACTCTAGCCAAGGAGGGCCAAACCTGAGCAACATCCAAAACCAGACATGGTCCCTGTGTTCCAGATGTGGGTGCTCTGAGGGAGGTAAAATAAAAACAACGTTTGCGTCCGCCGTCATTTATTAATCATTCTTCGTCCTGTACCCTGTGTGTCTAATTTCTCGTCTGGAGGCCCCGAAGCCACGTCAAAGCCATGCCCACTCCAGGGCATATGCCCAGCACAGTGCTGACACAGAGTGCCAGATAAGGATCCGTCAGGTAGAAGGAACTCAAATTGTAATTGTTTTCCCAAGCAGCTTCTGACCAGAGGAGATAATTAAGGAAGATAGTGCATTTGGGGGCCCAGGGTAAAGTCCACCATGGGTTGAGCACTGGGGACAAAGACTGTGAACAAATAGCCACTCCTCTGCTTGGAGAACAATGGATTCTAGTTCGCTTAGGACTTAGCTCGGGAGCCGATGTTAACTGCACAAATTCTGAGAACAGGTAATAGACAGTAAACCTGACACACACAGCCACACATGCATGCCTCCTCGACTTGGTTTTTCCACATCTCCCCCTTCCTCTCCTGCCCCCACCAGATACGCGGGAGCATCTGGCTTCTAAGAACCAGGATTCATTACAATATGATCATGAGTGGAAAGAGGAGAGCCAGTTACATGTAATTCAGAAAAATGGGAAAGGATGTGCCCCAACCAAGGTAATCAAGACTCTTCTTTTATTACATTGCAGACCCCTGCAGGACAGAAAGCTGGAGGTGCTGGAAATGGTTGGGATCGCCTAGTTTTTTTTTTTTTTTTTCCTTACGTACCGTCTACACCCAACGTGGGACTCCGACTCAACCCAGAGAGCATGAGTCCCATGCTCCACTGACTGAGCCAGCCAGGCACCCCAAGAGCAGCTTTTCTTTTTCTTTCTTTTTTTTTAATGCTTATTTATGTATTTTGATGGGGGGTGGGAAGAGAAAGAGAGAGGGAGAGAGTCCCAAACACGCTCCACGACATGGGGTTCGATCCTACAACCCTGGGAGAATGACCTGAGCTGAAATCAAGAGTTGAATGCTCAACTGACTGAGCCACTCAGGCACCCCAGAGTGGCTTTTCTTAAAAGAGAGAATTGAATGTTCAGGGCATCTCGGTGGCTCAGTCAGTTGAGCATCTGACTTCGGCTCGGGTCATGATCTCATGGTCTGTGAGTTCGAGCCCCATGTCGGGCTCTGTGCTGACAGCTCGGAACCTGGAGCCTTCTTTGGATTCTCTGTCTCCCTCTCTCTCTCTCTGCCCCTCTCCCGCTCGTGCTCTGTCTCTTTCTGTCTCAAAAATAAATAAATGTTAAAAAATTAAAAAAAAAAGAGAATTGAATGTTTGAAGGACTGGATAAGTAATCAAGAGAGGATGGCTATCAAGGTCTTGGGATTTAGGACGGGGTGGAGGGGGAGGTCTATGCATTTTTTGAAATTATATGCAAAACATCACTCATTTGAATCAGTGGAGACAGGAAGGGTGAAGGATGGAAAACGCAATAAAAGAAAAGAAATGATTTCCCCTCCCCCCAGTGTTATTTTTTATCTCTCATGCATCAAAAGGCAAAGGGAAAAACTTAATGATTCTGCAGCCTTAGATACTCACTGGGTGCAAACAATAAAATCTTCACTTTACAGCACCAAATTAATCACCTTCGTGCTCGGGAAAAACAGGATTTGCAGGGGAAAATACCATGGCATGGTGTGATCTTATGGAATGTGGCTACCTTTGGGAGGCACAGAGACAGAATTTTGTAAACTGCCTTATTGTTAATTGCATTTCAGTGGAGAGTGCCCCCTGACACAGGGCACAGTGTTTCTGTCCATCTCCGTCAGATAAATGCCCCCGTGTGTTAGTGCATAGACTGAGTCAGAATCCATCCTGCCACCAATCTGCCACCTCGAAATGGTTCCACGAGCCTTCCTGAGTCCGACCACAGAGCCACACACAATGTGGGCGGGTAGGGTGCCGTGGGGAGGAGGTCTCAGAAGGAGTCCCCAGCTTGGTGGGGACAGCCGTGTGACGCAGGAGACCCAGGGAGAGCTCTGGAGGAGGCTTCTTAACTTGGGCTGACTCTATTAAGCATCCTTCATTTAGAAGTAATCGATTCACTGTTTCTGAAATCAAACACACAAGTGCCAATGCCGTGACTTAAATTTCTTCTGACCTTTTATTTCTTGCCAAAAAAAACTTGGCTTTTACCGCAGATTGTAAAAGACCACTGATGACAGTGAATGATGATTATTGAAATTACTGTAGCAGTAATGAGTTGATGGAATAATAAAGTACTCCCCGTATCCCAACTTTCTCCTCCAAATTGAAATTCTGTTCTCCCATAGCACTCGCTGCCATATTACTCAATTTTGGGGTCAGAGACCCCTCTGAGGAGCTGGTGAAGGCCAGGAATGCTTTTCCCAGAAATGCACGAGCAGACACAAATTTGCCCATAAATTCAGAAAGCTCATAGATTCCCCTTCCAAAAACAAACAACAGTTCGGAGACCTCCACCTAGCACTTGGTATCACAGCAATTCGTTCATCGGGATCTTGACCTGTTCTTAGGGTCCCAGAGCACAGTGCCTGTAAACTAGTAATCTTGCTCAATGGTAAGACTTACTGTTAACCTGACTTTTTAAGGCAAGAATGGTGGAATGAGAGAGAGGATATTCAGAAGTAGAGAGAATACATATTTATGTTGTGCAAGAAAAAATATTTTACTGGTCTTTCAGCTATATCCATTTTTTATTGGGATTGGATCGCTAGGAAATTTCATAGCGTGAGGGAAAAGAGCCAGTTTCTTTTATACAGATGGGGATCCAGAGACTAAGCCCTTGGGAGAATTGATCTGGAAAGATGTGTAGTTATAAGAATGAGCCTAGACAGGGGCCTGGGGGAAGACAGAGGGGACCCCCAAAAGATCAAGATGCAGCCTAAAAGTCTGTCTTAAGGGGGCTTGTTCCTTTCCAGAATCCACCCACCGGGCAATACTGGCTGCAAGCGTACCCACCATGAGTGATTCCGGGCACAGATTCCATGTCGCTTTCCTACACCTGCTAAGGCCTCATCTTGCCTTCCTAGGTTCTCTGGCCCTCCTGGGGTCCTACCTCTAGATAGAGGTTAAGGGACAAGATCTCAGGCATCTTTGCCACCTCAACCCTGGTCCAGTAGACAGCTGGACCTTTCACTGAAGCCTCATCTGTGAGGGGACAATGCCGAGGGCCCCACTTGGGGTGGGGGCAGAGATGCCGGAAAGCAAACCCATCCTGCCATTTACTGGGTAGCATGAGAAGCTAGCGCCCCTCCTCATTCACTTGCCAACCACTTACTGAGTGGCTCCATCTGCGAATGTGGACTCGGAGAAGAGGGCCTGGGTTCAAATCCAAGTCCTCTAACTTTCTGCCTCTGTGACCTTGGGCAAGTTACTTACCGTCTCTGTGCCTTGATCTCCTCATCTACAAAATGGGGATAATAATGGTACCTGCTTCAGAGGGTTGTCATGAGAACTGAGTTAGTCATGCAGAGCGCCAAGAGGAAGGCAGGCAGCCGGCAAGCAAATTTAAGCGTCAGTTGTTTTAACTGAGTCAAACACACACGGAACTTGGGAGTCTAGCGAGGAAAGCAGCAACTGTGGTATAAGCCACCGCCCAAACTTAACTCCCAGAGTGTCGTGCTCGCTTCCTCTCCTGCCTCCATCCGTGCCAGAATTCCTCTCCTGCTCCCTGCAGTCAGGATCTTATTCTACCAGTTACCCTCCTCATTCTCATATCCACAGTCTCTTCTGCTTTGCTTCGGCTCACACACCCGTCCAAAGATTTTCAGGCTCTGAAACCCAAACCTCTCCTCTCGCCTCTCAAGGAAATGCCCTGTATCTTCCCCTGCTACAACGTGCGTCTTGAAAGAGGCGTCTACACTCGCAGTCTCCCCAGCACACTACTCCCGCCTCTGATTCTGGCCCTTGTATGTAAGAATCTCCCCCCAAGGCCACCAGGGACCTCTTAAATCCAGTATGTATTTTTAGTCCTTATCTCACCTTGACTTCCTGTAGCACTGTACAATGTCGACTCCTCCTACCTTCTTAAAATTCTTCGTCCTCCAACTAATTCCTCCACCATTCTTCTGCCATTCCTGCCACAAGCCAGGGAATGTGCTAGGTACTGGGAGGCAAACATACTCAAGACAGTCTCCCACAAGGAACTCAGGCTTTGCGGGAGGGGAGGGAGATTAGGTATACGGAATAATTGCAAATCAGCAGGATAGGTTCCAAGATGAGGACCAGAATGGGTTATCTGGCAGGGCTGTGTTCCTTCTGGAGGCTCTAGGGGAAAATCAATTTCCTTGCCTTTTGCAGCTTCTAGAAGCTTGTGGCCCCAGACCACTCTGACCCCAGAGGTTGCATTGGTCCATCCAGATAATCCAGGACAGTCTCCTCATCAAAAAAAAAAATCCTTAACTAAATCACATCTGCAAAGTCCTTTTTTTGCCACGTAAGGAAACATATTTACGGGTGATTAGGATAGGACATCTTTGGGGGCCATGATTCTGCCTACTGAAGATGGGGTAGTCGTTCCCCCTCGAGTAGCCAGAGAACTGGCGAGAGAGAAGACTCCTGGAGCAGAATCTTACAGGTTTAGCTCCCATTGGCCAGACGGGGGGACAAGGTGGTCCAAAAAGGAATGGCGCTTGTTGGGAGGTGATGTGGAGAAAGAAAAGGTGAGGCTGGTGGTCTGCAACCACTCGACCACTCCGGCTGCACAGCTGAATAGAAGAGAGTTCCTTCTGGAAACCAGATGAGGGAGAAAAAGTATAAGCTGGATTACCAAGGGTTCTGATTTTTTTTATATATATAACCATAGTAAAGAATCTGAAATTTACCTGAAATGTACTTGACCCATGATATTACTTTAACCTGGGCTATTGTTTCTTTAATTTTTTCTTGACTCATTTTTTGGTCCTAAAGAATAATGTCCATGAAATCATGGGTTTTCTATGTTGGTTACATCTTTCCAAAGTGTTTACATAACTGTAAAAATAAAATGTTCTTGGGGCGCCTGGGTGGCTCAGTCGGTTGGGCATCCGACTTCGGCTCAGGTCATGATCTCGCAGTTTCTGGGTTCAAGCCCCGCATCAGGCTCTGTGCTGACAGCTTGGAGCCTGCAGCCTGCAGCCTGCTTCAGATTCTGTGTCTCCTTCTCTCTGTCCCTTCCCCGCTCGCTCGCTCTCTCTCACACAAATAAAATAAACATTAAACATTTTTTAAATAAGAAAAATAAAATGTTCCTATATGTACCACTTAAAATCATCCATGCACACCCATGAACGAATTCCCTACTTGGGGAAACAGAGCCAGAGGCAATCAATGCAAACCGCCTAAACGTTCTAGGCAGGGAAAGCACGCGGTCAGGTTTGCCTTTGATAAATACCATTGGGCAGCCTTAATCACTTTGGACTGAACGGAAACAAGTGAAACTTATAACAAAAAGATCATAAAGTAGCATACTTCCACACTAGTCAGGGTAAGAGATGAGAAAATGGACTAAGGTATCAGGGGAGGGCTGGATACGAGCAGTGCAAGGAGGTTGGAAATGCTGGATAATAGTGAAGACTGGAAAAGGGGGATTGGAGACAGCAGCTGGGGTCCCAGCATGTACGACACCACGGACAATTGCCCACTCACTAAGAGAGTAAATAAGGGAGACAGTCAATGGGCTGTGGCAGGATTGGGAGGAAATGGTTATTTTGGCCTGGACCTGCCGAATGTGGGGTGTTCTGGAACATTCATGTACGGGCTTGAATGCCCATGTCTGGGGCCACACAGATCGGGGCAGTTTCCAAAGCACCGCTGTCCAGGAGGAATACACTGTCAGCCCCCCATGCTATTTTCCGTGGCCAAGTGGCCACATTAAGACAAGTAAAAAGAGGGGCAGCTGGGTGGCTCGGTTGGTTGAGCATCCAAGTCGAGACTGAGTCCCGCATTGGGCTCTGTGCTGACAGTGCAGAGCCTGCTTGGGATTCTCTCTGCCCCTCTCTCTGCCCCTCCCCTGCTCATGCACACGCAGGAGCAACATAAAGAAACATTTTTTAAAAAACAAGTATAAAGGAGCGGATGAAATTAATAACGTGTTTAATATACCCCAACATATGTGGATTATTATATTTCAAAACGGAGCAGTATAAAATCTACTGAGATGTTTTACATTCTTTTTCTCGTTTTAAGTCTTCAAAATCCGGTGCAGTTTTTTACACTGAGAGGACATCTCAATCCGGACGTGCCAAGCGCTGAGTAGCGACCACGAGAGGTGGCTGCTATATTGTATGACACAGCTCAGGAGCCATGTGCAACATAAGAAGAGCATGAGAAGGATGTCAGGACAAACTGGATGAACATCAGCGTGGGGTGTAAAGGGCAAGAAAGAGGCACCAAAAAAGATTAATGGGGGTTGGGGGGGCGGGGAGCCTGGCTGGAAGTTGGAAGGGCATTCGAGTCTTGACCTCAGGGGTATGAGTTGGAGCCTCACGCTGGGTGTAGAGATTACTTAAATAAAAAAACTTAGGGGTACCTGGTGGCTCAGTTGATGAAGCGCCCGACTCCTGCTCAGGTCGTGATTTCGCGGTTTGTGTGTTCAAGCCCCACGTTGGGCTCTGTGCTGAAAGCTCGGAGTTTGGAACCTACTTTGAATTCTGTCTCTGTCTCTCTCTCTCTCTCTCTCTCTCTCTCTCTCTCTCTCTCTCTCTCTCAAAACTAAAATAAACATCTAAAAAAAAAAATAAACAACTTAGGGGCGCCTGGGTGGCTCAGCCGGTTGAGCGTCCAGCTCTTGGTTTCAGCTCAGGTCATGATCTCGCAGTTCACGAGTTCGGGTCCCGAGTTGGCCTCTGCACTGACTGTCGGGTACCTGCTTGGAATTTTTCTCTCTCCCTCTCTCTCTCTCTCTCTGCCCCTCTCCCTGCCTCCCTCTCTCTCTCTCAAAATAAGTAAATAAACATTAAAAAAAAAAAACTTAGGGGCGCCTGGGTGGCGCAGTCGGTTAAGCGTCCGACTTCAGCCAGGTCACGATCTCGCGGTCCGTGAGTTCGAGCCCCGCGTCAGGCTCTGGGCTGATGGCTCGGAGCCTGGAGCCTGTTTCCGATTCTGTGTCTCCTTCTCTCTCTGCCCCTCCCCCGTTCATGCTCTGTCTCTCTCTGTCCCAAAAATAAAAAATAAAAAACGTTGAAAAAAAAAAAAAAACTTAAAAAAAGAGGGGATCCTAGGTGGCTCAGTCGGTTAAGCGTCCGACTTTGGCTCAGGTCGTAGTCTCCCGGTTCATGGGTTCGAGCCCTGCTTTGGGCTCTGTGCTGACAGCTTGGAGCCTGGAGCCTGCTTTAGATTCTGTGTCTCCCTCTCTCTCTCTGGCCCTCCCCTACTAGTGCTCTCTCTCTTTCAAAAATAAATCAATGTTAAAATAAATAATACATAAATAAGCAAACAAATAAAAACTTAAAAAACAAATGATTAAGAAGTAGCCAAAGAGGTTAGGAGGAGAATGAGGGAAGAGCTAACTAACATCAACCCCCTGAGAATTTCAAGAAGAAAAGGGCTATAATGGCCTCAAACGCTGCAGGGACACCCTCAGCGCCAGGCACGTAGACTCCAGGCTTAGCCCCAGTTTGAACCCTGGCTTGACCGCTTACGGCTGGGTGCCGTGGCAGTGACTATGGATGCCATCTGTGCCCAGCCCACCTCAGAGTCCCCCTGTAGCTTCATAGACAGCATCCAGCCCACGAACATCATGCCCCCTCAGTCACCTGCCTGCCCCACACTGCGGGCTGCTTCTTCAAGCTACAGGGGACTCACTGCCCCCAGGGACAACCCTTAGCCGATGAGGGAGGAGAGTCCCTGGAGAAATGTCTCTGCCTCCCCATCTCCCAGTGGTGTGATTTTAAGAGAGTGTTTTGGGGGCACCTGGGTGGCTCAGTTAAGTGACTTCAGTTCAGGTCATGATCTCACGGTTCGTGGGTTCGGGCTCTGTGCTGACAGCTCAGAGCTGGATTCTGTGTCTCCCTCTCTCTCTGCCCCTCCCCTGCTCACGCTCTGCCTCTCTCTCAAAAATAAATAAACATTAAAATAAAAAGAAGAGGGTGTATTTGTTTTCTATTGCTGCTGTCACAAATTACCACTAATTTTGCGAACACACACACACATTTGTGATCTCACAGTTCGGGGGATGAGTTTGACACGGACCTTACTGGGCAAAGATCAGAGTGCCCGCTGGGGGGGGCTTTCCTTTCTGGAGACTGTCTCCTGGCCTTTTCCAGCTGCCAGAAGGCTCCTGTCTTCCCTGATTTGTGGCCCCTTCCTCCATCATCATTCCTGACAGCACTGGGCTGAATCCTTGCCACACTGCCAATGTCTCTGGGTCTCTCGATTCTTTCTTCCACTTTTAAGGACCTGTAATTACACTGGGCCCACGCGGGTAATCCAGGGTAACCCCCTTAAGGTCAAACTTAGTTCCATCTGCAGCCTGGTAACACAACATGCTTACAGTTTCCAGGGACGGGACACAGACATCTTTGGGGTCCGGGGCATTGGTCTGCCTACCAGAGGGGGTTCCATACAGTTTCCCGGATAGATGCCAACAAGGCTGAGCCCACGGGGGTAACCCGCTCGCTTACATTCTTTGTGGCTTTCTCCCTTCCCTCATTCTGACCACTTCTTGACTTGTGCTTCCCGGGAGGACCTTCCAAATAAACTCCCTTCCCCCAAATCCTCGTCTCGAGATCTGCCTCAGAGGAACCTCAAGTAAGACAGTGATCTTAGGGAAGTTACTCAATCAGTCTGAGCCCCGCTTTCCTCCACCGTGAAGGGTATATCTCAGTACCTAGCTCACAAGGCTGTTGGGAGAATTCTAAGAGATGATATTCGTTAAAGTCTGTATGGTGTGTGTAGCAAGTCCTCAACTTGGAGGGGGGCAGCTGGTGCACAGAGAGGGGCCGGCCTTGGACAGAGAGATAGTCCTCCCTCTGAGACGCTGACGGTCAGAGGGGTGGGGTGGGGACAGTGTGGGAAAGCCGGAGGGTTTCTTCTATGGGCCTCTGTTTTCTTTCTTTCTTTTTCTTTCTATTTATTTGAGAGAGAGAGAAAGAGAGAGCAAGCAAGGGAGGGCAGAGAGAAAGAGGGAGAGAGAGAATCCCAAGCAGGCTCCACACTGCCAGTGCAGAGCCCGACGTGGGGTTTGATCTCCTGAACCACGAGATGATGACCTGAGCAGAAACTAAGAGTCAGACGCTTAACCGACTGAACCACCCAGACGCCCCATCCATTTCCTTCTTGAGCTGCATCTGCTTCTGAGGGCTGAACAGCACAGGACTGACTTTGGGGAGAACAATGAACATTTGGAATAGCATAGAGATTTCTGAGCTGTCGGGAAAGCCCGGTTGGCACCAGAGATCATACATCGGTCACAGCACGACCTCTGAGCTCTGAGTTTTCTCCATGTGGTGAAATGGGTGGCGGGGGGGGGGGGGGGAGACGGTGGATGGAAGGGACGTAAGGCTGGACGTTTGCAGGTAGATATGGTCAAAGAAGGGCGGTGCAGGAGACAAGGTTGGGGAGCTTGTTGAAGACTCCAGCCTGGATGGAAGGGCAAAGGGCCACTTTGAGAGACTGGTGGCCCCCCTGTGGTGGAAGTGTGGGTGTAAAGAGACGGGAAGGCGACAGGAGATAGGATGTCAGTGCTTAACATCTCCAGGGAGGAGACAGTTTATGGTGCAGACAGAGGAGTGAACGTAAAAGTCATTAGATCTGAGGTACCCATCACCTACCAGGTCTTAGTCATGACTGGAGAGTCCTCCCACCTGCCACCACCCCCCACCCCTCCCCCCACCCAGGACAAATCAGGGGTCACTCTTGAAAGGGCAAGATTCCAACAAGGTAGGGGAGGGACTACCCCGGCAATAGATGGTGGTTAACGCTGGATAGCAAACACCCAAAGTGAGAAAGTCAGGACAGAAGGAAAGTAACGTGACTGGAGCTGCTTTGGAGGTAACAGAATGTGGGAGGAGGAACAGGCAGCCTCCTGTCCCTCTGGGTTTCCGAGAGAAAGCAGAATCCTTTAGGGCAGTGTCCCCCACAGCATCCACAGCACCAGGGGAGCCCATTAAAAGCAAGGATTCTTGGAGCGCCTGGGTGGCTCAGTGGGTTAATAAGCGTCCAACTTTTGATTTCGGCACAGGTCATGATCCCAGGGTTGTGGGATCGAGTCCCATGCTGAGCATGGACCCTGCTTAAGATTCTTTCTCTCCTTCTGCCCCTCCCCCACAAATAAAAACAAACAAACAAATAAATAAAAGCATGGATTCTTAGTACTCCTCCCCCCCCCCCCAGCATATATCCTCGACCAGCTGTATTAGTGGCCTGGGGCTGCTGTAACAAAGACCACAAATGGCTCTAATGAAGGGCCTTCCTTGCTTCTGGGAGTCAGAAGCAATCCTTGGCGTTCGTTGGTTTGAAGCTGTCTCACTCCAATCTCCGTCCCAGTCTTCACATGGCCTTTTTCCAGCGTCTTTGTCCCCAAATCTCCCTTTCCTCATAAATCATTGGGTTAAGGGCCCACCCTAATCTACCACGACCTCATCTTAACTTGATGACATCTGCAAAGACCTTTCCAAATAATGCCACATTCACAGGTACCAGAAGTCAGGACTTCAATACATCTTCTGGGGCGGGGGACACAATGATTAAAGAAAATAACGGTTTGTGACATGTGTTGAACATGGTAAGGCAGACTTTATTCAGGACCACTGCAACAGAATTTTGCAGTGAGGGAGAGAGATTGGGCTCAACTCTGAATATAGCATGGGCAAGAGGGAATTTAGAGCCAAGGAGCAGGGTGGGACTCTGTAGGTGGAAAATTAGGAAGAGGAAATAACAGGGGTGGGGGTGGGGGGATTCCGGCTAAACCGACCTAACAGGATTCTTGCTAAAGGCAGGATGATCAGACATCACCTGGGGGATGGGGAACCTGATCAGATATTGGACGGGGGGCACGGATATTGCTAAAACTGGATTTTACAAGGAAGTACACAGCTGAGCCTAGAAAGTTCAGGAGCCTGACTAAAGTTTGGCCGAGCAAAGAATTTTTGTCATAACTCAACCCATCGTGCCAGCTAGATACAATCTTTGGGGGCAGGGCTGGTAAATACGTATTTTTTAAGGGTCCACGGGGTAAAGGAACCTAGGACAACCATCTTTCAGTTGGCATCAGCAGGACCTGAAAACTCAGGGAAGATGGTCCTCTGATGGCTCCGCTGGGGAAGACTCAGACAAAGGCTGGTGGGAGAAAAGCTGGCTGGGGGAAGCACAGAGAACCCTGCATTTAGGACAGAGAAGGAGGGTGGAGAGATCCAGTGGATCGTCTGGCCCCAAGGCTGGAGACCGACTCCACACGAATGAAGGCATCCGTAGCTCAGTCAAGAGTCTACCGCCTGTGCTCAGAAGAATTTGATTCCAGTTGTTGAGGAGCTGCTGAGAGCTCCAAACCCAGGGGCTGGGGGTGCTGGAGGAGGAAGGAGCAGGTTTTGAGGATGCTGGCCTCCCACAGACTCGGCACGGATCAGCTTCTGGCTCCGCCAGCCATTCCACAAGGAAGCCCCGCAGGGCTCTGTCCAAGGTCTCTTTCACTTTCCTCCACAATTCTCCTTCCCGGTTAATCCCACCTCTTTCCGAGGCTAGAAACCCCATTTACATGCTGATGGTCCCACATTTGCATCTCAAACTCAGAGCCCACCCCCACCCCAAGCGCCAGCCCTTGTGCGACCCATTGCATTCAGCCTAGACTATCTGGCAGGTGCCTGAAATTTCACATTTTCAAAGCCAAACTCGCCCCTACACTTGTTTGCCTTCCCATAGTTTCCATTTCAGTTGGCATCACTACCCACCCAGACCCCCCCAAACTAGAAATCTGGGCGTCATCTTATGCTTCTTCCTCCAACCACACACGAAATCACCTCCACTCCTCTCTTTTGTCCACATTCCCGCTGCTTCATTTCAAATACCCTCAACTCCATGCTCGACTACTACAATTACCTGCTAATTACAGATGTGGCCCCGTTTTCCCCTCCAGGAGTCGGCATCCTCCCAGATGAGGTGCAGCCTTTTCTACAAGCTCAACTTGTAAAAAAAACAAATCTGACAAACTCTGCTGACTACGGCACAAATGCCAAACTCCTCAGCATGACACATGATCTTCATGTAGGGCCCCACTCACCTTGCCCCTAACCCCCCAAATTGTTTTTTCTAGTTGTGACTTTGACTAAAACAAAAAATTAAAAACGCACAAACAAAACCCAAACCCCACAACGATTCACAAAATCAATCTTAAAAGGGAGGGGATGCGGGGACTAAAGGTATCTGCATCCTCCGTTCCCGGGTCTGGAGGTCTGGGGTGTGTATACAGGCGTCTTCCCAGGTGATGCAGATGCGGATCCAGGTTTGCCAACCACAGGGCCGTGCCATTCTTAAAAAAAAAGAAAAGAAAAGAAAAGAAAAGAAAAAAAAATCCAACAATTCACATCAGAGAATCCGGGCTACTATGTTTTTCCCTAACTTCCTGTAGAGGCACACAGAAAAAAACCACCGCGCAGAAAAGCCTGCATCAGCCGGTCGGCTTCGTTGCATCACTTCTGCCTCCTCACCAAGATTGACACCCCGAGGAATTGTCCGGCAGAAATTTTAAGAATGAAAAAGGGCATCTGCAGAGCCCGCAGATCTGACCCGCAACATAAAGCACCTTTCGGTTACCAAAAACATTCCTGCCCCCAAAACCCAGTTAGAAAATGCCGAACCACCCGAGGAAAGTTTCGTCGGCATTCCTCCACACTCCTCGGTTTTGAGGGAAGCCCTAAAAGACGTAGTGTTAGGAAAGCATTTTGCTTTACTTTCATCGGCAGTGCCTCCGAGAGTTGAAAACCCGAAGAAAGCACTTTCGCAAGCTGAAGCTGTCCTATCAGTGTTAATTCAAACACACACAGTATTAGGCTGCCATGTTTACTTGAACATGTGAAGAGCAAACAATGTAACTGAGGAACCTTGAGCTCGGACTCCCTCCCAAGCACGTTGAACATTCAAGAAACTTTGCCAGGACGTCTGCACATCCAGTGAGGCTCACGTTAACTCCTGAGCCAGGCTAAGACAATAGAAGGGAGAGACGACACAAGTCACTATGAATCAGACGCGCCGATTATGTTTTTAAATCTTCCCTCGCAGCAGAGGCGGCTTTTCCTCTGCTCCTACTCTTTTTGAAACTGTTTCCACGGTCATTGTCTCCCAGTTCGAAACGACGGCGGCGCTCGGGGAGCAGGTACAGCGTCCCGCAGGGTGTAGCGCGGTGGAGCCCGGCCAGGTTTTGGAAAACATTCCCGGCCCTTCCGGCGGGTCGAGGAAAAGTAGGTGGCCCGGGCGCCAAAGGCTGCTGCCAATGCAACTCGCAACTTTTGAAATCAATCCTTTTTGCATCATGCAACGGATGCCACCGCTCCTCGGGTTTGCAACCCCCCACCCCTCCCCCGAGACCAATCATTGCCGCGCTCGGGCCTGCACATCGCCCCCGCCCCCTTCCCGGGCCGCACGCAGCCACCGAGACGCTCCGGCCGCGGCCCGCCGCCTCTTAAAGGGCGGTAGCCGGCCCTTAAAGGCCCCTCGCGCGCGGCGCACGGCGGAGCGCGGCGGCCCGGTTCCCGGCAGGGGCCCGCCGAGCCAGGCCGAGCCCCCGCGGCGCCCAGGCGCGGCCCGGGCCCTCCCGCCCTCCGCGCCGCCGCCGCCGGGAGCGGCATTTTTATTCAGGCGACGCTTAAGGGAGCCCGGCCGCGCCCGGTGCATTGTGGGAGCGCCGGAGTCCCGTTTTCGGGAGGAGGAGGAGGGCGCAAAGCGAACCGGTAAGCGCCTGGCTTGGGGAGGGGGGGGCGCGACGCCAGGCTTAAAGGGGAATATTCGTCCGCAGGCCCATGGCGGCCGTGCAGATCCCCCTCCGGGCCGCCCGGGCCCGCCGGGAGCCGCGCACGGCCGGCGCTCTCCAGCGCTGCCTGGAGAGGGGCAGAGCCAGGGCTTGGTGGGGCCGCTTTAAAAAAGAAGCACCGCCCGCGCCGCCGCCGCCGCCGCCGCCGCGCGGAGCCGGGGAAGGAGGGAGGGAGGAGAGGGCGGGGGAGGAGTGGAGGGGGAGGGCGGCGGCGGCGACGCAGGGGTTAATTTTTTCGCCCGCCGACATTTTTGTGCGGCGGCGGCGGCGGCCCGCGCGCGCGGCGGGAGAACCCAGCCCGGTCCCCGGGCGCGGCGCGCGGCGCCTCCGGGGCCCTCCCCGCCCCCACGCGCGCGCCCTCCGGCCCGCGGGCGCCGCCTGACCCTGGGCGCCCCGACCGGGCCGGCCCCGCGGGCCGGGGTCCCGCCGCGCTCGCGCTCGCGCCCGCCCCGCCGCGGCCGGTTGGCCGTGCGCGCCTCGCGCCTTCCCTGCGGTTCCCGCCGCCGCCGCCGCCTCCGCCGCCGCCGGGGAGATCGGGCTGGCATGGCCCAGCCGGCGGCGCCGCCGCGCTGCCTCCGCCCGGACGCGGCCAGCCCGCCGCGCCGCGCCGCACAAAGAGCCCAGGCCGGGTCTGCCTTTAAAGGCGGCAGCCTGAGATTTAAGGTGTCCCCGCGTGCCGGCCTCGGCGCTCCGGCTGCCTCCTGGACGCGTGCTGCATGGAGAGAGCCCGGTCCCCGCGCGCCGGGCCTGGAGCCCACCCCATTGTTTCTTTGCTGGGCTTAAGGGCTTGGGGGTAGGGAGGTAGGTATGGGGCTGCGGCTGCACCCTCTCCCGTCCCCGCTTACCGTGCTCCCCGAGCTGTGCGGCCCGCTTGGCGCTCTCGGTGAAAAAAAAAAAATTCAAAGGTGGCCGAGAAGGAAAGGGTTAACCGTTGTCTTTAAATATTCATATCATTGTTTTAAAGGTGTAAACATGCAGCTTTGGGGTTGGAGTTGAAGCTCTCTTATTATGCAAATTTACTCCCCCCCATTAATTACGATTTCCCCGAGTACATCTCCCCCCACCCCCCATTTTCTCACACCCACCCTCCAGAACCTGTAAGTTTGCAAGGTTTGGATGTGAGTGTGATGTGTATCCCTCGTTCCATTTGGAATTTTAAAACTTCAGAGTGCTTTTGGACTTAAGGTGTTTTAGACATTTTTCTTCTTAAAAATCAGGGAAGACAGAAGTTATGTTTGAAAGATGGTTAGTCCCCCCAGTTCCCCGCCTCTTTTTTGGGGGGTGGGGGTTAGGCTTGGAGGTAGGAAAATAACTGGATGCCTCGTGAGTTGGATTTTTTTTTTTTCTCCTGGTAGGAGTGAGGCGGTGTTAAATGCGAGGCGTTTTGTGAGGAAAGGACTGTTTTGTTCCAAACTCTAGCAAGTCAAAGTGCTATTGGACTTTTCCTAACTCTAAAATGGCTTCAGAATTCCCCTCTAGGTAATTTCCTTTGCTCTCCTGCCACCCTTCTCTTGGATGGGTTGTTTTCTTGGAATATTTGAAGATTTACTCCTGTTCAGTTGTACGTTACAAACTGAAATGATTGCTCACCCCAAAGATGTTTTTGTAAAGACAGTTTGGATTACCGCCCAAACTCAGGCTTTCTGAGATTTATTTATTTGTTTTGTGTGTGAGAGAGGGAGATTAATTTTAAATGAGTGATGTGGTTGCCAGGGGATAGAAAACTCTATAAATGGGAATCATGTTCTTCATCGTAAATTTTATAGGGGAAACTGACCCTGAAATTTGGGGTGTCTGTAATTCTATGCCCAGTAAAGTATCAATCTGGAGGTTCATAAACCTTGGGAGTGCATGTAAGATTCTGGTTGCACCTCTGAGACTTCGGACTTAGATGGGCTTGCTCTAGAAACTTCCAGTGGTACCAAGTACGTTAATGCTAGGGATTTCGTACAGTGTGATTTTTTTTCGTTTTAGTTCTGCAACGAAGCGGTAACGACCAGGAGCAAGCATATTTTCTCAATGATGTGTGGGTACTGGTTCGTTGGGTGGGATGTTTGCTTTCTAGGAAAGAGCACTGCATTAAAACGTTAGAAAACTTTCCACCGCTCTCTTGGAGAAAATTAATCTTGGTGTGTTAAACAGCTGTTCCACTTTTCTTTCAAGTTCTGTTCTTTAGTGAGGCTTCCTTAGTTTTGGATCACGTTGTCCTTCTGGCTCAGAATGAAAACATGCTTTTTTCTAAAAGTGAATTGAGCATCACGAAGAATTTCATCAAATGCGTTTCCGTCAGCATCCTTTTCCTGCAGCGTGTCTAATGGGCATTTTATTTTTCTGTGGGGGACAGCAGAAGATGTTAAAAGGTTTTCTAGAGAAGTCACTTTAGCCAAGACTTCTTGATTTCTAAACCGTAGTGCTTCTAGGCTGACAGATGAAGTGACTAGAAGTTTTCTCATGATGTTGGCCGCCAGAAGAGCCTATGAGACTTACTGCTCAAGATGGCCTTGTGTCATGTGCCAGCTGGCCCGTAGTGCCTTCTTCAGGGGAGGCGTCCTGGCTGCCCGTCAGAGCCACAGTTACAGCAACACAGACCTCAGACCTTCCCTAGAAGATGTCTGATGGTACAGTCAATTTCTTAAATGAGTTCTTCGGGCTTCTGCATCACTATAGTGAACTGTTGTGGCCTCAAATCGGCATATCCCTGGTCTGGATGATTTCAACTCTTTCCATGCTTGGCACCGTCTTGTATTCACTTGATTCTTAGCAGAATACTGGTGAGCATTCTTGTAATGGTGTCTTTGTGTTTTGGTGATGCCTAGGTGGATCTGTAAAGAAACCAGGCGGCTAGGAGCGGGAGGGGAGGAGCCCAGCTGTGAGGTGTGTGTGCCCAAGAACCATGTCTACGCGGGAGTCCTTTAACCCGGAAAGTTATGAATTGGACAAGAGCTTCCGGCTAACCAGATTCACTGAACTCAAGGGCACTGGCTGCAAAGTGCCCCAAGATGTCCTGCAGAAACTGCTGGAATCCTTACAAGAGAACCACTTCCAAGAAGATGAGCAATTTCTGGGAGCAGTGATGCCAAGACTTGGTACGTGAGCCCTTCTTCCCTTTATACTTCCCCAAGTACAGCGTCTTGGCTGCAGTTGTAGTCAGTGGGTCAAAAGCCAAATTTCTGTCCTCCCATGTTGCCTTCTTCTTTTTTTTTTTTTAAATCTAATTTCTGCGAGGATCCAAAGAGCAAAGCAGTGATAGCTATGACATTATTGTAGCTTATTTGGAGGAAATACTTGAAAAGCATCAAGGAATGTGCTGTAGCCATTTTTTTAAGCTATTAAGTGTGCAATTGAGACAATTCTGTTACAGTAAAAGTGTTTCTTGCTAAATCGAATTTTGTAGTTAGCTGAGGGTTAAGCAGAAACTCCTTTATGCCTCTGTCCTAAAACTTTCCTTAAAATGCCTGCGTTCTCTTCTCTGCCTTAGGAAAGAAAGGTGTGTCTGTGCGTCATTGTGCGGTGCTTTGGGGGCAGTGGCTGGGTTGGGGAGGAATGGGGGTTCCTTTGCAATATGCACTGTTTGCCGAGCTCCTGTGGGGAGGAGGGAGAAGACTGAAGCTGTGCTTGACCCTGGGACGTCATCTGGCATCGAGAGCGTGGTTTTCCTTCTTTACTAAATTCCTTTTTTAGTGGTTTGCCTCTTCCCAAACACAGAGCTCAGAAAGAAATTCTAGGCCGTTGGAAATTGTTAGCTTTTATCATGTGGTGCGTTAAGGACGTGGCGAAACACCGTGATCGCTTTGCCTTTTGAGTGTTTGGCACGTATTCCAGGAGTTTGGGTGCTTGGTAGTCGTGGTATTCGACTTGATCAGCTTTCTTACAGAAGGTTTTCATTTCGTTCACTCTCACCCGTTGTCTTATTGTGTAGTTCTGTCCTCCAACCCGAGATCCTCCTTTCTTCCCCAAAGAATATATCAAAGCCGAGCTGCTTTGGTGGGGAGAGAGGAAAACTCACACCCCACACTCTAGGGGCCGCGGGGTAGCTCCCAGGAAGGAGTTCAGTGCGAAAACCACTGTCGTCTGGCTGGTGTGGAAGCCGGGAGAAATACCACGGGAGTGAGCTGGATCGGCTGTCGACATACTTGTCAGGCAGTAAGAATATACCGAGAAAGCTGTCAGATAACGTGGTCGAGAAAGACGCTGCCAAATGGGCAAAAAGAGATGCGATAAAAACCTTACGTGTAAAGTCGTAATACCTCTTTCTGACTTCCCTGCGGACCTCGCTGAGCATGCCATGCGCGGGGAAGCATTTTGAAAATGGGTCACATCATTCGCTCCTTCCCTCAGCCCCGTGATGCCGGGGAAGGTCGAGTAAGTCATTCCGTGTCACTCGGTGAGGGTCAGGACCTGGAGTCCGCGTCCTCTGATTCCTCCGCCCACCGTACTGTTTGCCCTCGGGTCTCTGAGACCAGCGTGTTTGAAGTGAGGAGAGGGGCTGCACCAGCTGCAACCTAGCAGTGGCAACGGGGACAGATGTCAGCAGCAAGGGGAGAGGTAGAAAAATCTGTTACCAGAACACGGTAGCAAAGGAGTCTAGTCACACAGGGCTCTTGAGAAGTCATTGGAAGCCGTGACCCTTTCCCAGAAAAATGCACACCCGCAAAATGTAGCGTTCACGGTGTTCTCTAGGGGTACATGGACCCCAGGTTGCAAACAAAGGGACGCTGAAGAAAGCATAGTGTTAGAACCTTGTACAGAAGTGACATATCCAGATAGCCACAGCTTTGCTTTGGAATTGGATGTAGATTCGTATCCTGACAACAGTCACTTACTTGTCACTAATGGTAATCTGTGCACGGTCTTACCTTCTGAGTGACAGTTTCCCAGTCTGTAAGATGAACTGTTTCTAATTGTTGGAAGTACCAGAAATTATTTGTGTGTGTATATGTACCATGTGTATCTGTTTCTAAATTTTTTTTAATGTTTTGTTTATTTTTGAGGAGAGAGAGAGCACGAGCAAGAGTGAGGGAGAGGGAGACACAGAATCCGAAGCAGGCTCCAGGCTCCGATCTGTCAGCACAGAGCCCGATGTGGGGCTCAAACTCACAGACTGTGAGATCATGCCTGAGCCGAAGTTGGTAGCTTATCCAACTGAGCCACCTAGGCACCCGTATCTGTTTCCAAGCTAGAGTGTGCTACCTCCCGGGTTCTAAGATGTAACAGTTGTTAAATGTACACATGTTTATTTAGATGTATTCTAACTAAAGAAATGTTAAAATCAGTGCTTCTTGCCTGGTACTTACGAGCTATCGAGTATTGATCACCATCACTGGTGGTGACGGTGTGATCATTGGGTTATTTTTTCTTGACGGCTTCAGTCTTGCTGAGAGCTTAGAATTCTCCAGCATCCACTGATAATTAAATCTGCACCGCTCATTCTGGTATTTGAGGCTTCCTCCACTCTGTGGCAATTTCCTCTGTTACCGTTTGCCCTCTCCCTGGACTGTCCCTCTCTCCCCCAATCACCACGGACCGGACTGGTGCTGTCCAAAAGAAATGTGATGTGAGCCACATGTATAATTTCAAATTTCTGAATCTTTAAAACAGAGAGCGTCAGAAGAAATTAATTCTAACATATTCGATTTAACCTAATGCATTGTATCTAAAAAACATCATGTAAATATAGTTGATCTGAAACGTTACTAATGAAATGTTGGGTTTTTTGGTACACAGGCTCAAGAGTCACCACTCAGAATGCTCTGATGCTGCATATAAGTAGAAATAAGTTCTTCACGAATCTTATTTATTTATTTATTTATTTATTTATTTATTTGTAATGTTTATATACTTTTGAGAGTGAGAAAGACAGAGTGTGAGCAGGGGAGGAGCAGAGAGAGGGGGAGAGACAGAATCCGAAGCAGGCTCCAGGCTCTTAGCTGTCAGCATGGGAGCAGGACACGGGCTCGAACCCACAAACCACCAGACCACGACCTGAGCCAGAGTCAGATGATGCTCAACTGACTGAGCCACCCAGGGGCCCCTCAAATGTATTTAATTCAAATTTAGGATTAGCCACATTAGAAACATTGAAAGCTAACATTCAGCAGCTGCATTCATTCTATTTCAGGAGTCCTGTAGTTTACATGAAAACCCCAAAGAAAACAGTGTTTCACTCTTTTCTAAAGCAAATAGTAACATTCTCAGAATAACCTGTTGTTGGCGTTACCAATTTAGGGAGACTCAATATGAGTTAAATTGTGGTTCTTCACCTTGGCACTTACCTGCTCAACAGCCGCCCTCGGGTGAAATTGCCGGGGATGAATTTCCGTGCATTTCCCTGCGCGGTCTGACCTCCCGCTGGGGATCACTCACTACCTGGGCAGCCTGCTCCATTGTCACAGATCTGTGAGACTTGCCATCCAGACACTGCTTTGCAGAAAATCAGCCCGTCTTCACAAAGCCTGTGACTTTTTATTAAACCTGATTTTGTTTTTGCATTCGTAATAAGGGGTCAAGGCCAGGGGAAGTAAGGTGCCCTGTGAGTCGGCCTCTGTTGGGTATTTTGCCGTTGTGGATCTGGGTTAGCTGTGCCTCAGCAGTGTTGCTCAAGCAAAACATGAAAGGTACTGGTGTGTTCACTTCAGCATGATACAGACAGGACTTGTTCTCCTTCCGTTTGGAATTCTGATTTGGAATTCTGAATTGCGAGAGTGCCTGCTGTGCGCCTGTGTCCTTTGCTGTTTCATCCTGACTCTCCCTCTGCCTTCGGCTGTTCGCCACAAAGTTGAAATAATCCCAGAGGTCTGGAGGGCATCCTTTGGAGAGACGCATGGAAAGCACTCGGTATTCAGCTTACTTGGTGGGAAGGCCAGTCTGAATTTGAGAACACCTGCATTACAGGTGATTTTCAAAGAAAGGTAGCCTACGGCAGCCCAGTCTTCATCATTTCTAAACTGATTTGAGTAAAAGGGAATTATTTCTAATTAGATCATCAATTGTCCATGTTATCTTTCTAAACATTTAGATACAATTTTTTTTTTATTTTTTTGAGAGAGACCGGGAAAGAGCCCCTAGAAACAATTCTTAATAAATTGAAATGTTTCCTACAGGCCTGTTTAGCAAAGTATTTTTCCCTGTTCATAATGTAAGTTAGTAAAGGTGACATTTACAAGTTTTCCACAAGAGGAATATCATGAAATATTAAAGTTTCCTCTTAAAAAATGCTTCCGGGAACCTACGTAACAGATCACCTAGGTACCACAGAGTATGTACTTGCTTGACTGGAAGCAATGAATCTGAATACCTGTTCCGGTGACAAGTTGACAGCAGCGTGCCTGATGTGGGGCTCGAGCTCACGAACCACGCAATCATGACCCGAGCCAAAGTTGGATGCTCAACCGACTGAGCCACCCAGGTGCCCCGTAACTTTTTTTTTTTTATGTGTGTAAAAGATTTTACAGATTTTCTGTTGGGGAAAATAGAATAATTGCCTGAAGATCGGTTCAGAAAGCACCTATAGATAAGACAACCCAAGTTGTACTTACACTTTCTCGTCTTTAAGGAAATTCTCTGTGGTGCCAGTCACATGATACAGTAATACGAAGGGGAAATTTCCATTTGAAGCATCGTTAAAGTCTAAAAATTGTACCGTGTAGAAGTTGAGTCTTCATGACTAACGAATTTTATTCTCACTTTCTATCTTAAGCTAGTTATGTTTCACGTTTATTTCAGTTAATGCTACTTGATAGGAAACATATTGCTTTATTGGCAGGGTGCAGTGTTCCTCAAGTGTCGTGCACACAACTGTTCGTCTTCACAACACCAGTGGTAGGAAATGAAACGGCTTTTCCTTTTGGTTTTTGGGTGATGGTAACTTTCATCTTTGCAGGCATTGGAATGGATACTTGTGTCATTCCTTTGAGGCACGGCGGTCTTTCTTTGGTTCAGACCACGGATTACATTTATCCTATCGTCGATGACCCTTACATGATGGTGAGTTTGACCCTGGTGCGTTTTTACATCTGGGACTGCTTGTTGGTCGGGTTTGGGGCTGTGGCTGGGGATTTTGTTTTTGTCACACCCAACTTGTTCTCGTCCCGCCCTGCCCTGACTTCTGCACGTGGAGCCAGCGGATCTGTGCCCTGCTCACACTTGGTACCTTGCGGAAGGCAGTCACGGCAGACGCGGTGAGCCCTCTGCTGCTCTTGTACCTGATGCACGTCTGCACGAACACCTGTTGTCTCAGCATGTGTGTTGACTGACATGTTTGTGGTTTCCTTCTTTCTCTCTCTCTTTGACCGTTGTCAGCTCCACACTCCTGTGTTTCAGGCTTAGAGGTGTTAACCATACTCTGTAGCGGGACTGATCCTAGATGTTTCCTTCCGGAAGTAAACAGCTTAGCATCTCACCACAGTTAAGCTTCTTGACCATTCATTCTGATTCTGGTCACCATCCACCTCGGTGTGTTAGCTGCCACTGTGTAGAAAACATGTCCGAACTGCTGCGTTGAAGTTTCTAGCTGCTGATCGTGGCCTGCCTAGATATATTTTCCATTTGTTCTGTGCACGGTTACGCCAGCAACCCCTTGGTCTAACCAACTTTAACCCCCTACCCTACCAGACAAGGAGCCGATGAAGCGACTGGGAACGTCCCATTGTTAGGAAATGGTCCTCCCTGTGTGTCATGGGCACTGGGATCAAGCCTCACACATAGGGACCTAGGCTGTGAGACAGCTAAGTGCGGGGAGGAGGAAGACCACCTCTCAGGTGCCAGCGACACGCATACAATTTACTAGAAACCTGGTCTGGCCTCTGCATGTGTCTTCTCTCGAGCAGTAATCCTGAGCCTGACCTGCACCACACCCCAGGCGCCACCAGAGGCAGAGGTTCTAGAACCGGAATCCATCCTTTATCCAGCATGTCTTAAAAGCCCGTGAGAGGGCCCAGGACAGAAGGGACGGAAAATTGCTGCATTTCTACACCCCCAAGGTGCAAAACACCTGTGGCCCTTGCTGGTGCTGCTTCTAAGCTCACTGCTGATCGGCCAGGAAGTTGTCAGGAAACCTCAACAAGCCATGAACCAGCTGCTGGAAATAATCCTTGGGGGTTTGATTGTCCTTATGTCAGAAGAAAAATTTGTTATTTTTCTCCTTCACTGTCTAGAAGTGACAACTTAACATTTATGTTATTTTATTTTATTTTTAATTTTATTTCTAAGTCATCTCTACACCCAACGTGGGGATCAAACTCACAATTTTGAGATCAAGAGTTGCATGCTCTACTGACTGAGCCAGCCAGGTGCCTCGACAACTTCTCTTTAATAAATCTCCAGTGGTGATAAAAGAACAAAATCTTACCACATTTATTTTGAAACATTTTGAAGTCCCTTATTAAATAATATAGCTCGCTGGAAACACTTTTTATTTTCTTTAGAAAACAATCTGACTTCGAGCTTGGATGGTTGGGGTTTTTTTTGTTTTTTTTGTCTCTTCTATTTTTTGATTTCTCAACCAAGATGTTTTTCCTGTTTATCTTCTAGAGCCTTGAAAAGAAGCTACCAAAATTTCTCCCTCCCTGTATTATAAAAAAAACCGTCTTCTCTGTAACCAGTAAAGTCAACATATTTTTAGCGTCTGTTTAGGATACATGGCCGTTTCCAAGATTGCTTTAGGACTGTTTTCAAACTTTCTCCTTCTATAGTTCTCCTCCCAGAACCATCCGCTCCAGCCTCGCTCACCCCAGCGTGTGCCCCCAACCCCCATTCCCCATCTATGTAAATTGCAGATTTCTCCCAATATCTTAGAACGGGAAAGAACATGGAAATTACTGCTGCAGGAATGTGTGAGAAAGACTGAAGGAACGACCTCGTGGCTCTGTGACTGAATGCAGGACACAGAGAACGGGGACCACATCCCTGGAAAGTCCCCGAGTTCTGGGACGTGCCCTGTAGGCACACACGGAAAGTCCCCTACTTGTCCTTGCTCACGCCTCCCCTCTCTTCCAGGGCAGGATAGCATGTGCCAATGTCCTCAGCGACCTCTACGCGATGGGGGTCACGGAATGTGACAATATGCTGATGCTCCTTGGAATCAGTAATAAGATGACGGACAGGGTAAGTAGTATGTCGTCTCAGGGGCGTCACTTGACCGGGTAGCCCTGCGTCCCTCATCTGTAAAGCGAGGCGGCCAGGCAGTGCAGCTTTCCTACTCTTGTCGGGCTCCCTGTTTAGTTTTTGGCAGCTGTCCGTGAATTAAAATAGAGAGTCTGGCCTATTCTTCTTTTCGTTTCCACCACCTGCTTCCCGTTCTGTCTTCCAGGTAGACTGAAGCCAAGACAGTCATGTTTGTTTGCTTTGATAAAGTCTAGGCCACAGTAATAGCACCTCCGTGCCAGGTGTGTGGACCGGGCCCGCCCTGCAGACCCCCGGCTTGTGGCACGGAGGCTGGCCGCCTTCCTCTGCTTGCTGCTTGGGTCGCTGATGTGGATGGTGAAGAGACGGGTGTCGTGTGTGTTCATGGTTCACTCAGCAGTGTCTGTGGCCTTGCTGCCAGTGCCTGTTGGTTGACACAGAGAGGATTTCCATTTAGATCATTTTTGTTCCCCAAAAGAAGTCTTGCCCTGCCTATTTGCAGTAAAGCCCCCACAACATGCACTTGGGTCATGACTTTAACAGGCTCTGGAGAAGGGCATGTGGATGCGTATTAAGCTAGCTCTAGAGTTCTTTTTTTTTTTTTTCCTTTTTTTTAAAATTAATTAAAAAAATTTTTTTTTTTTTTAAGCTAGTCTTGGAATTCTTGGGAACCATGTAAGTTGCTGGCTCAGATTTAGGGCAGACCTGTGTATCCAGTCATTCTAGTTTTTAATTCTCTGTTATCTGGGCTTCATTCACATTGTAACCTAGAACAACTTCTAACTTTCGATAAAATGGTTACAATGTCAACTGTTCCGTATTTCTTTCTGTTATTCCCTGCCCCATCTGTAAGCTTCCAGGACTTCCTTCAGGGCTTTACAATCTTTTATTATGTAAAAAAAAATTTTTTTTAATGTTTTTATTTATTTTTGAGAGAGAGAGAGAGACAGAGTGCAGCGGGGGAGGGGCAGAGAGAGAGAGGGAGACACAGAATCTGAACAGGCTCCACACTCTGAGCTGTCAGCACAGAGCCCGACTCGGGGCTCACACTTGGGAACTACGAAATCATGACCTGAGGCAAAGTCGGGCACGTAACTGACTGAGCCACCCAGGTGCCCCTGCAATCTTTTGTTAAAACTACAAGAGTGGATTCTCTTTCCTGCGTTTTGAACTGAATTATGTGACTTTTAATTTGTGTTCTTTTAAACCCTAGGAAAGGGATAAAGTGATGCCCCTAATTATACAGGGTTTTAAAGACGCAGCCGAGGAGGCAGGGACGTCTGTGACGGGGGGCCAGACGGTGTTAAACCCCTGGATCGTTTTGGGAGGAGTGGCTACCACCGTCTGCCAGCCCAACGAATTTATCATGTAAGTTGATTTTTGTTTCGTGTCTCCTGACCTGCTTCCCCCTTTTTCATTTTTTGGCAAAGATTTGTTGAGATGCTCATTCGCATCACATACAATCCACACATTTAGAGTACACAAAGCAGTGATCTTCGGTTTATTCACAGAGGTACGCATCCGTCACCAGAGTTGAGCTAGGACGTTTTGTCACCCGGCTGGAAACCTGCCCTCCTTCAATGTCCGTCACATTGCCCCTGCTCCCCTTCTGCCTTCTGTGACTTCACATAATATTAGTGTGATGGTTTTAGGGTTCATCATTTTGTAGCATGCATCAGTGCTTTATTCCTGTTTATTAAAAATTCTGGATTTTTTAAAATACGTATTTCTTTAAGTAATCTCTGCACCCGACCTGGGGCTCTAACTTGCGACCCCGAGATCAAGAGTCACTCACTCTTGTGACTGAGCCAGCCAGACACCCCCTAGATTTTATTCATTAAGGTACAATTTATTTAACAAAATTTCATACCACATAAAATTAAACTTTTTTAAAGTATGCACTTCGTTGGTTTTTCACATTCACAAGGTTGTGCGTCCATCACTGCTGTCCAATACCAGAACGTTTTGGTCGCCCCCGAAAGAAACCCTGTATCTATTAGTGGTCACTGTCAATTCCCTCCCACCCCCCCGTCCTGGAAACCAGTAATGTACTTTCCTTTTTGTGAATTTGCCCATTTTAGACATTGGTGTGTTCACAGTTGATGGATGTGTTAACGAATGATGTTGCTGTGAACTTTTGCGTGGACGTACATTCCCTGTCCCACGGGTATATACCTAAGAACTACTGGGTCCTGTGGTAACTGTGTATCGTGGGAGAACGTCCGTGTCCTCACCAGTCCTGGTTCTTGTCTGCATGTTTGATGGCAGCCGTCCTAGCGGGTGGGAGGTGACACAGCCCTGAGTGAAATGGGCATTTCCTCGGTAGTAATAACGCAAGCATCTTTTCCTGTGTTTTCTGGCCTTTTCTGGATCTTGGGAAAGATTCTCTCCCCTTCTCTCTTTTAAAAAATTTTTTTTTTTTTAACGTTTATTTATTTTTGAGACAGAGAGGGACAGAGCATGAACGGGGGAGGGGCAGAGAGAGAGGGAGACATAGAATCGGAAGCAGGCTCCAGGCTCTGAGCCATCAGCACAGAGCCCGATGCGGGCTCGAACTCACGAACCGCGAGATCATGACCTGAGCCCAAGTCGGACACTTAACCGACTGAGCCACCCAGGCGCCCCTCTTTCTCTCTCTTTTTGAAAGATTCTCTCTTAATACAAGTTGTTAACTTTTCACATTTGACGTCTTGTTAAGAAAAGCCACCGTGCCCCATTTTCTGAAGGATTCGAAACTCCATTCGTTTACCCTTTTTTATGAGTAAATACTATGAGGCACTGTGTCCGCACGGTTCAGAATTCAAAAGATCCAGAAAGATCTACAATGCAGAGTCCCTCCCCCATTCCTTGTCACCAGTTTCCCTTCCTGGACTGGGCAACCACTTTTTCCAATTTTTAACCAATTTACTGTGGACATTTAGATTATTTTCAATTATTTTGACATTATAAATAGTACTTCGGTGCGTACCCTTGCACACCGATCGTTTTGCATGAGTGTGGCTCTCGGTAAGAAATATTTCATAGTAGAATTGCTGGGTCCAGTGTGTGTGCAGAGTATCTGCACTGGGTGTCTCCAGGCTGCCCTTCAGAGAGGCTCTGGCAGCAGCGAATGAGAAGGCCACGTGTTGGTAACAGACCTCTTGTTCTTTGCCAGTCACTTTGGTGGCCTAAACCTTACTTCTTCGTGAGTAAAGTTGAGCGTGTTTTTCATATATTCGTGTCTTTTGCCCGGTTTTTGATTGTTTGGAGCTCCTTTTAGACACATTATCTGACAGCTTTTGTGCGAAGGGTCTTGCCTTTTACTTACATCAGAGTTTCGTTTTCCTCTCTTTTATGTGGGCGGTTCTCAAACTTGCCACATAGAGAGGACAGAAGACCCTGAAAGTCTATCTGCCTCACACATTTCAGCTTTTTGGTAGAAAAAGCACTTAGCAATTGCAACAATTAGAAAGGAAAAATAATAAAACAAGCTTCGGTGGATTTTTTTTTGGTCAACAGTATGTACGTTTAGCTTGTAAAATAGGAATGAGCGTATACACATGATTATATTTCATAAGATAGTGCCCGTAAACTTAAAAATGACCTGTCAGTTTTATTGCATGTAACTTGTTGATAGTAATTTTTATGGGTTACACATAACCTGTGATGTGCAAGACCGTATAAGCATTGAGGTGTGGTTGAGTCAGAGCTGAAGACTTTCATGTCTTAAGGTCTAGTTTTTGGAAAATGAGTTTCTTGTAAACTGTTAATAGAGTTAACATTTTTCAAACCTAACAGCGGATAGAGACATAGGATGAGTCGGGGAGTTATTTGTTGACTTGAAGTCTGTGCCCCGGGCGTTGTAATTGACGTGGGTGAGGGAATGCGTCATCTGCCATTGGAGGGTAGAGCAGCTGGGTGGCCAGGAAGACACAGGTGCCTCCTGTAGTGATGATGCAGCATAATAGGAGTGTGGCTTGGGGATCGGTCCTCGTGTTGTCAGTGTTTGCCTTCCCTCTTTGAGGGGGAACCGCCAGCGACGCTGGGGTGGCTCAGTCCGTTATGCGTCGGACTCTTGATTTCAGCTCAGGTCATGATCTCACGGTTTGTGAGTTTAAGCCCTGCATCGGGTTCCATGCTGACAGCACAGAGCCTGCTGGGCTCTCTCTTTCCGCCCCTCCCCCGCTCGCTCACGTGTGTGTGTGTGTGTGTGTGTGTGTGTGTGTGTGTATGCTCTCACTCTCTAGATAAACTTAGAGAGAGAGAAGTTTATACATTAAAAAAAAACAAAAACAGACCAGGAACAACCAAGGATTCTGTCTGGGGCCGGGTAGGAAACTTACTGTTGAACAGTCTGAGTTTGAGAACTTTGCTGAAATCGCCTAAACGTTAGACTCGCAGATTTGAGCCACATCCCACTGCGTCTCTACCTCGTAAGTGCTTGTGAAAAACAGCCCTGGTGTCAGAAGTCTGGTTGCCCCAGAACCACGGTGGGTCTGTACTGAGAATCTTCGCACACAAGCGGGGCTGAGGGCTAAGTGATTTGCTTCTTCAGACGCTTCTCGGGGGTGGGGGGACCTGTGGGTGATGGCACGCTCCTCAGTTCTGTCAGTGCTTCTGGTCCAGCGGCAGCCTCAGCACTAAGCTGGAAGGTTCTCCTCCGCTGATGGTGTTTGGCTTAAATTTAAGTAAGCACAGACAGTTTTTACCAGCCTCTTCTTGCTCCTGTTGTGCTGATAGTGCGTCTGTCTCTTCTGTGCCCCTGACTGGAACCTGCCTTGTTCTCTTCTCCAGGCCAGATAACGCAGTACCGGGGGACGTGCTTGTGCTGACGAAGCCCCTGGGGACGCAGGTGGCCGTGGCCGTGCACCAGTGGCTGGATATCGTGAGTGAACCGCTGCTTGCCATCGTGGGCGGGGGGCGGGGTAGCAGCACATGTTCGGGGCCGTGGTAGTTTTTGTGGGGGCGGCTGGTTTGGAGACCAGGGCGCTCACCTCGCACATCCGATCGGTTGCGCATCTCCCTGGTCTGGCACCGGAGTTCGCTTCTCGAGAAGGGGTGTCTGGTCCAGAGCGAGCACCACGTCTCGTCCGGAAGTAAGCTCGTCCCCTTGCACGTGTTTGCACACATCGCAGATCTGCCACACGTCTTCATTCTGTCTTCTCGAAATAGTCGCACTGCCGGGAAGTGTTATCAGCCACATCCTTACAGAAATTCTAGGAACTGTCCGTCGTCCTATGTTAAAGACAGAGTTACGCGTATTAAATGCTTTATCTTTTGTGTCTTAAGCATCACTAACAAAAGGAGAGTGTACAGAAAGTGTAGTGTTTGGGGTAGAAATACGGGCAGTTATTGACAGATTATTTTAGTCTTGAGGTTTCTGGTTGTTTAATTTATTTTATATAAATGAGTTATATTTAGTTATAATTAAATATAGTTATAATAAGTTATAATTATAATGAGTTATAATTAGTAACTCATAACATATTGATAAATATTTATCTCATGGAGGAAGCATCTAGAATATGAAGTTATTTATTCCGAGTCACTTTTCCGCTGAGCTATAATCATACTTCATTTAGGATTTTCTCCTTGCCATAACAATTCAAGAATGAGTCCAGTTGTGGCATAGTCTCACATAACATGATGCTTTTCGTTTCTGCAACTGTCATCTGAACTACCATTCCTGAGAAACAGTTGAACAGGAATAATAATTTTATCAGCCAGGTATATCTTGCTCAATACAGCAGAGTACAGAAAATCTCTAAGCAACATTCTTTAGTTATTTTTCCCTTCCGTCCTGTGATGAGGGGAGGTTTCCCATCAGGTATGATCACCTGTACATCGGATTGGAAAGCCATCACAGGCCAGCAATCCACAGTGACTTTCCATAGGACCACCCAGGTCTGAGTAATTCAACAAGGTTACTGGTAGTAGGTGAGGCAAAGGAGCCTGAAAGATGAAGGGTTTGGGACCCTGCTCCCTACCCCCAATCTGACACCACCTGTCCTTTTTTTAATGCTCAAAATTGAAAAAAGCAAGATGTGAAGGTCATGTAGCAGCCTAATACCCTTTCACGAAGGTCAGAAGCAACCCAAGGGTATATTGTCCTGGCGCCTGTGTGTATGAGAACCCTACTTTGTGTGGCAGGAGAATGAGGTTGTTACCTCTGGGGGAGGACAGGGAGCTGTGGGCCAAGGGAGGATCACAGGGATGGACTTCAGTTACTGCGTTGGGTGGTAGATCGTCGGATATTATTAAAGACAACGAATGCCTGAATGATGGCCGCTGATGGAGCGTAATGGTAGTATGTCATGAACCCACATCGTGATGCTAGATTCTTTGGAAATCAGACTGTGGAAAAAAGGAAGCCTCTTTTCCCCTGACCTTCGTGATCTCCTCTGTGGTCACCCAACGCTGTCCTTGGGGTGCATGCAATCAAAGCTGTTTTCTTTCTCTATTTTTTTTTTAAGTTTATTTTTGAGAGAAAGAGAGAGCAAGTGAGCATGTGAGCATGAATGGGGGAGGGGCAGAGAGAGGGAGACAAAATCCCAAGCCGGCTCCACGCTGTCAGCTCAGAGCCTGATGCGGCTCGATTCCCAAGAACTGTGACACCATGACCTAAGCCAAAACCAAGAGTGGGTCACTGAACTGACTGAGCCACCCAGGCGCCCCGAAGCTGTCTTCGTAGTCTCTTGTCCACCCAGATGGCTTGATGCAGAGTTTAGGTGAAGTCAGTAAAAGTGTAGTTGTATGAAAATGCGAGCCATCAGCTTATTAGAGGAGGTGGGGAGGAGAAGCAGGGGACACCTGGGACTGTGTGCATGCGTGGTGCATCCTGCTGGTTTTCCGTGGCCGGCACACTGCAGGCCTGGACCATGGCAGTTGGGGGTCGAGAACAGAAAAGATCGCACGATTCTCTGTCTGAAGGGGCCCCTGAAACACTAGTCACGAGAGCAAGTTGGAAAACTTACCTTTGTGTACAAATTTAGGTCAGGGAAACCGCCAGAAGATGACAAAGGGAAAAATACACTCTTCTTCAGTGGTTAGAAGATTAATCACATTTTTTCCCTCTCTTTTCCTCCTAACCTCTGTTCCCGTCATTAGCCTGAAAAATGGAATAAGATCAAGCTGGTGGTCACCCAAGAAGATGTCGAGTTGGCATACCAGGAGGCAATGATGAACATGGCCAGGCTCAACAGAACAGGTAAGGGGCGGGATCGGCCAGAAGGCAGACAGTGTAGGCCGTGGGCCATGTACGGTCTCGGCCAGTACTGCAGGCCCGTCTGTGTGTCCCTGGCTTGGGGTCATAGGTCAGTGGCAGGAATCCAGATACTCTGTGCATTCCTGACAGAAATGCATTTTAAACGTGACTTGCATTCGAGAAAACGGATGACCGAGGACTGGGCGAAACATTGCATCGGACGAGGGCGTGAGGGCGCGAAAGCTTTTCCTCCAGCACACTTTCCTCTCTGCGCCTGGGGTCCGGGGCACTGTGGCCCTGCCAGCACCTCTGTCCCCCTCTTGCTTAGATCCCCCCACAGTGACAGCGGTGCCAGGCGCAGAGAAGAGTTGAAGTTATATTTTCTGTCTGTTCCTTCTAGTTCTAAATTTCTGTGATTATGGGCAGTATTGACTTCCTCTGTGCCCCGATTAAATGCAAGTGAAATTTATATAGCATACTTTCGAAAGTATTTGGCTTAGTGGGGTGCCTGAGCGGCTCCGACTGTTGAGTGTCTGACTCGACTGTGGCTCAGGTCATGATCCCGGGGTCGTGGGGTCAAGCCCCGTGTCTGGCTCCACACCGAGCATGGAGCCTGCTTAAGATTGTCTCTGTCTCTCCCGCTGCCCCTTTCCCCTGCTCACGCTTGCACTCTCACTCTCTTAAAAAAAAAAAAAAAAAAAAAGGTATTATTATTTTGAGGTGTTCTCATTGTTGATTCCCACATTTGTGTGTATAAAGGAATAGACATGTCATAATTTTTTTTCTCTACATTTTATTTCTCATCTAGCTTCCTAATACTGATAAAATGTAATAATAGCGGTTACCATTTATTTAGTAATTATTGTGTATCAGGAACTTGACCTACTTTCCTGTTTAATTTTTAGGACAACCTTACAAGGTAGCTACTAACTCATTCAGGGTCACACAGCTAATCAGTGGGGACCTAGGATTTGAAACTACTGCTTGTAATGCTTGTAGTATTATGGTCTGTTCCTTTCTGAACAATTTAGTAAGAAATTGAGGCTATTTCACAGTCTCGATGCATGGTAATTGAGTGAATGTTTTGGTACTAAGTTTTAAAAGCAGATTAAAATAAAATAGGAAAGGGGCACCTGGGTGGCTCAGTCGGTTAAGTGTCCGACTTTGGCTCAGGTCATGATCTCATGGTTTGTGAGTTCGAGCCCCGTGTCGGGCTCTGTGCAGGCCTGGAGCCTGCTTTGGATTCTGTCTGTCTGTCTCTCTGTCTCTCTCTCTCTCTGCCCCTCTTCTGCTCATGCTCTGTCTCTTGTCCCTCTTTGTCTCTCAAAAACAAATAAATGGTAAAAAAAAAAAAAAAAAAAGGAAAAAAGAAAAAAAAATTAATAAAATAAACCAGGAAAGTTCCAGAAGCAGAATTCTCCTTCCTGAAAGCAGCAAGGCTTGCTGAGGGAATTACTTCTCATAGAGTTGAAGCATCATATTCTTCCCTTTTCCTGCCTTTCATATGCAGATAGAAAACACCAGGCATATTGCATAATTAAGAAGGAAGCTCTTCTCGTGAGTCTTTGAAGTCCTAACCTCTGATGTGCCAGAGGAACTGTTTCTAGAAAAGCATCTGTGCAGATGATTTGGAAGCAAACCAGCATTTAGAACATCAGCTCCAAGAGGGCAGAGTTTTGTTTGTTTTGTTTGCCGTGGTGTCCCCAGCGCGGAGAAGAACGCGGGGCACACTGTGGGTACTCGTTACATCGAATGAGCTAACTTTGCCACCTGCTAGCTTTCTTTTTGGTACTTCATGGATATTTTCCTTTTCATAATTCTGTGAATTGGATCCTATTTCTCCCCTTTGGCCGAAAGGAAGTACGTAAGTACAGGCAGATGCTGTTCTCAAACCCATATCTGTCTGTCTCCAAAATTGCTTTCTCCAGTACCACAAATTCCATCAACGTAAGGCAGTGATGGAAATTTAGACAGTTTTTTTCTGGAAATACCGGTGTTCTTTCTCCTCATTAATTGCATGCTGTAAGGACGTGGGTTGTGGGGCATCCTGTCCGGGAACTTGGAAGATGAAATTGAAAAACGTTTTCCTTACAAAAGTCACTCTTCATTCGGTTCTTCAAGTTCCCTGAGCAAGCAGTCAGAAACAGATTTGAACATACTGTCTTTGTCCTCTCCCCTCAATCCTTCAGTTTCCCCCAAATGACTGCACCAAACGGATATGATACTTAAGCCAATGAACTCTTCAGTTATTGAAAAAAGAAGAAATGGTAGGGCTGACCAGGGGATCTTAAAAGAGCTTTTCCGACACTCTGAATCACTTCACAATGTGACAATATGGGGCGCCTGAGTGGCTCGACCAGTTAAGTGTCCAACTCTTGATTTCGGCCGAGGTCATGATCTCATGGTTCCTGAAATGGAGCCTGCACTTGGGATTCTCTCTCTGCCCCTCCCCAGCTCGCATGCATGGGCGTACTCTCTCTTTCTCTCTGTCTTAAAAATTGATAAACTTGGGGCACCTGGGTGGCTCAGTTGGCTGAACATCCAACTTTGGATCAGGTCATTATCTCGCAGTTCGTGAGTCTGAGCCCTGCATTGGGCTCTGTGCTGACAGCTCACAGTCCGCTTTGGATGCTCTGTCCCCCTCCCTCTCTCTGCTCCTTCCCTGCTCATTCTCTCTCTCTCCCTCCCTCCCTCCCTCTCTCCCTCCCTCCCTCCCTCCCTCCCTCTCTCTCCCTCTCTCTCTCTCCCTCCCCCCCTCCCCCTCTCTCTCTCTCAAAGATAACCATTTAAATAAATAAATAATCTAACTTACAAAACTGTGAAAACAGATTATTTTTTTCCAACATTTGCCATTCTCCCCTTCCTTAAATTACAATTTTTTATGAGATGTTGGGGCACCTGGGTGGCTCAGTGGATTGAGCATCTGACTTTGGCTCAGTTCATGATCTCGCAGTTAGTGAGTTTGAGCCCCACATCAGGCTCTTAGCTGTCAGCACAGAGCCTGCTTCAGATCCTCTCTGTCCCTCTGATCTGTGCCCCTACTTCGTTCATGAGCGTGTGTGCACACTCACACACACACACACACACACACACACACACACACACACACAGGCTTTCTCTCAAAAATAAACATTAAAAAAAATTTTATGAGATGTCCAGTTGATGCAAAAGAATTCTATGAAATATGTGCAGGGCTTAAGAGAACAACACCCATGTACCCACCGTCTCGTACGAGAAACAACGTGGTCTTGGAAGCCCAGAGGTGTCCCTCCCACATTCTGCTCCTGGATTCCTGTGCAGGAGCAGCTCCTGCCCTGAGTCCCATGTTTATTCTCATGTATTTTGCTTTTGTTATTATTATTATTATTATTATTAATCTTAGAGCAAGAGAGGGAGAGAGAATCTTAAGCAGGCTTCATGCTCAGTGCAGAGCCCGACTCGGGGCTAAATCCCATAACCCTGGGATCATGATCAAAATCAAGAGTCACATGTCCAACTGACTGAGCCACCCAGGCACCCCCTCATGTATTTTAAAATCTTTTTATCACAAAGACTTGTAGCTTTAAGCAGTTAGTTGGGTTTTTTCATTTTTTGCTTCACCGAATCATACCTCTTCTCTTTTTCTTGCTGTCTTGTGCACATTTAACACTCCTGAGTGTTATTCCTGGTGTATGTAGTTGTACTTAATTCATTTTCATCGCTGTACGATTGTCCACTCTGTCGCTGACTTACCCTGACTGCTGCTAGTGGGCATTCGGGTTCCTGCAGAGAACTTCCTCAGCCCGGGCTTCTGGTCCATACGTGTAAGAGGTCAGTGCTGCCTTGGCGTTTCTAGATGGTGCTCGTAGCTTCTGAGGGTGCTTGTACGCCACGGTTCATAATGACCTGCCACATTTAAATTTTTTCTGTAATATATTTTTCCATTTATTTTGTATGTATTTTTTACTATAAAAAAATGATATGCTCATTATAGAAGTTGTTAGAAAATGAAAAAAGGAGAGAAGAAACATCGTCCCGGGTCCCACCACCCAAGACAGCTTTTGTTAATATATTTATGTTTTCTTGCAGGGTTTTTTTCTATCATTGGTTGGTGGTTTACTGTTTTATTGTTCATGTTTTCAACTAGTGGTTGTCATACATTTCACTTGTATTTGGAATGTGTTTTTATTTACTTAACATTACCGAATTCTTTTTTTCCCACATTATCTCATCATAGAACACATAATTTTTAATGCCTTGGATGATCTACCAGAAATATAACATAATTAATTTACCTTTTGCCCACTCGTGAATTTGCGGGGAGTAGGGGGGTCAAATTTTTCCATAATTAGTTGTCTGTGTTCCAGGAATATTTCTTTGGCTCTATTCCAAAGTCAAATTGTAATTATTTAATTCTTTGTCCTCAGTTGCTCTCCTCACTTACAACCAAGACTTCGTTTGTGTTTCTCTGTTCATGTGTCAAACTGTTTAAGGAGTCTTTCTCCTTTTTTCTTTTTTCTTTTTTGGTCCTTCAAATTAAATCATTAAACAGTAAGAAAGTGATTTTTACAGATTTTTATTTGTATGCTTTTTCAGTTTGCTTGTATTTGATCATTTAAGATTCCCAGTCCTTACTTTTTGTACATTGTTGGGAGGAATACAATATGGCAGAAGCTTATGGAGGAGCATTTGGTCATACCTAGCAAAATTACATGTACATTTATTTTGACTCCACGGTCCTGCCTCTGTGACCTATGGAATGACGTGTGTGCAAGGCTATTATTCATTGAAGCCCGTTTGCAATTTCAAATGGAGGAAACAACTCAAATGTCCATCAGTAGGTTACTGAGTGATGTAGTCTGTGTGCTTACCATGGAATACTGTACAGCCACTAAAAGGACTGAAAGGTCTTTATTCTTGGAAGCTACCTCTTTTTTTGACTTGTCTGATAGAGGAGCGCCTGGGTGGCTCAGTCAGTTGGGCGTCCAGCTTCGGCTCAGGTCATGATCTCACGGTTCGTGGGTTTGAGCCCCGCATCGGGCTCTGTGCTGACAGCTCGGAGCCTGGAGCCTCCTTCGGATTCTGTGTGTGTGTCTCTCTCTCTCTGTCCCTCCCCCACTCACGCTCTGTGTCTCTCTCAAAGATAAACAAACATTAAAAACATTGAAAAAAAATTGCCTAATATATATCAAGTTAAGGAGTCACAAAACCGCGTGGGGAAGAATTATTTCAAATCACTCTGAGCCTGGTATTTTCAATGTACAGCCTCAGGACAAAAACCCACAAAGATGTGTCATTGTATTCAGTGGGTTTGTGTTGATGAAAATATTGGTATGGTATGATAAAATAAGTAAGTATAGTTGGGAACAAATTTTAAGAATAAAAAGAAATAAGTCCAAAGAAGCAGAGTTATAAACTGTAATCTTGGGGCACCTGGTGGCTCAGTCAGTTAAGCGTTCAACTTGATTTGGCTCAGGTCATGATCTCACAGTTTGTGAGTTTGAGCCCCGTGTCAGGCTCTGTGCTGACAGCGCAGATCCTGCTTGGGATTCTCTCTCCCTCTTTCTCGGCCCCTCCCCCACTAGTTCGTGTTTTCTCTCTCTCTCTCTCTCTCTCTCTCAAAATAAATAAACATTAAAAATAAACTATAATCTTTACTTTGGAATTAACAGTATGAACTCAGGATGTTGTTTTTTTTCCCCTAAAAATACTTATTTCCAAGCCAATTGAAAAGGCCTAGGAGCAGGGATAACCCAATAGTAATGAACTCCTAGTGCCCAGATTGTGATCTGAAAATTAACATTTCCCATGAAAAAGTGCCAGGACTCCTTGGGGAAATGCCTGATTTCAACTCTGGGAAAGGAAATGCAGAAGATAAGCTCGGGACCTCCTGTGCCTGAAAGTAATGGAGCCCTCAACAGCTAATGGGGTCCTGTCACTGCACCAGAACTGGAAGAGCTGACCCCACCAGTCAGACTGGAAAGGGGGCAGTTTGAATATCAAAAGGAAGAGTGACGGAAGTCAGCTGAAGCATATCAAGCGTCTAAAAACCAAGGAAATCATAATGAGAGTTGAAACTTCTTGCCCACCTTTGGAAGTTGCTAGAGCACCAACCATGCATTATGAAAATAAAGGATTCAGTCACACATTTTACCTTTCTTATACGGGTGGTATTTGGGGAAATCCAAATAAATTGTTTTTTAAATTCTTTAGAAGAGTCACTTCTAATAAATGCTGGAAGAATGAATCACACATTTGCCATTTTTGCTGCGCCCTTGATTTAACGAACCTCAGCAAACATCAGTGGCTGCTAAAAACCATTAGGTGAAAGGTTCGTGGGGAGGTGATAAATGCCCCCCACCCCCCCATCAGAGAAACTGAACTTGAATCTCATCATGCCTTGGACCTGGCTACCAATACGGTAGAACCTGTCATCATCAGGGAAGACGGCCAAATCCAGAATGCAGGAACTTCCACAGAAAAAGTGACTCTGTCTCCACAACAAACAAATGGCAAGGGGGAGAAAAAGAGGAAACTCTTAAATATTAAGAGGTTTAGGAGAAATCTGTTAACGTGCAATATTGTGTTGGAATGATAATGGTATTGTAGTTAAATTTTTTAAAACCTTTTATTTATGTTTTTAAAAAATTGTTAACATTTATTTTTTTGGGAGGGAGAGAGGGAGCATGAGTAGGCGAAGGGCAGAGCAAGGCCTGAGAGGATCCCAAGCAGGCTCCACGCTATCAGCACAGAGCCCAGTGCAGGGCTTAATCCCACAAACTGAGATTGTGACTTGAGCAGAAATCGGGAGTCAGAAATGTGTAACCTACTGAGCCAGCCAGGGAACCCCCTTTTTTTTAAATCTTTTAGAATTACATACTGAAGGGGCGCCTGGGTGGCTCGGTCGGTTAAGCGTCCGACTTCGGCTTGGGTCATGATCTCGCGGTCCGTGAGTTCGAGCCCCGCGTCGGGCTCTGTGCTGACAGCTCGGAGCCTGGAGCCTGTTTCAGATTCTGTGTCTCCCTCTCTCTCTGCCCCTCCCCTGTTCACGCTCTGTGTCTCTCTCTGTCTCAAAAATAAATAAACGCTAAAAAAAAAATAAAAAATAAAAAAAAAAAGAATTACATACTGAAATGTTTACAGGTGAGGTAGTATGACTGGGGTTTGCTTTAAAGTTACCCACCCCACCCATATCCCCCAACGAGTAGGCAGGAATAGGTAAGACCCCAGCAGAAAGGTGGTAGTGGTTGAAGCTGGGTTTTGTTGGCTGCACAGGAAGGAGTTCATCGTGATTCATTGAAATTCCCATAGTAAAATTCGCAACAGTAATTCCCTATGCAGGGACAAAATGGTGATCAGTAAAAATGGAACCCTGATTACTGACTGGGGTTCACTGTGTCCTCTGAGCTCATCCAAGATGGCACTGGGAAGAGCTGCTAAACTGCACGTCTTTGCTTATGTTAAATGTCATTGGCTGCCTGCTGCCCTGCCCTGCCCAGGCGTGTTAATAGAATGGATGTCTAGTTGCTTAACCACCGTGATGGACTAGAAACTCTCTCCACCTCTGTTGTTGCGAATGCGCTTAGGTAAAAGAGATCTTTGTCTAAAAAGAAAATGTAGGGGCGCCTGGGTGGCGCAGTCGGTTAAGCGTCCGACTTCAGCCAGGTCACGATCTCGCGGTCTGTGAGTTCGAGCCCCGCGTCAGGCTCTGGGCTGATGGCTCGGAGCCTGGAGCCTGTTTCCAATTCTGTGTGTCTCCCTCTCTCTCTGCCCCTCCCCCGTTCATGCTCTGTCTCTCTCTGTCCCAAAAATAAATAAAAAACGTTGAAAAAAAAATAAAAAAAAAAAAAAATAAAAAGAAAATGTACCAAAAAACACATTCACTCCAGAGTACTCCTGTAAACATGGAGTGTATTTCATGTCATGAGAAGCATTTAACTTTTAAAAATTAGACCTTCAGTTACTCCCCCCCAAATGAACTACTTCAGTATGAATCTCACAAAGGACGTGCACGCTGTGTATGAGGAAAACTATAAAACTGATGACAGAAGTCAAAGAAGATACAAAGAAATGGAGAAGTGTTCCAGGTACAGAGATAGAAAGACTCTATCATCGAGGTGTCAGGCCTTCCCAACTTGATGTGTGAATGGAACTCAGCGCAATGCAGTCCCATTCGTAATCCTAGGCAGTTATTTTGTGGATATTGACGAACCGATTCTGAGTTTGGATGGAAGAGCAGAAGACCCCTGGGACAGCCGACACAGTGCTGAAGGGGAGCATTTGGAGGACTGACACCACCCAGCTTCAAGACGGTGTAGTTACAGTGGTCACCGCAGTGTGATGCCGGTAATGGTGGACGAGGACATCAGTGGGACAGAAGGCAGAGGCCAGAAATGGGCCCAAACGTATATCGTTTGATCTTTGGCAAAGGAGAAGGGACAATTCAGTGGAGAAAGGATCATCTTTTCAACAGAACGTACTGGAACGGCTGGACATTTACAGGCAGGAAGTGAACCTAACCTAGACACAGATCTTTTTATAAAAGTCAACTCAGTCAGTTGAGCATCCAACTCTTGATTCCGGCTCAGGTCATGATCTCACGGTTTGTGGGATCGAGCCCCTCATGAGGTTTTGTGTTGACAGCGTGGAGCCTGCTTGGGATTCTCTCTCCTCTGCTCTTCCTCTGCTCATGCTCCCTCTCTCTCTCAAAATAAATAAACATGTTTAAAATATAAAATGAGCTATCAAGCCATAAAAGGCATGGTGGAAACTCAAAAGCATATTTCTGAGTGAGAAGACCATCTGAAAAGACCAGATACTCTTACGATTCCAAATCTAGCATTCTGGAAAAGGCAAAACTATGGAGACGGTAAAAAGAGCAGTGGTTGTCAGGAGCTGGGGGAGGGGTGGGATGAACAGGTGGAGCACAGGATTTTTAGGGCAGTGAAACTACTCTGTGTGATACTGATGATGGATACATGTCAGACATGGGTGAACACATCCACTACAACATCAAGAGTGAGCCCCAAGGTGAATGAACTTCAGTTCATAATAATGTGTCAGTAACAGCTCATCACGTGTATCAAATGTATCACCAATGCCAGATGTTAATAAGAGGAGGGGGGCAGGGAGTATATAGGAAACTCCTGTACTTTCTGCTCACTTTTCTCCAAACCTATAAGTACTTTGAAACTTTTTTTTTTTAATTCAAAAATTAACCTTAGTTTAGGCAATGCACTTACAGTGAGAATGCCTTGAATTTAGGTCCATCTTAAGTCTTGTTGACTTGAGGATGGTGTAGGCTGGTTTGCCTTTTGTTGAGCTAGCAATTCTTTGTTTGTTCACTGGAGAATTACTGCGGACTGAAGCTGCTGATAGTTCTAAATGGTTCAAGTAGGATAAGAAATCACCTCTCAGGGGCACCCGGGGGCTCAGTCGGTTAAGCGTCCGACTTTGGCTCAGGTCATGATCTCCCAGTCTGTGAGGTCGAGCCCTATGTCAGGCTCTGTGCTGACTGCTCAGAGCCTGGAGCCTGCTACGGATTCTCCATCTCCCTCCCTTTCAAAAATAAACAAGCATTTTTTTAAAAAATGGGTGTTTTTGACAGATTACTTTTTCATTATCCCAGTATGTCATTGCCCTGACGAATTAGGAATTTTGAGATCAAAGTTTGTTTAAAATTTTGAGATGAGGTGGGTTTTTTTCTCCTCAGTCTTCATTTATTTCACCAGGTAATAAATGGGTCCTCTGTCCTCTCTTAGCTGCAGGTCTCATGCACACGTTCAATGCCCACGCTGCCACTGACATCACGGGCTTTGGAATTTTGGGCCACGCGCAGAACCTGGCCAAGCAGCAGAGGAATGAGGTGTCCTTTGTGATTCACAACCTTCCCGTCCTGGCCAAGATGGCTGCCGTGAGCAAGGCCTGTGGAAACATGTTCGGCCTCATGCATGGGACCTGCCCGGAGACATCAGGTACAAGGATCCTGGGCCCAGATCTGAGGACTAAGCTAGTGAGGCTAATGGAAATTTCTCTGACAAGGAAGCAGCCAGGTACTTGAGCATGACCCCAAACTGTGTGAGGTCAGTGCTGGTAGATAACCTTGGCCTTCTTAGCACGAATGTTCTCAGGCCCCACGGGTGCCCTGCCATTCTGTGTGTGATAGAGAGCAGTGTTAAATTTCAGTGTTTCTGTTTGGTGACAGGATGGAAGGAAGGGAGAATATGGGGAAAAGGAGTCATTACTCAGCTTTCATTGGAAACTTAGCATTTGAATTAACTGTGATACCTATAGGTTACAGTGAACAGGTTATGTTTTTTCCTTGAAGAAAAAGTCTAAAATTGCAATTTCGGGAATGAGATAGTATATTGTGTGTCCATAGTGCCCCTTAACTTGACTCTTGCGTTTCATCCCCATATAGCCTCTGTCTTTTTTCGGCTTTTGTTATTTCTGTTTTCTTGCTAACTCAGGAGTTACTCTGACAACAGGGTCAGATCATCTGGGGATTTAAAAATACCCATGTGTACGGGTCCCGGGGGTGTTCAGTTAAGCATCTGACTCAGTTTTGGCTCAGGTCGTGATCATACAATTCATGGGTTTGAGCCCCACATCAGCCTCTGCACTGACAGTGTGGAGCCTGCTTGAGATATTCTCTCTCTCTCTCTCTCTCTCTCTCTCTCTCTCCCTCCCTCCCTCCCTCCCTCCCTCTCTCTCTCTCTCTCTCCCTCCCTCCCTCCCTCCCTCCCTCCCTCCCTCCCTCCTCTCCCTCCCTCCCTCCCTCCCTCCCTCCCTCCCTCTCCCTCTCCCTCCCTCCCTCCCTCCCTCCCTCCCTCCCTCCCTCCCTCTCTCCCTCCCTCCCTCCCTCTCTCTCTCCCTCCCTCCCTCCCTCCCTCCCTCCCTCTCTCTCTCTCTCCCTCCCTCCCTCCCTCCCTCTCTCTCTCTCTCTCTCCCTCCCTCCCTCCCTCCCTCCCTCTCTCTCTCCCTCCCTCCCTCCCTCCCTCCCTCTCTCTCTCTCTCTCTCCCTCCCTCCCTCCCTCCCTCCCTCCCTCTCTCTCTCTCTCCCCCCCCCCACCCCTTTCCCTCTGTTTGCTCCTCTCTCTCTTTCTCAAAATAAATAAACAAAAACTTAAAAAACAAAAAAATACCAGTGGTTAGACCTGACCCCCAGGAAGCCTGATTAGCCCAGAGGATTCTGGGGTGCGGCCAGAGGCAAGGACCCCAAAGCCCTGCCCCAAGTCCGCTCTGTAAGAGGGCTTGCAATTCGCTGGTAGGCCTCCCACAGCCTCTGTAGAGGACCCTTCAATTTCCTGTCCTTAAAAAAACAACAAAAAACTTAAATCCGCTTTCTAGAAAAAAATTCCAAGAGGACAACTAAACTGTTGGTTCAATGTCTGCCCAGAATGGTGCCTGCCACCCAGTGGGCCACTGATGCCACCTGGTGGGCCTGGAGTAAGTGTTGAGTGAATTAATGAATATTACCGGCAAATTCCGTTTGTTTCCTTCATTCAAAATTGAGAAGTTTTTACTTTTTTGCAAAAGTATAGATACATATTTTTTCCTGGTTGTGTTAGTTCCACTTACAAATACATAAAATTTTCTGCCTGAGCTACTGACCTATATTTGATGAAGCTTTTTGTAACATATTTTATGTTTTTTCTGTTTTGAAGAGGACAGAGCCAGATACTCTGAGGCCTACACCTCTTCCTGATCTTAAGTTTTAAGTTAAAAAGAAAAGTATATAAAAAAAACCCTTTTTATAAAATGAGGAATCCACGTAGATAAGTCAAAAAGGAAAAGTCTTTCGGTTTTAAGTATTTCTTTCAGCGAAGCAAGAAAAAAGTAGCTCCCACGTATGTTATTGAGGCCTTAGACACCTTACTCCTGTTAAATGAGTCCCACCTAGCTCATTTTCACTGTTTAAATAAAGTTTGTTGTGTGCTTTTTTTTTTTTAACGTTTTTATTTATTTTTGAGACAGAGACAGAGCATGAATGGGGGAGGGGCAGAGAGAGAGGGAGACACAGAATCGGAAGCAGGCTCCAGGCTTTGAGCCATCAGCCCAGAGCCCAACGAGGGGCTGGAACTCACAGACTGTGAGATCGTGACCTGAGCCGAAGTCGGACGCTTAACCGACTGAGCCACCCAGGCGCCCCAGTTGTGTGCTTTTTAACATAGTAGCTTACCAAGAAGTCACTAATTGCTCTGCAGTTTAATCTGTGGGATTCTCAATTGACTGGAAAGGGCAGCTCTTGTAGAGACAGAAAAGAGTTGTTGGCCGAACCGCCCTCTGGGCGGAAGCGAGGTGGAAACACTGTAGCAGAGAAACTGCTCACCAGGAATCCCAGCTGACGATAATTTTCTTTTTTTCCCTTTGCCAGGAGGCCTCCTAATCTGTTTACCGAGAGAGCAAGCAGCTCGATTCTGTGCAGAGATAAAGTCTCCCAAATACGGGGAAGGTCACCAAGCATGGATTATTGGGATCGTAGAGAAGGGCAACCGCACAGCCAGAATCATAGACAAGCCCCGGATCATCGAAGTCGCACCACAGGTGGCCACTCAGAACGTGAACCCCACCCCGGGGGCCACCTCTTAATCTAGACCCAACTAGCTATTTGGTTTTGTTTTTAAATAGATCTATTTCCTTTTTCATCATTTCAATTAAAGACTATAAACAACAACAAAAATCTCATTGTGTCTACACATCTGGTGACCTTAGGTCGATTTGTGAGTGGATGCAATTAATAAAATAAAATCCATTGCCTTTTTTTCCTGTTACATTAACTGAAGATGCACCTAATCTTGAGGCAGCTTCTGAGTTGAGAATTATATTGTTATCCAATACTGTTGATTCATTTTGAATCTTTAGACACTTATCTCTTGCCGCATAGGCTCTTTTTAAAGGTGCTTTCACGTAGCACAGACATTACCAGTCGTGGGGTCAGATAGCAGTTGGTGTCTTTTCATTTTGTGTGTATTTATCGTTCCCGGTCTGGTCTTTTTTTAAAGTGTCTTGAATGGGATTCTGGAAAGATGGAATTGGTAAGTGACACAATGGTAGCCCGGTAGTGAGAGGGTCGCGTGATTCCTTCCAGTCTTTCCTTTGTAAAGCCCGGTGTCCTCATTCGAGAACATCTCTTTGACCCAGGACATTTTCCCAATAGCGCATTCAGTTAAACGAGGCAAGTGCTGAACTCTGCATGGAAAGCACTTTGAAGACAAGAAAGAAATCTAATTTCTTTTTTTGTAGCCTTCCTAATATTTGCAGTAATACCATTAACTGTTTTCTTTTATCGACAGCAAAAAAAGATACTTTTTGCGATGTAACTAGATGTTCTATAGTGCAACAAGGAATTGCCCCCCGAAAGGGGGTTCGTGTATAATACTCATTTACAATTCAATATATAAGTAACTACACAAATAATTTTTAAATATAATCCATAATAAAGACTGTTCTGTGGATGGTAGTGTTTAATACATTTTATATTTTGTATAGTGATTCAGGCCTCTTGTTTTCTTAAAATCAGCAGTTATTTAGCCTAATTCTCAGCATTATTTTGTCCTTGGTGCCAGTCCATTTTTGTGCACGCTTTTTGTGATCTGTGTTAAAAATCTGCATTGCCAACATCGCAGCTCGAACTTAAACTTGTTATTCAAATAAATATTTAATTTTTTTTTTAATGCTCTTGTATAATCAGATGCCCCCTTTAGTATTATTTTAGAAGCGTTGGGAGGGTTTTGGCTAAAAGTACAATTTATCGGGGAAAACTAGATTTTAGTTTTATAAAACTTTTAAGTCTTTCACGGGACCTATATTTTCTTGAATTAAATTTTGTAGTTCTAGAACAAATAGGCGATCCAAAAAGGTGTTTCTCTGTGTTACTTAAAAACAGAGGCTTCCTTCTGTCTTAACCCACCAAACAGTAAGGAGGGGATCGCTGTCATTAAGCACACGAGTGCTCCGGTGGCTCAAGTGTCTGCCTAAGAGAATAAAGCACCCCCGTCCCTGCGAGTTTCTGAATGCCTCCTGCTTGCAGGCACCAAAGCCGTGAGAACAGACCCTCCTCTTGCCAAAGGAAACCAGCCCTCGGGAGAGGACGCCCCCGGAAGAGGCCTCACCGCGGATGCGCCCTCCACCAGGAGCCAGAGGGCCGCTGCTGCGCGGGCGTGACTGGAACTCAAGCCATACGTGCGGGTGTGCGGGACCCCAGGGGCCGCTCCGGAACTGACATTGATGGGACGTTTTGTAGGCATTTATACAGATGTTGGTCCCCAAAAGCTACAAACCAGTGGTCTGCAAAATAAAATGTGTTGGAAACCTCTGAGTAAGGTGAACATGCTGTTGAGCTTTTTTTTTTTTTTTTTTTTTCTGACAACACCAGTGATGACTAAATCTGAATTCTTTTTAATGTTGATCATGCCTTGAATGCTGATGATTTCCTTGGTGGCGGGCCTACTGAGAGGAAGTGAGCTAAGCGGATTATGCACCTGAGGAGATCTTCGTGAAGATTCACGTTTAGAAAAAGTGCTGGGGACAAGGAGGTCCGTGTAATTCACGTGATCTCGAGGAGGAAGGACTGGTAAAAGGTGGGGTTTCCCAGAGAACATTCCAGATGACCTGCTTTAAGATCACTTGGGGATGCTTGTCACACGCCCTGCCCCTGACCGGCAGAATCCGGATTCTGGTGGACTAGGGAATCTGTAACAGGCACCCCAAGCGGCCGAATGCAGGGAGGTTAGATGTAAAGGGGTGTCGCAGAGGGCTGGGAGAGGACAAGGAAGGAAGGAAGGAGCTGCTTTCACAATAGGCTTTTAAAGGAATTTTTCTCCCAAATTATGCTCACTCTGATTATTGCCATCTGGGGCCAGCAAAACCCAAACCAACCCAAGTGTTTTGAAATTTCCTTGAAGGATCAAGTGATTGAATATTTGGCTTAGTAAAATCTGTGTAAATACCTTCAAATTTGGTGAATAGTTAACACGCAGACAATAATTTGGCTTCGTGGTGGCACTTTAACACTTCACACTGATCTTGGTGCAGTGATTTATTTTCTTTAAATCCTACGGCGCAGTTGCATCCAAAAATACAGCTTGTGAAAATACACAGAATTTTTTCATACAGCCTGGAGAGGCTGGGCCCTGGTGAGGTCAGTTACTCCTCGAGGCGACAGGCGTCACTTGCCAAGGAATATCAAAGCCTCGCTTGTTGTTTGCACAGGCTGTGTTGAAACATTTACTGTAATTCTGTCCAGGAGGAGAAACTGAAATATTGTGTAAGCAATATGTACTTTTTGGCTAAATGTTTTTTAAATCACTTAGTATATTGTAGTCTCCAAGTTCTGCATGCCTTATGATGAATAAACGCGAGTGTTTTAAGTTGTTCTGATTTTAGATGTATGAGACTGCAGTTTCCGTCTGAATTTAGTGTTGCCTTTAAAAGAGTTCTATCGGAATTCTAAGTTTTACAGTCTTGCTCTGTAAAGAGAGACCAGAGTAGCTATATGATACTATACTTTTTTTTTATTTTCAGAAGTAATAAAGCAAGCATAGATAATGATGCTTCAGATACTTAAATGTCTTGTGTGTGCGTGTGTGTGTGTGTAGACAGAGAGAGATTGATCTACCGCCTTAAGTTTTTCATTTCCCACACTCAGCACCCTTTTTCTCTAGATGAAGTCGTGGTTACATAGACAATATAACTTAGTTTCAACAGTAATTTGTAGCTTTTCTCATTAAATGCCTGCATATGAGTGGTGCGATTTGAAAAAATTTTTTAGTGTTTGTTTTTGAGAGAGAGAGAGTGAGCAGGGAAGGGGCAGAGAGAGACGGAGACAGAATCCGAAGCAGGCTCCAGCCTCTGAGCTGTCAGCACACAGCCTGACGTGGGGCTTGAACTCCCAAGCCGTGGGGATCATGATTTGGGCCAATATCAGACGCTCAACTGAGAGAGCCACCCACGTGCCCCATAAGCAATGCAATTTTTAAACATCCCGGGGTCCACATGGAAAACCAACAGATTGAAAAAACTCTCAAAAATGGAGCATGGGAATATCACTTTGCCTCCGGTTGGTTCAGTCTCCTTGTCTTAAACCTAAACATGGTTCAACGAAGTGAACTGTGGTTTCGCTTGGCCTTCATCGAGTGAAACCATCGGTAGGACAGGGTGCTCTTGGGTGTCTAGATGTGCTTAAGAGTTGCTAGAATCCAAGCTCGCCAGTGGCTTTCAGCAGGTCAGTAAACATTGGGTGCGTAGATCTTGGACCTTTTCTCTGCAGGGTTTCCTGTATTTCCTCTATTTAAGTTCTTAAATATTTGATCTCCAACTCTGGATTCACAGTTTATGTTTTCGGTGGTTTCGGATGGTCCTGCCCAGCACTGTTTGTTGCCTGTGGAGGGGGCTTCATGCGTGGGAGGACTGCATCTAATCGAGCTCATCGCAACTTTGTGGAAGGAACTAGAAAATTCACTCCACCAGTGATCTGGTTGCTGAAGAGTTTCAGGAATGCAAGCACATGCACATAGAAGTTGATGGAGAGCTAGGAAACCGTAAGTGAATTATCAAGTCTTATATTTGGCCTAGTTCTTAAAGGAGAATTGTATAAAACTGATGTCTAGAACATGGCCCTGCTTTGGTCCATTTTGACAAGACAATTCTAGTAGTCGAACCCCACTGTACTGCTCACGCTACACTCACCACATCTGTCACCACACAACACTTACAACACCACTGACTGTATTCCATGTGCTGTACGTTTCACCCCTGTGTCCAACCCTTTCCGTAACTGGAAGCTTGTACCTCCCAACCCTCTTCCCCCCACCCCTCTCTCGTCTGGCAACTGTCAGTTCTCCGTATTTATGGGTCTGCTGCTGTTCTTTGTTTTAGATTCCACATAGAAATGAAATCATATGGTATGTCTTTCTCTGACTTCACTTAGCATAATACCCTCCAGGTCCATCCATGTGCCCTCCTGTTTTTACTTTTTAAACAAAAGGCTAGAGGGGCACCTGGGTGGCTCAGTCAGTTGAGCATCCGACTTTGGCTCAGGTCATGATCTCTCGGTTCATGGGTTAGAGCTGTCAGCTCAGAGCCTGGAGTCTGCTTCAGATTCTGTGTCTCCCTCTCTCAGTCGTGAGTTCGAGCCCTGCATCGAGCTCCACACTGGTAGTGCAGAGCCTGCTTGGGATTCTCTGTCTCCCTCTCTCTTTGCCCCTCCTCTGCTTGTGCCCTTCCCCCCAAAATAAAGAAACATTAAGGGGCACCTGGGTGGCTTAGTCAGTTAGGTGTCCATCTTCAGATCAGGTCACGATCTCATGTTTCGTGGGTTCAATCCCTGCATCAGGCTCTGTGCTGATGGCTCAGAGCCTGGAGCCTGCTTCAGATTCTGTGTCTCCCTCTCTCTCTGCCCCTTCCCCACTCACACTCTTTCTCTCTCTCTCAAAAATAAATAAACATTAAAAAATAATAATAATACAAAGGACTCAGATATACATCTATAAAGGACTTCTCAAAGAATAGAATAAGACCACTAACCTTAGAATAAAATTAAGTAGAATAAAACCGTTCAGATTAGAACAAAATTAAGTAGCCACCATCCACCTTCGCCAGTCAAATCCATCTGGTAAATCCACTTACATTAAGTCGTGGGGTGCTTAAAATCCAGGTGACATTTGTTTCTGTTCCCTAACTTTTTATTTTGGAACCTTTTAAACAGAAAAGTTAAAGAACTAGTACAATGGATACTTCTAGAAATATTAAGTTGTTGATATTAAGTTGCTTTCTCTCCATGTATGACCTATGCACACATCCATACGTGTGTATATCACATATACCCGAATATGCATTTGTTGTTTTGGTGGAACTGCTCAGAAATAAATAGCAGCCATTGTGACACTATCAAGTGGCAGGTGGGGACATCCACAGATGATCACAGTGATCAGAGTGCTTTGCATGTAGCCATGCATTCTCATGGCAGGTTTTTTTTTTTTTTTTTTTTTTAATGTTTATTTATTTATTTTGAAAGAGAGGGAGAGCATGAGCAGGGGAGGGGCAGAGAGAGAGGAAGAGAGAGAGAGAATCCCAAGCAAGCTCCACCATGTCAGTGCAGAGCCCGATACAGGGCTCGATCTCCTGAACCGTGAGACCATGACCTGAGCCAAACTCAAGAGTCCAATGCCTAACCAACTGAGCCACCCATGGCAGTTTTTATAGTGTGAAAGAACTTCCAGAGTATACAAATAACAGAGGTGAGCAAAACTAAAGAGAAATGCCAAATGAGAGGTGAAGCTTTTAAAAAATATATTTATTTATATTTGTTTTTAGTAATAAATATGATTTATTACTAAAAACAAATATATATATATATATACACACACACACTTATGCAATGTGTTTTTTCTTAATATGTCTTGGACAAAATTTCCTATCATATATCACAGAAATATCCCATTCATCTTAACTCTGATATAGTTTTCCATTGTACGGCTGTCACTGAACTATAGATAAATATCAGAGATATTTCTTTTTTTTTTTTTTTAACATTTATTTATTTTTGAGAGAGAGAGAGAGACTGAACACAAGTGGGGGAAGGGCAGAGAGGGAGACACAGAATCCGAAGCAGGCTTCAGGCTCTGAGCTATCAGCACAGAGCCCAATGAGGGGCTCGAACCCATGAACTGGGAAATCGTGACCTGAGCCAAAGTCAGACACTTAACCGACTGAACCACCCAGGTGCCCCGAAGGTATTTCTAATTGTCTCCAGTCCCTTCACCTTGAGTTTTGTTGAATGCTAATCTTTGGAATGTTGAAAACCTAGATGTTGTACATCCATACTCTAGCTAAGATTTGAAGATTTTTTTTAAGTATTTTGTTAATGTTTATTTATTTTTGACAGAGAGAGACAGAGTGCAAGCAGGGCACCGGAAGAGGGAGACACAGAATCAGAAGCACGCTCCCGGCTCTGAGCTGTCAGCACAGAGCCAAATGCAGAGCTTGAACTCACGAACCTCAGGATCATGACCTAGCCGAAGTCGGACACTTAACCATCCGAGCCACCCAGGCACCCTTCAGACACAGTACTTTTCAAATCTATTAACAAGAACTGCTGGGGTGCCTGGGTGGCTCAGTCTGGGAAGCGTCCGACTCTTGGTTTTGGCTCAGGTCATGATCCCACGGTTCGTGGAGTTAGAGCCCCGCATCGGGCTTTGTGCTGACAGTGCAGAGGCGGCTTGGGATTCTCTCTCTCTTCCCTTTCCCCGCTCTCTCTTGGTCTCAAAATAAATAAGTAAAAACTTAAAAAAAAAAAAAAATTGCTACGTGGGTCTGCCAAGTGGGGCCAGCAGGGAGGAAGATGTACAGTCACCGGTTGCCAAGCCCTGTATCCCGGGCCTCCAGGACGACTGTGGCATCATTTGCTTGCCAGTAGTACAAGGAAAGCTAGCAGATTTCAGGCAGTAATTTTAGAGAAACATCCAATCCCCACGTATCTGAATCGTAAAACAGCAGGAAAATTCTGGACATGACCCAACCCTCAGGGATCCTTCCTTCCCTGGGGTTATGGTAGTTCCCTTTGGCCCACAAGCTTCCAGAGTCACTGTTTTACCCTTCAACTTGACTCCTGGTTCTCAGAGTGGAACTGGCACCAGTCTCTCCAATTGTCTGAGGCCACCGTCATGGTCACTTGCCTCTCACTGGTGCCTCAAGGGGGCAGGTTTTGGGTGGAAGCCACAGAGCAGATGTGGGGACCCCTGAGTGGCTGTGCAAACGAGAGTTGCTGACTCACATTAATGGTGACGTGACTGAGAAGCAAACTCTATCTTGTTGCACCACTAAGATTTCAGGATTTACTTGTTCCTACAGTTTAGCTCAACCTACCCCAATACAGAAATCTATAGGCGAATCACAGAAATGTTAATACCAGTGTATATATAAAAACAATATGAAGACAATATGAAGTTAAGACAATATGAAGTTGGGTTTGTTTTTTTTTTAACTTACATAATTGGCAAGAATTTATTTTTTTTTTAATTTTTTTTTCAACGTTTTTTATTTATTTTTGGGACAGAGAGAGACAGAGCATGAACGGGGGAGGGGCAGAGAGAGAGGGAGACACAGAATCGGAAACAGGCTCCAGGCTCCGAGCCATCAGCCCAGAGCCTGACGCGGGGCTCGAACTCACGGACCGCGAGATCGTGACCTGGCTGAAGTCGGACGCTTAACCGACTGCGCCACCCAGGCGCCCCAATAATTGGCAAGAATTTAAAAATGGGTAGAGTCCAGGGCTTTCTTATCAGTGCTCATGATTACTGCTAAATGGTTGAAAAACACAATAAAAATTTTGAGAATTATCAGTAATAACTCCAGAGAGTAGAATGGTGGTTGCCAGGGGCTAGAAGTAAGGGAAATTGGCGGATATTGGTCAAAGGGTACCAACTTCTTTTTTTTTTTTTTAATTTTTTTCTTAGCTTTTATTTATTTTTTTTTAATTTTTTTTTTTAACGTTTATTTATTTTTGAGACAGAGAGAGACAGAGCATGAACAGGGGAGGGGCAGAGAGAGAGGGAGACACAGAATCTGAAACAGGCTCCAGGCTCCGAGCCGTCAGCACAGAGCCTGACGCGGGGCTCGAACTAACGGACCGTGAGATCGTGACCTGAGCCGAAGTCGGACGCTTAACCGACCGAGCCACCCTGGTGCCCCTTAGCTTTTATTTTTGAGAGACAGACAAGACAGAGAGCACAAGCCGGGGAGGGGCAGAGACAGAGGGAGACACAGAATCCAGGCTCTGAGCTGACAGCACAGAGCCCGACGTGGGGCTCGAACTCACAAACCGTGACATCATGACCTGAGCCACCCAGGTCAATCAGCTGAGCCACCCGGGTGCCCCAAAGGGTACCGACTTCTGTTTGGAAGATAAATAGGTTCCAGGTATTTAACATATAGCATAGTGGCTATATTAATAAAAATGTATACTTGAAATTTGCTGAGAGAGTCGACGTGTCACCATACACACATACATACAAAGATAACCACGTGAGGGTGCCCGGCTGGCTCAGTCGGTAGAGCAGACGACTCTTGATCTTGGGGTCATGAGTTTGAGCCTCACGATGGATGTAGAGATTAATTAAAAATGAAATCTTGGGGCACCTGGGTGGCTCAGTTGGTTGAGTGTCCGACTTTGACTCAGGTCATGATCTCCTGGTTCGTGAATTCGAGCCCTACGTTGGGTTCTGTGCTGACAGCTCAGAGCCGGGAGCCTGCTTTGGATTCTTTGTCTCCCTCTCTCTCTGCCCCTCCCTCCCTGGAACTTTTTCTCTCTATTCTCAAAATGAACATTAGGAAAAAAAATGTTTTTATGAAATCTCTAAAAAGAAAGATAACTATGTGAGGTGATGCTATGTTAACTCGAGCGTGGCCATCATTTCACAACGTATATGTATATCAAATCATCCCATTGTACACTTTACATATATATAATTTTATTTGTCAATTATACCTCAATAAAATGGGGAGAAAAAATAATCTGTAACTCTACATCCCAGGAAATCATGTTTTTGGAGAATATTTATCGATGGCAAAATGCTTACACTATCATAGAAGATGAAAAAGATACTGATTTTGTGGAATATATACATATGCATATATGCCAACTATATGTGAATGGAGAAAAATACATGGAATTTTAACACAAGTTTTCTCCTGGAAAGCAGGAGTAGGGACCAATTTTATTTATTTGATTATTAATTATTTTTTAAAGTTTATTAATTAATTTATTATTTTTTGAAGTTTATTTCTTTATTCTGAGAGAGAGACAGAGAATCCCAAGTAGGCTTCCTGCTGTCAGAGTAGAGTCTGATGTGGGGCTCAATCTCACAAACCAGGAGTCAGACGCTCAACGGACTGAGCACCCAGGTGCCCCATGTGAGAGAGGGAATTTTAGTTTCTAAAAATGCCTTCTCTATTTTCAATTTTTCTACAATACATATGGACTCTGTTCGATCACAAAACATTAGACCATGTCTGCATATAGGTACTTATTGATTATATATACTTACCTAAATATGTATATGAACATGATTAAATGCCAAGATGGTACATACACAAAGCACCATCGACGGCCAAGATTTTCCAGTAGGCCTGACAGGCCCCTTTCTTTCTTCATTCCGGGGCAATTTGGCATCACAAGAGAAACTCTGTTTCCCCCCTGCGGGGTCTGCTTCCTGCCTCTCTCCTCCTCCAGCTGCGGCTGCACACATTCCCCGTGGAGAAATCCCTGTGCAGATTGGTGAGCCCTTGCTAGGTACTTCCTGTCTTCCTCTCCACTGGACTGTGAACCCTTTGCTAACAGGAAACGTTGCTGTACGCTATTTTCCTCTGTACTTTGTAGACAGCCCTGCACAGACGAGGTGCTCAAGAAGTGTGCAAAGCTTTGTTGGCTGATTTATCCTTATGTCCTGCTAGATAATTTACCCCCGCCCCCTGCCGTCCTCTTGACATTCCTCAATCCACACAATCCCGTAAGTGATAATTTTGTTCTTTCCTCTTCTGCTGGATTTATTTATGCGTACATATCTTGGAGATTCTAGTTCGTGCTGAAAGATCACAAATCTCTGACCGCACACCGTGGCTGATCTTCAGACTTGTTTTTAATTATGGCTGACATCAGAAACGGGCTTGGAGAAAATGTGCTTCTCTTCGTGTGCAAGTGATTTATAGAAAGTTTGACTTACAACTACAGCAACAGTTTATTTATATTTGTGCTCTTAGAAATACCTTTATCTTAAAAAATATTTTTATCCTGTTTTTCTTCAATTATTTTCATAAGAGAAGACCGAGATCTTTATGGGACAGATTCTGAAATTGCAATTCAGGTCTAAAGGAATGGAAATGAGTAAGGTGTGGGTGTGTGTGTGTGTGTGTGTGTAATTTGTTTCTTGTTTCCTTCCTCTCTAGCCTGCCTTCACCACAAAATACCAGAGATTAGTGCTTCTCAACAGGATAGAAGCAGGGGTACTGAGATGCTCAGTCACCTGGAAAGATCTTTCCCTGGGTTTAGGGCTCACTCAAATAATCCAAGATGAATTCATCCCGAGTTCCTTAATCATATCTGGAAAGACCCTTTTTCCAAACAAGATCACAGGTACCCTTTCCAGGGATTAGGATATAGACATATATTTTTTATTTTGGTGGGGGGGGGGGCATGATTTGGGAGGGGTGGTAGGTCAGGAATTCTGTCGTGAAATGTCTGTTAGAAATTCTGGTGATGGGGCGCCTGAGTGGCTTGGTGGGTTAAGCTACCAACTCTTGATTTCAGCTCAGGTCATGATGTCACAATTTGTGAGTTTGAGCCTCGTGTCGGGGTCTGCACTGACAGCGCAGAACCTTTTGGGATTCTCTCTCTCTGCCTCTCCTCCACTCACATGTTCTCTCTCTCAAAATGAATAAATAAACATGGAAGGAAGGAAGGAAGGAAGGAAGGAAGGAAGGAAGGAAGGAAGAAATCGTGGTGATGATGTGAAAGCAGGCAGTTGGATACAAAGTCTGGAATTTGCTAAAGGGTCCAGGCCAGAGATATAAATCTGTGGATTGTCAGTTTACAGAAGGAGCTTACAGTCAGGAGACTGGAGATTACTGAGGAAACCCATGTGTATAGAAGAGAGATGCCAAAAGGAGCCTGGGTATGAGAGTGAGCCAGCAAAGGAGGCTGAGAAGGAGCAGGGAGTGAAGTCGTGTCAGTGTCTCACTGGGTCCAATGATGCTTGGGGGTCTAAGAAGCTTCCAGATAAGGATCAACTGGTGGATGCCCCACATGGCGATCACTGGCCAACTTGAGAAGAGCAGTTTCAGTGGAATGAGGAGGGTAAAAGATGGATGGGCTTCCAAAGAAAATGAGAGCAGAAAAACCAGAGACAGTGAAATTATACAATTTTTTCAAGTTTTGCTGCAAAAAGAATGGAGAAATGGATGGGTGGGAATTGGAAGAAGTTGGACTTACGAGGGAGCTTTGTAATCTAGGGAAACAGCGGCATAGGCATCTGCTGATGGGGGGGGGGACGGCGGGAGACCCAACAAGGTGGAGAGGGAGAGGAGAATCGCTGGAACAAGGTTCTGGAATTGTCAAGACAGGAGATGGAAGTAGGGCACAAGGGGAGAGCTGGCTTTTGCTGGAGTGCTGGACTGCCCTACTGTAGCCGGGAAAACTGAGTATGGGCGGATTTGCAGGCGGATGGCCAATGAGCTGGCTTCTGTTTGGTGCACGAATGCATCTGATGAACTTTAAAACTTGCTACTAAACCACTGGCCACGATCATCTATTCTCAGAAGGAACGGCATTTTGAATCTGGGATTGATTGCAATTTCTCATTCATATAATGGAATTGTTGTAAGTGTGCACAACCCTTGAACAATTTAATTCAAGGTTCTCAGGTCAGACTATTTTTTCTTAGCTGTTCCACTGTGGCTATTATTAAAAATCATTTTAACTTCTTATACATTTGGAGGAAACTATTCCTTAGGTGGTTTTGAAAATCGTTGTGTCTCAACATTTGTCTTTAAGTTTACTTTCAATGTTTGAGTAAACCAAGCACATTGTTTGAAGGGGAGGGAAAAAGGTAATTTTGAAATAATCTTCAAAATTCTAACTTTAACAAGAAATGAATAAATGCCAAATGCTGAAGGAGAAAGAAATTATTCTTGTGATAATGTTTGTGCTCCATTAACGTTCCATTTCAATCATTCCAAGATATTTTTATTTTAATAACACAACTGTTAAAGATGCCTACTTAGGGAATTTCCAAATAATCCAAATTGCTGTTTTTTAAAGTTTACTTATTTATTTTGAGGGGAGGGGGGAGGAAGGTCAGAGAGAGAGAGAGAGAAAAAGAATCCCAAGCAGGCTCTGTGCTGCCAGTGTAGAACCCAATGCAGGGCTCAAGCCCACAAACAGTGAGATCACGACCTGAGCCAAAATCAAGAGTTGGAGACTTAACCAACTGAGCCACCCAGGTACCCCCGAACTGCTATTTCTAAAAACTAGTAACATTCATCAAATTACCTCTTTACTTAAGGAGAAATTATTGTTTAATTCTCCATGGGATCTTAAATGAAAAATTTTAAACCCAGCATCCTCTAATTTTAAAAAAGGCAGATAACAAGTGGAAACATTCAAGGATTTCCTTCATCTCTTTTAACAACCATAAACTTTATTTTTTTTAATGTTTACTTATTTTTGAGAGAGAGAGAGAGAGAGAGAGAGAGAGAGAGACACACGAAGTACGAGTAGGGGAGGGGCAGAGAGAGAGGGAGACACAGAATCCGAAGCAGGCTCCAGTCTCCGAACTGTCAGCACAGAGCCCAACACAGGGCTCGAACTCATGGACCATGAGATCATGACCTGATCCCAAGTCGGATGCTTAACCCACTGAGCCCCTCAGGCGCCCCAACAACCATAAACTTTAAACGCATCTGTTGTGAATGCCTTTTTAAAAAATGTTTTTAATGTTTATATCTGAAGGAGAGAGATACTAGGCATGAATGGGGAGGGGCAGAGAAAGAGGGAGTCACAGAATCCGAAGCAGGCTCCAGGCTCTAAGCTGTTAGCACAGAGCCCGATGCAGGGGCTCAAACTCACAAACCACGAGATCATGACCTGAGCCAAAGGCCTATGCCCAACCAACTGAGCCACCCTATTGTGAATGCCTTAGGGTAGGGCAGGGAATTTCACACACTTTTAAAACGAAGGTATTTTGGGAGACCGTTAAAACTACAGGTGTAGATACAGTCACCTCATTGTATTTCCCAATGGTCAGGAAAGCCAGTAACTTTCAGGGCCTGTGAAGGTAAAGGTCTTGACCTGTAAATAATCTGTGTTGGGGTGAACTTAATTTCCATGTTCCTCCTCCTAGCAGTGCCCACTGTCCTCCAGGCGAGGGCAGTAAGGAGACACCTATTCACCCATGCGCATTCCGATAGTTTTTCTCTGAAGCAGAGAGAGATTCTCTTTCCCGTACCTGCCAAAGGCCAGATACTTCATTTTAAACTATGATAAACATAAGTGCCTCTCCTGAAAACTCTTGGCAATCTAATCGACGATTTCAGGGTCAGGTTCCAGCCATGTGATGATCAATTTGTGGGGGATGAGGTTAAGAGCTAATGAGGGAAAGCCAAAGACATTTCTGTTAGCCTAAAAAATTTGGGAGTCTTGGTAAGAAGGAATCATGGAAAAAGAATAGAGAACCCAAAGATAAAGGCCAACGGGCAAGCCTTGCTCTGGATGCTTTCTCCTCCCTACCTGAGAGGAAACAGGCCACAGCTGATAATTCTGAGTCCTGACCTGCTTTTCTCCCAGAGTATGGCAGATTCACCACATTATATAAAGACATCACTTAAGAAATGATAACATGTTGGTGTACCTGGGTGGCTCAGTCAGTTGAACGTCTGGCTCTTGGTTTTGACTCAGGTCATGATCTCGCAGTTCGTGAGTTTGAGCCTGGTGTTGGCCTCCATGCTGATGGTGCAGGGCCTGCTTGGGTTTCTCTCTCTCTCCCTCCTTCTCGCTCAGTCTCTCTCTCTCTCACTGTAAGTAAATAAATAAATAAATAAATAAATAAAATGACATGTTTATAAGGTGAGATGTTCTGGAAGTAACTATTTAAGACAAAGAAACAATGAGAAAAATGAGGGAGAAGAAAAACAATGAGATGCTATGTCAACCATCTGCAGAGTGTGGATGGAAAAGATCTTACAGAATTTCTAGTTCTTATGGCCATTATGGAAAACAGCATGGAAGTTCCTCAAAAACAATTGAAAATAGAAGTAGCATACAATCCAGCAATCCTCTGGGTATAGATCCAAAGGAACTGAAATGAGATCTGGAAGAGACATCTGCACTTTAATGTTCAATGCAGGGCTCTTCCCCATAGCCAAGATAGGGAAACAACCTACGTGTCTGTCAACAAATGAATGGGTGAAGAAAATGTGGTCTATATGTACAATGGAACAGGATCCAGCCTTAATAAGGAAGGGCATCCTGCCATTGTAACAACATGGGTGCAGCTTAAGGGAATTATGCTAAGTGAACTAAGCCAGTCGCAGAAGGACTAATACTACATGATACCACTTCTAGGAGGAGTTTAAGAGTCAGACTCATAGAAGCAGAGAGAATGGTGGTTACCAGCAGTTACGGAAGGGGTACGGAGAGGTGATGGTTTAAGGTACAAAGTTTCGGTGATGCTACCTAAATAGTTCTGGAGACCTACAATACAGCACAGTGTCTATAGCTAACAGTGCTGAGTTACATACTTCGGATTTGCTTAGATCTCATGTTGTGTTCTTAGGACAAACACCCAACATACTGAGGTAAAGAGTGTGGGAGGGAACTTTGAGAGGTAATGGATGTTTATGACCTTGATGATGGTGGCGGTATCATGGGGACTTATCCCCAAAGTAATTGAATAAGAAAGGAAGAAAGAAAGAAAGAAAGAAAAGAAAGAAAGAAAGAAAGAAAGAAAGAAAGAAAGAAAGAAAAAAGTGAAAGAACAGAAGGAAGGAAGGGAGGGAGAAGGGAAGAAAAGAGAATTTCTAGTTTTTCAGGAAATTTAAAATAATACTAGACTGTGCAGATCAAACATTTCATGGAGACATTTATTTCATTTACTTTTTTTTTTTTTTTTTAACGTTTATTCTTGAGACAGAGAGAGAGACAGAGCATGACTGGGGGAGGGTCAGAGAGAGGGAGACACAGAATTTGAAACAGGCTCCAGGCTCTGAGCTGTCAGCACAGAGCCCGATGCGGGGCTCGAACTCATGGACCGCGAGATCATGACCTGAGCCGAAGTCAGCCACTTAACCAACTGAGCCACCCAGGCGCCCCTACTTTTGTTTGTTTTTAACGAACAGCCAATATGTTTCTAGTATTTCAGATGGGATTCCCAATAAATTAAACACCTCTTTTGAACAGCACATGTTACTTCTAGGGCTGAACATTTGAATTACTCCAGCAGCATAGTGAAAGGCATGGTCACGTGGAATGAGATAAAAACTCTGCAGTTGGGAATGTGGGTCATATTCTGGCTGATTTCTCATTGGGTGACCTTAACCCTCTGAGTTCTTCAAAACTAGCTTTCCGGCTGTGTGAGGCAGGGATGCTCTTTGTAATCGCTTAGAGGCAGGGTGTCCGGGCAGCGAGTCCGCACCCTACCGCAGCCCAGTGCGCGGAGCCGGGCGGTTAGGTGCTTCTCCGCGGAGGCGGTGCAGGGGAGGAGGCGCTTCTCGGAAGTCGTATCCGGTGGTCGACGGGCCCGCCTCCTTGGGACGGGACCGAGGCCCGGCTCACTAGTCCGCTCGCCGGAGCCATGGAACAGACCCGCGCAGCCTTACGCTTGCGCACCGTGCTGGGACACCTCCGCCGAACCTCCGCCAGGGCCTACGTATCCTTTGGGCTGCGTGGGGCTCGGGCTGCAAGAGTGGTCACAGCTCTTCGGGGCGCCGGGGAGGGGCGGGGAAGGGCGAGATGATAGGGGAGCTGGGAGCTCCCGGCGGGGACCTGCTCGCTCGGCGGGAGCGTGACAGTGCCGACCTCTGTGGCTGATGTGGCGCCGCTCCGGCATTCTGGGCCCTCCCGGGGCCTCTTGTTTCCCTGCTTTGCGGGAGGGGAGGATGGAAGTCGTTACTGAAGGGCCTGCTTTCAACTACTTTGGCATTTTCTGCACTTGGCCGCTCGTGACCCGGCCGCCCAGAGCCCGAGAAATGCGAAGCACGGTCGCACGGTAAACGGAAGCGCAAAGCTTTCCGGAGCAGCCGAGACGGGCCGGCCGGGCAGGCAGGCAGGCAGCAGGGCCCTCTGGCGAGACACGCGGCCTCCGCAGGTGGAGGCCGGAGCTGCAGGCGCCCTTCGGCTTTCCCTCCTACCGGCGCGCAGGGAGTGTCCCCGGGCCCCGCAGGAGTCCACGCTGCCTCTCCAGATTTGACCTTCAGAAGTTCATCTCGGGGGCAAGGTGTGCGGCCGCCGGTGTCGGCTCCAGTAAGATGTCACTCTATGACACGTAAATCCGATTGCTTTATTAAAAGAAAAAAAAAAATTTTAATGTCTATGCATGTTTGAGAGGCAGAGACAGAGCGCGAGTGGAGGAGGGGCAGAGAGAGGGAGACAAAATCCGAAGCAGGCTCCAGGCTCTGAGCTGTCAGCACAGAACCCGACACGGGGCTGGAACCCACGAAGTGCAAGATCACGACCTGAGTGGAAGTTGGGGGTTCAACCGACTGAGCCTCCCAGAGGCCCCCTCCAGGAGCTTTAGAGAATTGTTTTTCCTACTCCGATTCGGTGTTCTCATTCAGGGGGTAACTTTTGGAAGCGTGGAAAGACACTGCCTGGGATTTTTCTTTAAGGGACGTGATTGGACTTTGCTGTGTGCAGGATCCTGAAACCTTTCACACAAACGATTGTACTGGTTGTTTCATTTATTTTTACTACTGCTCTCCCGGCTGAGTTCCACCCAGTGATGTAGCAGAACCACCATAACCTTAAAATCCCGTCCATACACTAATAAAGGTGATTATCTCATTTCACAGGTGAGAAAACAAAGCTTGAGGCTAGGAGAAATTAAAACCCTTGAGGGGCGCCTGGGGGAGGGCTCAGTCCGTTAAGCCTCCGACTTGGGCTCAGGTCATGATCTCACTGTTCCTGAGTTTGAGCCCCACTTAGGGCTCTGTGCTGATGGCTGAGTCTGGAGCCTGCCTAGGAGTCTGTCTCCCTCTCTTTCTGCTCCTCCCCTGCTCATTCGCACTCTCTCTCTCTCTCTCTCTCTCAAAAATAAATAAACGTTAAAAAAATTAATTTTATTTGCCTTAATTCACATCCTAGACAGCTCACCCCACAACACGGGCTGTTTCTTCTACCAGTTTCCATCCTCCACAATTCCAGTAAGTAGAGCTAATTTTCATTTTTAACCATAAAATGTATTTAAAGCTTTTTCTAGTGGTAACTGAGATATAAAATACAATATATCATGTTGCCTGGTGAAAATTCATTATACAAATCCTCTGTTGCCGGGACCTGTTCTAATTAGAACTGTGGAAAATTGTGAAGACCTAATTCGGAAAAGAGAAAAAAAATGTCAGAAGTGTGTAATCTGTTTTGTTTTGTTTTCAAATTCAGGCATAGTGTACCTCATTTAAGTTAGCCTGTAGTCTGGTCATACTGCTATATTAGCTAGTATTTCTGGTTTAACTTAAATTACCTTTGTAGGGGGAAGTCATTGATCTCCATGGAATATTCTCATGGAGCCACTGTTCCGATCTAGAAAAATGGACTGGGTGATTTGAGTTTGTGCATATGCCATACATTTATTTGGATTTTTTGTCACTTTGATTTCCTCTGAGAATGTATGATCTAGACAATCTAAAATATAAAATCTATTGCATTCGTTTTCTACCTGAAAAACCATATATATTCATTACAGAACAAATTTTAAAATCAAAGAAACAAAAGGAATTTTAAAAAATCATCCACAATTCTGTTACATAAAGGCAACCACTTTTTTGTATTTCTTTGTATTTTTTTACAAGTAATAAAAGATTTGGTTTTATAGAAATCTAACCATATTTTATTATAATAAGCATTTCTATTATATGCCCTTCATTAAAAAAAAAAATTAATGTTTATTTGTATTTGAGACAGAGAGACAGAGACAGAGACAGAATCTGAAGCAGGCTCCAGGTGCTGAGCTGTCAGCACAGAGCCCGATGTGGGGGCTCGACCTGAAGAACCGTGAGATCATGACCTAAACCGAAGTCAGACACTCAACTGACTGAGCCACTCAGGCACCCCCCCTCTTCATTTTTAATGATTTAATGAATCATATCTCATTGAGTGGATATAATTAATTATTCTTCTATTTTTTTGGTGACAGTAGTTAATGCTTTGGATTTAAACCTTAAAAAAAAATTTTTTTTTAATGTTTATTTTTGAGACAGAGAGAAGGCAGAGCATGAGCGGGGGAGAGGCAGAGGGAGAGGGAGACACAGAATCTGAAACAGGCTCCAGGCTCTGAGCAGTCAGCACAGAGCCCGACGTGGGGCTCGAACTCGTCAACCACGAGCTCATGACCTGGGCCGAAGTCGGATGTTCAACTGACTGAGCCACCAAGGCACCCCTGGATTTAAACCTTTTTAAAAAATGTTCAGATTAGAGGCGCCTGGCTGGCTCAGCTGAAGAGCATATGACTCTTGATCTCAGGGTCATGAGTTTGAGCCCCACATTAGGTACAGAGATTACCAAGAAGATAAATATGCTTAATAAAAAACCCAAAGACTTGTTTTAAAAAAATGTTTAGATTATTTTCTTAGAGTAAATAAAAAAGAGAAATGCCAGGTGGAAGAGTATGAACATTTTTCAGGTTCTTGACACATCTTGTTGGGTTGGGATTTTAAATTGGACTTATTTGAGATTTTTTTTTCCCCCTTTAGGTATACTCTGGATAACGACGTTCTAAGCCTAGAACAGAGAAAATTTTATGAAGAAAATGGGTTTCTTGTCATTAAAAATTTGGTATCTGATGATGATATTACACACTTTAGGTACAGTAAGTCTGTTATTTTACAGAAATATGTTATATGTATGCAACAGGAACCTGAGTAAGATTAGCGTGTCCGTGTTCAGATATTTTTTGGCGATTGGTTCGCTAGGAAGTGGTTAGGAGCGTGAGCTCTGGAGCCGGACTGGCTGGTTTAGTGAGGAGGCAAAGGCTTCTGGGTTGGCCATTTTCTCCTCCCTGTCCTCAGAACTACTCAGCCTGGGCCGGAGGTCAACCTGGCGCACAGAAACCACCCGCTCGGTCTTTGAGAAGCTTTCCACAGAATGGGCCAGGCAGGTGCTTGAAGCCTGCAGTGATGACGCCATCTGCCAATTTAATTTTCTAGGAACCAGTTTCAAAGGATCTGCAAAGAGGAAGTGAAACACCAAGGCATGATGATCATGAGAGACGTAAGCACTGAAAAATCGAAGTTCATTCCAAGTGAAGAGCTGATTGCAAAGGTCCAGAATTTTCACCAGGATGAGGAGCTCTTCAGATACTGCACTCTCCCTGAGGTTCGAGACCCTCCTGCATTGTCTTTCTCTTTCAGTTAATAGCCCACCCGCATGCTTGCCTCTGCAGTTGCTGCTGTTTAATTTTTTTATAGAATGTATTTTGAATTATTTATGTATGTATGCATTTATTTATTTATTTATTTATTTAGAGCAAGGAGGAGACAGAGTCCGAAGTAGACTCTAGACTCTGAGCTGTCGGGGCGCCTGGGTGGCTCAGTCGGTTAAGCCTCCGACTTCGGCTCAGGTCACAATCTCACGGTCTGTGAGTTTGAGCCTCGCGTCGGGCTCTGTGCTGACAGCTCAGAGTCTGGAGTCTGCTTCGGATTCTGTGTCTCCCTCTCTCTGACCCTCCCCTGTTCATGATCTGTCTGTCTCAAAAAAATAAACACTAATTAAAAAAAAAAAAAATTTAGATTCCACGCTGTCAGCACAGAGCCTGACGCAAAGTTCAAACCCACGAGCCCTGAGGCGAGCCCTGAGGTCATGACCCGAGCCGAAGTCGGACATTTAACCGACTGAGCCACCTAGGCGCCCCTGGAATTGCCGCTTGTACTTTATCTGGCCCCCTTCTCTGGTGGCTGCAGAGGAGTGGTTCTCCACCTGAGGCAGACATTTGTACCCGCAGCCAAGGTGGGTAGTGTGTCCCACTCACGGGTAGAGGCCAGGGAGCCTATAAAATAGCCCCCTCCCCCACAATAATGATATACCCAGCCCCAAGTGTCAGTACTGCCCCGAATAGAGAAACCCTGCTTTGGAGTCTGGTAATTATCCTTGGTTGAGAAGGGCAGGACCTCTGTGTTAGAGAGAGACCCTCTCACCCTTGATATGGGCATATCAACTGGAGTGACACCATGGAGGCTTTTCACTGTACATCCATTTATTTTGTTCTTTTTGTTTTGTGAGTCTGGTCCGTAGAGGTTTATGTTTAGATTTAAACTTGTCTTTTAAGAAAAATTGTTACTCGGGGCACCTGGGTGGCTCAGTCAGTTGAACATCAGACTTCAGCTCAGGTCATGATCTCAAGGTTTGTGAGTTCGAGCCCCCGTTGGGCTTCTTGGTCTCTCTCTCCTTCTCTCTCTCCACTCCTTCACTTGTGCTCTCTCTCTCTCTCTCTCAAAAATAAATAAACGTTAAAAAAATAATATTATTAATCAGGATAAGACACGAGTTAATTTAGGAGAATTATTGGCTAACTATATTGGACAGCTCTGTAAAGTACGACAGAAATGGTGACATGGCTCTTGAGTCACTGAGGTTTAGAAAACACTGGTCTGGGGCACCTGGCTGGCTCAGTCAGTACAGCATGTGACTCTTGATCTTGGGGTCATGGGTCCCAACCCCACATTGGGAGTAGAGATGACTTAAAAAAGAAAAAAGAAAATACAGGTCTAAAGGGGCAACTGGGTGGCTCAGTCGGTTGGGCGTCCAACTTCGGCTCAGGTCACGATCTCACAGCTCATGAGTTCGAGCCCCGCGTCGGGCTCTGTGCTGACAGCTCAGAGACTGGAGCCTGTTTGGGATTCTGTGTCTCCCTCTCTCTCTGCCCCTCCCCTGTTCACGCTCTGTCTCTCTCTTTCTCTCTCCTTCAAAAATAAATAAAAAAAAAAATTAAGGGAATACCAAAAAGTGACATGCTTTATAAAAAAAACAGGTATGAGGCCTGACTCCTAGGATTTGAGTGTTTCGTGCTCAAACTGCCAATATTCCTTATATGGGAGATGAAATGGTGAGAAAGTGCTGGAGTATGCTTCATTTTTTGGAGTCTGGCCGAGTTGGAGATTGAGCACTGTCACTTTCATTTAACTGGCACTGACACCTTGGCCGGTTTCTTAGCCTCAGGCTCACGCCTGTGGGGCTTTCACTTTAAAGGATGATTCATTCATGGGGCATTGCTTTCCAGGCCTTGTTGTGTGGTCCAAATGGGAGGCATAAAGTCCCTGGCGGGTAGGAGGCAAGCAGGGCTCTTTGTGCTGTTTGCCCCTCCCCAGGTGGGTTAGATGCAGGAGGCAGCGACTCAGCCTCCAGACCCCGGGCCTAATTCCGCCAGCCGTGTCACGTGTTCTCCTCAGATGCGTCCCAGGCACACGTGCCCGTGTCACTGTTTGTTTAACTTCGCCCACCAGGATATAGACGAGGGCAGGGACCTGCTCATCTTGTTCCCCTCTGTGCCCCCATCTCCTGTCACTCTGTTTGGTTGTTAGCCCTCAGTAAGGAGCTGTGGGTTAGGAGGTGCTCTGATTGTGATGTGTCCCCCAGTTCCTGTCCTCCCCTTCCTTCCTCTGGGCTGTGCACGCGGCTGCACATGTGTTGGGACCTCTCATGGTCCCTTCTGGTTTTTGTTTTTTTTTTTTTAAGTAGACTCTCTGCCTAGTGTGGGGCTTGAACTCATGACCCTGAGATCAAGAGTCGCGTGTGCGACCGCCTGAGCCGGCAAGGTGCCCCTCATGGTCCCTGCTTATGAATAGTCTCGGTGAGGGGAAGAGGAAGCTCCCTTCTCACCAGACAACTCTGGACAGCTTCAGCTGAAAGGAGGGAACTCCTGTCCTTCTTCCCAGTTGACACCTCAGAGAAACTCCTATCTTTTCTTGCAGAAAAAGTGGTTAAGTTTCCAATTGGCTTGAAAAAGCCTGTTTAATTCAGGCTTTTTCCCAACTGGCTCGAAAAAGCCTTTTTAAATTAATTGCAGATTTCCAGTTGTTGACCTTCTCATGTTTTGTTTGCAGTGTTGTGAAATCCCAAATGTTTTTTTTGAACTATTTGGCATCTTGGTTCTTCTCCAGATCATTATACTTTGTGCTGCTTGCCTGTGTATTCGATTTCTCGTGAAACTTTGTTCTCCTTTTTCTCTTAGATTCTGAAGTATGTGGAGTGCTTCACTGGACCCAATATTATGGTCGTGCACACCATGATGATAAACAAACCTCCAGATTCTGGTAAAGGGCTCTTGTTGAGAAAAAAAAAAGTTTCAAGCATTCTAACTATAGCTGTGCATATAACTGCTAAACTTTGATAAATGAATGAATAAGTACTTTTATTTAAGTCTTAAAGTAGTTTATATTGTAATAATATTGACGTAGAATAGTGATTTCAGAGGTTAACTGTAGGGTTACTGGCTGGCTTCTCAAAAGTGTGGTTTAATAAACATGATGGCTCATAGACCATAGGCTCCTATTATTATAATCATGATCTCTGAGCTTTGTTACCCATTCTCACCTATGAGAGTGTAAATTCTGCTTTCCTGATGTGAAGACATAATTATTACTAACAAAACTAAAACTATTCTCATAAATCATATACTACAGTTGTTCTTAAAATTTCTTGCTAAAATGTAGCTTTTTATTTTATTAAAAAAAATTTTTTTTTAACATTTACTTATTTTTGAGAGACAGAGTGAGGCAGAGCATAAGCAGGGGAGGGGCAGAGAGACAGGGGAGACACAGAATCAGAAGCAGGCTCCAGGCTCTGAGCCATCAGCACAGAGCCTGACATGGGGCTCGAACTCACTGACTGCGAGATCATGACCTGAGCTGAAGTTGGGTGTTCAACCGACTGAGGCACTCAGGCGCCCCATAAAATGTAGCTTTTTAAAAAAGTTTTAATTTTAGGGGCGCCTGGCTGGCTCATTTGGTTAAGTGTCTGACTTCGGCTCAGATCATGATCTCCCAGTTTGTGAGTTTGAGCCCCACGAGGGGCTCTCTGCTGTCAGTGCATCCCCTACTTTAGATCTTCTGGCTCCCTCTCTCTCCCACCCCATCAAAAATAAACACTAATTTTTTTTTTTTTTTTAGTTTATTTTAGAAAGAGAGCAAGCTGGGAAGAGGGGCAGAGGGGGGAGAGAGAGAGACAATCTCAAGCAGACTCTGTGCCTGCTTGACCCTGGGATCCCATGACCCTGGGATCATGATCTGAGCCAACATCAAGAGTCAGACGCTCAAATGCCTGAGCCACCCAGGTGTCCCTAAAATGTGGCTCCTAAGATCTCACTCCCAGAGAAACTGATTTGGAAAGTAGAACCCAGGAATCTGCATCTTTTTACGCCATCCCCAGAGTCTAATGCAGATGGCTCTTGGGCCATGCTGAGAAATTCTGCTATACCAGCAGTAATAAATTGGCCCTTCAAGATTCTTTATCCTTTTCTACTTTTTCTAAGGAAAAAGAGGCCAGGAGAAGTTTATGTGACAGGCCCGTAGCTTAACATCACCAAATCTCTCCCACCCTGAATGTCTTGCTTTAGAGAGATGGGGGTTGGGGGCGGGGGAACACCAGGTTCAAATTGCAAAGCAGGGAAAAATGTAAATGTGGTTCTTTGAGCTCTGGTTCTACCCAGAGACTGTATACCGACTGCTTCCAGTTCACTGAGGAACTTCTTGGAGGCCTCTTATTAATTTAGTTAATTGATATTTTTTACATTAGCCACTTCGAAGGCTTAATAGGGGACTTCAGATTTGGCCACTGTGTTCAATTAATCAAAAATTTTTTGGGGGTAGGCTCTGTGCCCAAACCAGAGTTACAAAGGAACAAAGCACAGTAGAATTGTGACATATGTAGGAATTGCTAGAAAGTGGTGTAAGTAATGGGACGCTTGGGTGGCTCGGTTGGTTGGGCATCCACCTTCGGCTCAGGTCATGATCTCACTGTTCCTGGGTTCGAGCCCCGTGTCGGTCTCTGCGCGGACAGCTCAGAGCCTGGAACCTGCTTCAGATTCTGTATTTTCCTTTCTCTCTGTCCCTCCCCTGCTCATGCTCACACAAAAGTAAACATTAAAAAAATAAAATAAACAGCATTTCAGACTTAAAAAAAAAAAAAAGGAAAAATGGTGTAAGTAAGCACTCAGCTACCAGAAAATAGTACAGGATGTGGAGTCACCCTGTTGATTTGATAGTTCACTTTGGGGCTTATCTCTCCAGGCTGATTTTCTATAGTGTCGTTTCACTTGTTTGGTTTTTGCAGGGATAGGTCATTGTTCAGGCAAAGAAGAAGAATTCTGAGATTCAAGTATCTTTTAACAGTAGGTTCTGTTTCAGGCAAAAAGACAACCCGCCATCCTTTCCACCAAGATCTACACTATTTCCCCTTCAGACCTAGTAATAGGATTGTTGCTGCTTGGACGGCCATGGAGCAGGTCAACCGGAACAATGGCTGCCTGTCTGTGCTCCCAGGCACACACAAAGGCTGCCTGAAGCCACACAGTTATCCCCAGTGGGAGGTATGTCTGCTTAGAGGATGTATCTTAATTGGAAAATTTATTGTTTTGATTTCACGTCGGTATACATAAAGAGCTTTAACAATGAGATGGCATGTCCTTTCTTGGCAAAACTTTGTTTTAAGATTTGGAATTAGGATCAGGGAAAATTCAGAGGTGTCAGACAGAATAGTAATTTTTCTTTCAACAAGGGTTGGAAAGTTGATCAGCGTGGAGAACTTTGGTAGGCACTGTATAGGATCTGAGATTATAAAGCCTAATTGAGAGGGAACACTTAAACACTTGCAACACCAGGTGCACATGTCTAGCACCAAGTAAGTCTTACACGCTGATTGATGGCTCTTACGGTAAAGAAGGGAGGGATCATCTCTTTCCCGTTGGAGAGACCAATGAAGACTCTGGGAAAGGCTGACTAGTATTCCATTGCATGGCCATTCCACGGTTCATTGACTCAGCTATTGATGATAGAGGACTACTAAAGTTTTTGAGCCCATGAATAGTGAAATCAAGTCAAATGGTGAAATCAAATTCAAGAATCATAATCCTGGGGCACCCGGGTGGCTTAGTCAGTTAAACATCTGACTCTTGATCTCAGCTTGATCTTGGGGTCATGAGTTAAAGTCCCGTGTTGGGATCCGTGCTGGACATGAAACCTGCTTTTAAAAAAAGTCATAATTTTGAGGTCTAGAGCAAGATACACTGGAGGTGAGGAGTCCAAAGGCAGAGAAACCGAAGAGACTATTGGTGTTTTAGGTATCAGGCAATAAGGTCTCGAACACCCATAATGATGGTCAGAATGAGAAGAGCATATGTTGTCAAGGCAGGAAGAGTGAATGTAGTTCTGTAGGAAGTCAAGAATGTGGCTTTAAGGCTTCTGTCTCAATTAGAATTCTTGCACTGAGCGTTAGTGCCAAGTGAAAACATTTGAGTCTGGATCCTGATACAAAATCTGAAATTGTGAGATTTATCAATTGAGTTGAGGTTTAGGGAAAGTTTGATGCAGACAATAGAAGTGGGCTGTGGCTGACTTAAGCCAGAGGGGGTGTTTTGGAGGGTTGCAGGCACATGCTGAGTCCGTGGAAAGGCTGGCTGGCTCTGGTGAGCAGGAGGGAAAGTGGGCGTCATTGCTCATTGGGAACAGTGAGGGCGGGGCACCTGGTGTGGGCAGTTGAACCTTGACTATCTCTGGTCCCTTCAATTCTCTGCTCAGAGTCAAAATGACTACAGTGCTTAGCTACTTAGCTTAGCTCACATATCTACCCTGGCCAGGAAAGAGGTCCCAACACAGTCCAGCAGGAAAGCTGTCCTTCCTCCAAAGAATGTGGAATAATCTTAGGAAGGGGGATAGGATGCTGTCCTCTCCCCATAACCAGTACTCAAAGCAATAACCAGCTTTGGAAATCGTTATAAAAAAAACCCCACAATGTGTTAATATACATTATTCTTTCTTTTCTCTGGATGTGTCCTGAGTGCTTTGTGAGCTGAGACAAATTGAACATTTTCTCCCTGCTGGTTTGGGAGAACAGTTAGTTTCTCAGAGTTACTCCTGAGTTTTAGAAGAATGATTTATGCAAAGTTCCAGGTTAGGAAACTGTCATGTTGGGAAAGAATGATTACAGATTCAGGCTGGTGAATCTGAATGATTCCTGATTCAGGTGAATCCTGAATGATTACAGATTCAGGAAGGTGATCTCCTGTGTTAACTCTACAAAATGCAAAGTTGATGTAGATCTTCATGTACAATTTAGTAATGAAGGTAAGTGGAAATTTCACATTCTTTATTTGGTCCCCCAAATCCATGATATTAATATCAAAATGTGACTTTGAAAACCAGACATCTGAGAAGCTTTTGTATATTTATAATTTTTTAATAACCTATTTACCTCTTTCTCTTGGAAGAAGTTAGGAAACCTTTGCTTTTCCTGATGAGTCATTGATAGAGTTTTTAATTATTGGGTTCCACAAATACAGACTTGGGTTCTCTTCTGCATTCTAGGGGGGAGTTAACATAATGTACTATGGGATTCAGGGCTATGATGAAAATAGCCCCCGAGTTCACCTTGAGATGGAGAAGGGAGACACTGTTTTCTTTCATCCTTTGCTCATCCATGGATCTGGTTGGAACAAAAGTCAAGGCTACCGGAAGGTATGCGATAACATCCCTGTACTTTCCAAAGACGAATTGGTTAGAAACAAAAATGTCAAGATGTGTTAAAATTATGAGGCTTGTGGCCTTTAACTAAACTGGACTTTAGTCTGGTTTATTTACCAGGAAATCTGTTTGCTACCTCATGCTTTTTTGCTCATATCAGTAAGAAGCCAAGTGACTTCAGGTCCCAATCCTACTGATACTGAATTATGAACATTCATAGAATCGCTTCAGAAGAAGAGCTTACTTAGGAGCCCACAGCCTGTGCTTTTGGAGGCAAAAACAATGGCTGACATACTGAAATAATAAAATTTGGAATATAAATAGTTCATAGTAACCACGCAAGAGGAAAGTTCATAATAGCATTGTTATTGGGAAAAACATTATTGATCCTAAACAAAGGTTCTGAATTGGCTTCCCAGAAATCAGATTTAACAGCCATATTTTTCACCCCTTAGCCCCAGAATGTTTTAAACCTAATGATTTCATTGCTTACATTAAAATCTGACAACATTTCTCATGTTCCCAGATTTCTTGCTTCTTGAAAATTCAGCAGATCTGACAGTACTGTGGATTCACATTTCTCCCAGGATAACACGGGTCTCGATACTACATGTTGGGGCTTCTTTGGGGCTGAGGTCGTCTTCTGGTTTGTCACACCAACCCCTATTGTCTCCCTGAAGTCATGGGTCATCTTCTATTCATTCCTGTTTCTACCAGGGCCAGGATGAGGGTGAGGCAAGAAGAGAGTCTCCTCTGGGGCAAAATTTAAGGATGAGCGGAAGGGGCTAAAGAAACCCCTCCACAATCCAGTTAAATGATATTTAATGCAGCATTTAAAAAATCAAAACTAATGCAAAAATGTCCATGATGAAGACGATGCCAAAATTTTAAATAAGCACTAGATCAGGGGCACCTGGCTGACTCCCTCGGTGGAGCATGTAACTCTTGTTCTCAGGGTTGTGAGTTTGAGCCTCATGTTGGGTGTAGAGAATAGAGATTACTTAAAAAAATAAAATCTTTATTGTATTTTATTTATTATTTTTGTTTTCTTAAAAAATTTTAAATGTTTATTTTTGAGAGAGAGAGAGAGACAGAGTGGTAGCGGGGGAGGGGCAGAGAGAGAGGGAGACACAGATTCTGAAGCAGGCTTCTTGCTGTGGGCGCACAGCCTGACATGGGGCTTGATCCCATGAACCCTGAGATCATGACCTGAGCCGAGATCAAGAGTTGCACACTTAACCGAATGAGCCACCCAGGTGCCCCTTGAGTTCCAAGTTTATATCTTCATAACTTTTTCAAGAATGGGGAGAACCAAGTAACCTTCATTTTACCTTCAGAAGGAAACAAGATGGGTATCGTATGTGAATGCTCTTGGATTTCACATGTCCTTTTGATTTGCAAGGGGGCGGGGGGTTGTGTGTGTATTATTTTCCTTTACACGGTATTTTTGTGGTTTTTCTTTCATGATCTACAGCCATCACAGACTCAGCTGAGCAACTTCTGTGACCAAGTAACCCTGGAACACATTCCTTTTTTAGGACTTGAGGACACCCATTCTTTAGAAAAATCACATGCTAATACATTAAAGTCCCCTTTCCACATCAATTGTGTTCCCTGCCCATTTTGAGAACAAGAGTCACAGGTAGCTAAAAACCTCTTGTAGGGGCACTTGGGTGGTTTAGTTGGTTAAGCCAAGTTCAGCTCAGGGCAGTCTCACGGTTTGTGAGTTTGAGCCCTGCATCGGGCTCTCTGCTGTCAGCACAGAGCCCCCTTCAGATCCTTTGTCCCTCCTCTCTCTGCCTCTCCCCAGCTCATTTTCTCTCTTTGCCTCTCAAAATAAACAAATAAACTTTTAAAAAGTTTAAAAAAATAAAAAACAAAGATAAAACATAAAACCTCTTGTAATTTCTCAGCCTTTAACTGTACCTGGGGAAGAAGATACTGAACCCTGAGGAGTCTAATACAGGACACCATGGAATAGCTTTCAATCTAGAAATCAGCTGCCGAGTGAAATAAATGACTTTCCTTCAGAAGTCTCCTTGTTTGGTTGCTGGTGTTCGTGGAATGTTTTTTTTCCCCAATATTAATCATTTCGCTTGGCATAGGCAATTTCCTGCCATTTCGCCAGTGCCGATTGCCACTACATTGATGTGAAAGGCACCAGTCAAGAAAGCTTTGAGAAGGATATCCTAGAGACACTGCGTAAAGTATACGGATTTCCAGAAGATGCCAGCCTAAAGGTACGTTTGTTTGAGATGACAGGTAAAGACCCTTTTTTTCCCCGCCTCTTCTTCAGATGCTTACTAATTCTCATACCTGATTTCCTTTGGAAATAGAAAGTGCTTTGTTTAGAGGGCTTTGCTGAGATCTGCTAACAGTGATAGTGGAATTTCAGTTTGTTCTTGCTTCCCCAGTGGGGGGACCTGAGCCCATGTGCTTCTTTATGTCTTTGGTGTGCAGGCTGTCCTGTTCCAGGACTGACAGGTAGGAAAGGCAACATGAAACAGATCTGGAGGAGAGGAAATGACGGACCAAGGCTACCTGCTGAATGCACATAGGGAAAAGTGAACGGTCTGGAGGGAGTATCTACACTTAATGTAAATCCAGTAGGACTCCCAGAAAGCAATTCCCAAGCAGGTTTTTGTTTGGGTCAGTTGGCATCTGGAGTATCATGAGGAGACAGCTTGGGTGAACAGACATCAAAAATCGCTGATGCTTATCGAGAGGGGGCATGAGAACGTATTTCATGTGCTTTCCAGATGAGTATACATCACTTGCAAATTATTCATTTTTAACTAGTAGACATTCAGTGCTGATGATGATCACCGGACAAATTTAAGTAAACATGTTTGCTTTCTAGACAAAGTACATTTTAGCCTCTGAACCAAGAGGCTGATCCTACTTTTAAATGTGCAGTAATCGTAAATGCGTGCATTTCCTATGGGGGTGACACGGCCCCCAAACAGACTGAGTGTAATGATAACCCCGGGCCTTCCAGTCCTGCAAAGACACCAATGCTAAGCTACCAACTGTGTCTCTGGGAGTCCAGAATCTGAAACTCCTTCTCCGTGTAAGAATCTTACTTCTCCCTCGGCCCTTGAAAAGGCACTAACTTCACATTTGGACATTGTAAGAAGTCTTGTCCTTCTCCCCTTTGTCCAGTCCTTAAAATGCTTTACAAAAAGGCATCATATTTTGAGGCGGGGCTTCCATGCAACACTTTGAGTTTTATTTTATTTTTTTAAAGTTAGCAAGTAACAGAAAAAAAATGTTTATTTTTTAAAAATTTTAAATAATTTTTAGTGACTTTTTAAAAAAGATTATTTATTTATTTTGAGAGAGAGAGACAGAAACTACGAGTTAGGGAGGGGCAGAGAGAGAGGGAGACTCTGAAGCAGGCTCCACACTGTCAGTGCCCATGTGGGGCTGGAACTCACTGTGAGATCATGGCCGGAGCTGAAATCAAGAGCTGGAGGCTTAACTGACCGAGCCCCATTTAGTTATTTATTTATTTTTGAGAAAGAGAGAGAGAGAGAGAGAGAGAGAGAGAGAGAGAGAGAATCCCAAGCAGGCTCCTCACTGTCAGCACAGAGCACAAGGCAGGGCCTGAACTCATGAACTGTGAGATCATGACCTGAGCTGAAAGCAAGAGTTGGAGGCTTAACCGACTGAGCCACCCAGGCACCCCTGCAACACTCTGAATTTTAAAGTAGAAACAAAAGCCTGTGTTATGTTTGAGGTTTGTCAGGGTTGTAATCAATGAATTGCCTCCTGTATTTATTTTAGTTCTTCTCTCAGATATAGTTTATCAGCTTTACTTAGAATAATGATATTAACTTCTGCCATATAGTTCTTTATGAGGAATAAGACCAGTTTCATATCCCTTTTCTTATTTTCTTCACCCAAAACCAGTGGAGCAGTCATTATGGCTCCATGCTCTTTTTGTTTGTTTGTTTTAATGTTCATTTATTTTTGAGAGGAAAAGAGAGAGAAAGCAAGCAGGGAGGGGCAGAGGGAGGGGGACAGAGCATCCCTAGCAGGCTCTGGGCTGACAGCAATGAATCTGATGTGGGGCTTGAACCCACAAAGTGCTAAATCATGACCTAAGCCAAAGTCAGATGCTCAACCAAGTGAGCCATCCAGGCGCCCCTGATTCCATGCTGTTTTTAAAAAAATTTTAATAAATGTTTATCTTTGGGAGAGAGAGACAGAAAGCAAGCAGAGGAGGAGCAGAGAGATTGGGAGACACAGATCTGAAGCAGGTTCCAGGGCTCGAACTCATGAACCACAAGATCATCACTTGAATCCAAGTCGGTTGCTCAACCAACTGAACCACCCAGGTGCCCCTGGCTCCATGCTGTTAATGAGAAAGTTAAAAGTCCAAGAGTTTGGCCTAACTGACCTGAAACAGAGCTGGATTTTGGACTCAGCTGAAATTCCAAAATCATTCTTCCCATCATACTTTGCTGTTTGCTCAAAAATAAGCAATAAGAAAGACGGAATTGTTTCATTAAGAACAAAGAAAAAAAAAACAAATAAAACCTGTAACTCATGACATTATTTTCACTTGGGAGCAGATCACTCTAAACGGGGCAGCACAGTGGGGCGCATTGGGCATTGTGACCAAACACCGTGCTTACCCAGCTCATGATCCCTATAGCCAACAGGAGCACGAAATAACACAGGCTAGCCGTTTGGAGACTCTGCTCAGTTTCTTCAACACTGTGTGAGATGTTGGCAAGTAAATTATTTGGAGTCTTAGAATATGGTTTGTTTATTTATTAACTGATAGGACTGCTGTTGCGGTTTTTTCTATGTGGCCATTTGTAAACGCTAGAAATCTACTTTGTCTTGTGCTGAACAGATTCTCAAGGTTCCATCAACTCATTGTATGTGGCTTTATTCCCAGGATATATACAGGTTAAACGTACAGCTGGTGAAAGGAGAGAGGACCAACCTTTGAAGTAGCCGTTTGCTGGAGCTCTTTGAGAGAAAAGCAAAATGAATCAAGGTGCCTAAGGAAAATGTTTTATTAATGAGCTATTGTAGTCTTTTCCATCACTTGTTAATGAAATTGCAAAGCACGCATCAGGTACTTAGAGGCATATGGTTAATTCTGCACGCAGTGGTGTTGCTTTGACGGAGGAATGAACAGTAATGGTGACGTACTACTGTTTTAAGGAAAATTAACTGAGGGCTGCAACTAATAAAGGTGATTGATGTCTAATTTAAATGTGTTAAATCAGTTTCTTTCATTCAGTCAGCTCTTTGACCAGGCAGAAAGGAATGCTTTGAAACTCAGGGTATGCTGGCTTTTGTACACCCCACTTCTGGAAAACCCACCACCCACCAATTTCATGTCATGAGAGACTTAGTGAATTGACAACAATGTCTAACACAGGCACATTTAATGAAGAGCATCTTGGAGTAAAAATAAGGATGGATGTTTGTGCTTGGACACAGGATTCCTTCCATGACTTCTCCAACCCAACAAACTTCCTTAAAAACAAAAACAAAAACAAAACAAAACTAGGCTGGGGGCACCTGGGGGGCTCAAGTCAGTTGAGCATTGGACTCTCAATGTTGGCCCAGGTCATGATCTCATGGTTCATGAGTTTGAACCCCACACCAGGCTCCTTGCTGATGGTATGGAGCCTGCTTGTGAGTCTCTCTCCCTCCCTCCCTCCCTCTCTGCCCTTTCAGCACGCTCTCTCTCTCAAAATAAATAAAAAAGAAAAAATGAGGCTGGATCTTTCTAAGTCCTTTTCTCTATTCCTAAAGAATGAAGACAGAGGTAACTTCATCTGCTGTTTTTTTGAGTAAGACAGCTGAAAACCTTCAGCATTTATGAATGAAACCTACACTCTTTCAAGGTCCAGGGATTTTTAGATACTTTTGGTTTAAAGGATTTCGATGGGCATGAACTGGGGGGATTTATTTTAATAGAGTGCTGTATTTGTACAGCAGCTGAGGGCAGCAAGGAGATATAGTCCTTATTTTTAAAAATACCAGTTAGGATTTTGATAAGAAAAAGAGTCCTTTTCTTGTCATCCTGCCAAACACAAATTTTCCTAAACCTAGTTTCACTGTTTTTGTCAGTTTCTTTGTGAAGACACAGAGTTTAAGTTCAGTTCCAGCTGGAAACTGGAGAAGGCAAGACCATCGCTGACAGGGTTTAACAAAACTGGATTATGGAATAATTGGACATAAAATGTACATAATAAATGCCTGTGTAAACAGCATGTATGGAGCACTGTTCCACAAAAAACTTTTCAAACTCCTTTCACATTTAAAATAAACTTCAGTAGAACAACTAGACAGCACAATTTATTTCTCTTATGCAGTTTTTTAAAGTTTATTTATTTTGAGAGACAGAGAAAGAACATGATTGGGGGAGGGGCAGAGAGAGAGACTCCCAAGCAGGCTCTGTGCTGTCAGCACACAGCCCAACTTGGGGCTTGAACTCATGAACCATGAGATCATGACCTGAGCCGAGTCAGATGCTGAACTGACTGAGCCACCTGGGTGCCCCTTCCCTTGTGCATTTTCAAGTGAATGCCAAGTAGTCAGGACGCAATTCATTTCCTATTTTGTGTCCCTTTTGTCCACTGATTCATTTAACAAATATCCAGGCATCCATTCTGTGTAACAGATGTGGAAGAAAGACCACACCAGGGTGAGTTAGGACAGTTCATTTAGTGTGTGCTCCCACCTGGGAAAAGTGGGAGCACAAGTCAGCTGGGAAATGAAGAGCTGGGATAGGAATATCACCAGATCTTGGCAGAATGAGGAATAGCCTGGTTTCACAGAGGGTGTAAGGGGATGTACCCTGGACTGATGTTCATTTCACCAGAGACTAAGCTCGAAGGGCAGAAGGTGTTCAAAGTGTAGATCAAAACACGGGGCACCTGGGTGGCTCAGTTGGCTAAGCATCTGACTCTTGATCCTGGCTCAGGTCATGGTCTCACAGTTGGTGAGTTCAAGCCCTGTGTCGGGCTCTGTGTGGATGAGCCTACTTGGGATTCTGTCTCTCCTCTCTCTGCCCCTCCCCAACTATGTGCATTCTGTCTCTCTCAAAATAAATAAACTTAAAAAATCAAAAAAAAAAAAAAAAGCTGCAGACCAAAACAAACAAAAAATCCCCTTCTATGATGTGGGACTAGCAGCCTAGGAAGAACGGACCTTTGCCTTTGGTATCTGCTTGGAGCTCCTCATTCAAAAAAAAAATTTTTTTTTAACATTTATTTACTATTGAGAGACAGAGCAGGAGAGGGGCAGAGAGAGGGGGAGACACAGAATCCGAAGCAGGCTCCAGGCTCCGAGCTGTCAGCACAGAGCCCAACGTGGGGCTCGAACTCACATGCAGTGAGATCATTACCTGAGTGGGAGTCAGACGCTTAACCACCTAAGCCACGCAGGTGCCCCAAGGATTGTTCTATCTTTTTAGAGGCTTTCTGTGACTAATCTAAATGCTGGTCTCTTCTTAGTCCTACACATACCTTCTATAAAGGTTATAGAAAAGATTTCAAACAGCGGTACATGGCTTGAATGTCTTGAGAGATGAAGCTTACTTTTCCTTCTCATTCCTTGCATGCCTGACCCTCATGTAATTCTCAGCCTCAGGGATTTTAACAGAAACAGAATGTGATATCAAGTCCTAAACCCATTGAGGGGTGCTGATATGTGTCCTAGAAGGTAGGGGAAAAAGAGGGTGGGGACAAAGGTTTGTGCAGGGGTGATGTTTGAAATATGCAACAAGGGCACCATTAATTAGGCATCGTGCAGACAGGAATGTGGCACCTCTTGACAGTTTGTGAAGTTCCTGAGCAGTGGGCACCTCATCAGGCTCACTGGAAGCACCCCAGGAAAGTGGCCAGACTCTAGAAGTCTCTCAGGGAAGGCTGGTCCCTGTGGCAGGTTGGGGCCTGGGTCATTCAGGCTGGCTCAGTCCATGTCTACTATTTCCAGGGCAACATACCTCCCTCCTCTCCATCCCTGGTACCTAACTCAGAGTAATGCCCAGGCACCTTTACACAAGGTAGGTGGGTACTGGATACACCATCCAGACAAAAACATCAATAAGGAAACAATGGCCATAACTGACACATCAGACCAGATGAACTTGATAGACACATACAAAACACTCTACCCCAAAGCAGCAGAGTATACATTTTTCTCACGTGCACATAGAACATCCTCTAAGATAGAGCACATGTTAGGACACAAAACAAGTCTCAGTAAATTCAAGAAAATTTAAATCATAGCAAGTATCTTTTCCAAACACATTGGTATGAAACTAAAAGTTAATTACAAAGAAACAGGGAAACCCACAAAAATGTGGAAATTAAACAACATGCTAGTGAACAACCAATGGGTCATCAAAGAAATTAAAGGAAAAATTAAAAAACACCTAAAGGCAAATGAAAACAGAAATACAACATATCAAATTTTGTTAGAGGCAGCAAGCCTCTAGAGCCTGTAAGAGGGAAGGTCATAACAATATAGGCCTACCTCAAAAAAGCAAGAAATATCTCAAATAAACAATATAACTTTACATTTAAAGGAACTATAAAAAGAAAAAGCCCAAAATTAGAAGTAAAGAAACAATAAAGATCAGAGCAGAAATAAAGGAAATACAGATTAAAATGACAATAGAAAATATCAGTGAAATTAAGAGCAGATCCTTTTTTTTAATAAATTTTTTTTAATGTTTTTAAATTTATTTTTGACAGAGAGAGAGAGAGAGAGAGACAGAGCATGAGTAGGGGAGGGGCAGAGAGAGAGGGAGACACAGAATCTGAAGCAGGCTCCAGGCTCTGAGCTGTCAGCACAGAGCCTGACGCGGGCTCGAACCCACGAGCTATGAAATCATGACCTGATCTCAGTTGGATGCTCAACCGACTGAGCCACCCAGGCGCCCCAAGAGCGGATCCTTTGAAAAGAGAAAGTCTAGCTAGACTAACCAAGAAAAAAAGAAAGCTTAAATAAACAAAATCAGAAATGAAAAAGGAAAAGTTACAACCAATACCACAGAAATACAAAGGATCATAAAAGACCACTACAAGCAATTATACACCAATAAGCTGGACAACCTGGAAGAAATGGATAGGTTCCTAGTAAAAATACACTCTTTCTAGATTGAATAATGAAGAAATTGAAAAGCTGAATAGAGCTATTACTAGTAAGGAGTTTGAAGCAGTAAACAAAAATCTCTCCACAAACAAAAGTCCAGAACCAGATGGCTTCACTGGCAAATTCTACTAAACATTCAAAGAAGATGTAATACCTATCCTTCTCAAAACCTTCCAAAAATTTGAAGAGGAGGGGTGCCTGAGTTGCTCAGTCAGTTTAGAGTCTGAATCTTGATTTCGGCTCAGGTCATGATCCCAGGGTTGTGGGATCGAGCCCCATGTTGGGCTCCATGTTGAACATGAAGCGTGCTTAAGATTCTTTCTCCCTCTGGTCATTTTGCCTACTTGCGTGTGCTCTCTCTCTCTCTCTCTCAAAAAAGAAAAAAGTTGAAGAGGAGGGAAATCTTCCAAACACATTTTACAGCATTACTCTGATCCAAAACCAGACAAAGACACCACAAAAAAAAAAAAAAAAAAAAAAAAAAAAAAAAAGGAAAATACAGGCCAATATCCTTGATGAACACAGAGGCAAAAATCCTCAACAAAATATTAGCAGATATTCAACAATACATTAAAAGGCTCATATATCACAATCAAGTGGGATTTATTCCAGGGATGCAAGAATGGTTTAACATCTACAAATCAATACATGTGATACATAACATTAACAAAATGAAAGATAAAAATCATATGCTCATCTCAATAGATGCAGAAAAATCATCTGACAAAATTCAAAATCCATTTATGATAACTCAACAAAGTGTGTGTAAAGGGAACATATGTCAACACAATAAAGGCCATATATGACTTCATACTCAATGATGAAAAAGCTGAAAGCTTTTCTTTTAAGAACAGGAACAAGATAAGGATGTTCACTCTTTCCACTTTTATCCAACACAGTACTAGAAGTCTGAGCCATAGCAATTAGGCACGAAAAAGAAATAAAAGGCAGTTAAGTTGGAAACAAAGAAGTAAACTGCCAATATTTGCAACTGACATGATACCCAGATATAGAAAACCCTAAAGAATCCACCAAAAAACTGTTAGAACTAGTAAATAAATTGAGTAAAGTTGCAGGATATAAAATCAATATACATAAATCTGTGGTATTTCCATACACAAATAATGAAACATCCAAAAGAGAAATTAACAATCCCATTTGGCGCCTGGGTGGCTCAGTTGGTTAAGTGCCTGACTCTTGATTTTGGTTCAGGCCATGATCTCATGGTTCTTGAGTTCAAGCCCCACATCAGACTTTGTACTGACAGTGTGAAACCTACTTGGGTTTCTGTTTCCGTCTCTCTCCACGCCTCCCCTGCTTGTTCTCTATCTCTCAAAATAAATAAAAATAAACTTAAAAAAAGAGAAAGAAAACAATCCCATTTATAATCGCATCAAAAAGAATAAAAAGAATAAAGTATCTCTTTGAACCAAAGAGGTGAAAAGTGAACACTATAATCTATAAAAGACTGATGAAAGAAATTGAACAAATAAATGGAAAGATAGTTTATGCTCAAGTTTTGGAAGAATTAATATTATTAAAATGTCCACACTACTCAAAGCAATCTACCAGAATCAGTGCACTACTTATCAAAATTCCAATGGCATATTTCAAAGACTAGAAGAAATAATTATAAAATTTGTATGGAATCACAAAAGATGCCAAATAGCCAAAGCAATCTTAAGGATGAAGAACAAAGCTGGAGGTATCATGCTCCCTAATTTAAACTATATTACAAAACTACAGGAATCAAAACAGTATGGTATTGGTACAAACATCACACACAGATGAAAAGAAAATATTGGGATCCCAGAAAAAAAACACATATGGATAATTAATCTATGCAAAGAAGCTAAGAACATACAATGGAGAAAAGGCAGTCTCTTCAACAAATGATGCTGGGAAAACTGGACAGTTACCTGCAAAAGAATGAAACTGGGCCACTGTCTTATATCATACACAAAAGTTAACTCAAAGTGGATTAAAGACTTAAACGTAAGACCTGAAACCATACAATTCCCAGCACAAAACAAAGGTGGTAAACTCCTTGACATGAGCCTTAGTGAGTTCTTTGTGGGTCTGACTCCAAAGGCAAGGGAAACAGAGCAAAAATAAACAAGTAGGACTATATCAAACTAAAAATCTTCTGCTTGGGGCGCCTGGGTGGCTCAGTCGGTTAAGCATCCGACTTTGGCTCGGGTCATGATCTTGCAGTTTGTGAGTTTGAGCCTTGTTTCGGGCTCTGTGCTGACAGCCTGGAGCCTGCTTTGGATTCCGTGTCTCCCACTCTCTCTGCCCCTCCCCCACTCATGCTCTGTCTCCCTCTCTCTCTCTCAAAAATAAACATTTAAAAAAATAAAATAAAAACATAAAAATCTTCTGCTTAGCAAAGGAAACCATCATCAAAATGAAAAGGCAACTTGCCAAATGGGAGAAGATATTTACGAACCATGTATCTGATAAGGGGTTAATGTACAACATATATAAGGAATTCAGATATCTCAACAACAAAAAGACACTGATTGAAAAATGCATAAAGGATCTGAATAGCCATTTCTCCAAAGAAGAGAGATGGCCAAAAGGCACTTGAAAAGATGTACAACATCAGTAATTATTAGGGAAATGCAAATCAGAACCACAATTGAGGTATCATCTAACACCTGTTAGAATGGCTATTATAGGGGCGCCTGGGTGGCTCAGTCAGTTAAGTGTCTGACTTCGGCTCAGGTCATGATCTCACGGTTCGTGAGTTCGAGCCCCACGTCAGGCTCTGTGCTGACAGCTCAGAGCCTGGAGCCTGCCTCAGATTCTGTGTCTCCCTCTCTCTCTGCCCCTCCCCCACTCATGCTCTGTCTCTCAAAAATAAATAAAAACATTATTTAGAATGGCTATTATAAAAAAGACGAGAAATAACAAGTGTTGGTGAGGATGTGAAGAAAAGGGAAACTTGCGCACTGCTGATGGGATTGTAAAGTGTGCAGCCACCATGGAAAACACTATGGTGGCTCCTCAAAAAACTTAAAAACAAAAATACTACATGACCCACCTATTCCACTTCTGGATATTCATCCAAAGAATATAAAAACATTAATTTAAAAAGGTATCTACCTTTATGTTCACAACAACATTATTTACAATAGCCAAGATATGGAAACAACCTAAGTGTTCATCAATAGATGAACAGATAAAGAAGACGTGATATATTTATATAATGGAATATTACTCACTCCTGAAAAGGAACGAAATCTTACCACTTGTGACAACATAGATGGAACTTGAGAGTATGATGTTAAGTAAAATAAGTCAGAGAAAGACAAATACCATATTTCAGTCATGTGGAATCTAAAAAAAAAAAAAACAAAAAAAAAACATTCAAAGATACAGAGAACAGACTAGTGGGTACCAGAGGAGAAGGGGATGGCGAGTAGACAAAATGGTGTGAAGGAGGCCAACTGTATGGTGATGGATGGTAACTTGATCTGTAACGGTGATCACACTGTAGTGTATACAGATGTCGAATTATAGAGCTGTATACCTGGAACTTACATACATACATCTATGTACTGTGTGTGTGTGTGTGTGTGTGTGTGTGTGTGTATACGCAAATGAACAGAAAGAAATTGTGAGCGAACTGGATACTGGACACTCAAGAATACAAACTTTCTCTTGGTTGGTTTGGGGATTTCTGCCCTAGGTTGGGGGCCAGTGATCCTTTTCTTCCAAGAGCCAGATAGTGAATATTTTCTGCTTCTCAGGCTATACTGTCTCTGTTGCAACTACTCAGCCCTGCTGTTACATCAGGAAGGCAGCCAGAGAAAACACATAAATGGACAGGGGGGCTATGATCTAATGAAACTCTATTTACGAAAATAGGCAGTCTGCCAGATTTGACCATGGAGCTCTTGTCTGCCTGCCCTGCGTTGGATGAAGATGTACATTTACTAAAGCAAAGAAGTGCTTTGTACCTTGTACCTTGGCAGAAAGCACCTGACACAGTGAGGTGATACTTCAGCACACCTCGCTGTTTCTTCAAGACAAACAAGAAGGTGCTAGGAGCCCAGCCCTGCCCAGTATAAGGCAGTTTTTTTTTCCTTGGTGTGGCCAGTTGCTAATCTAGATTAACTCTGCAACACCGTGTGAAGACTTTGGTGTGTAACTTTTAGCCCAGACAGCAGTTGCTGTGACATGCGTGGGAGATACTGATCTACGGTACTCAAGGACTCCGCTTAAATATCCATGTTATATATCCGTCCGAAATCTTGGTTGCCAACAGCAGGAACTGAGCCCCAACCATGGGAAACTGCGTGAGCAGGCTCTCCAGGGCTTACGGAAATGCCGTGTGGCTGGGGGGCCGGGTGTGCAGCGGAAAAGAGCACAGTACAAAGGGACAGGCTGCGCCAGTGGTTATGGTGATGGATGGGCCCCCTGCGCCGTCTCTGGGGCCCCTGCTCTGCAATCAAAGCCCTGGGGACAGAGGTGGAAACAGACAGAACATGGGTCTATCTGGTTCTGTGCTTTGGGATATTACCACTTACACTAAGACCACACACACATCAAAGGGGGGTGGGACAGCCTCAAAGCAAGATCAGGTTGCAAAAAGAAAGCAGACAGACCGGGGCGCCTGGGTGGCTCGGCTGGTTGGGCATCCGACTTCGGTTCAGGTCATGATCTCACAGTCTGTGGGTTCAAGCCCCACGTCAGGCTCTGTGCTGACAGCTCGGAGCCTGGAGCCTGCTTTGGATTCTCTGTCTCCCTCTCTCTCTACCCTCCCCGCTTGCACTCTGTCTCTCTCTTTCTCTCAAAAATAAGTAAACATAAAAAAAAAAAGGAAGCAGACAGACCAAATGTCATCGTCTGCTACAACACCCGTCCAGCTTGCCCCCACACATCTGGATTTCATAGCTTGCCTGCATGGGAAAGGTAAAACCCATTCTGAACTCCATGAAGGGAAGGGCTGTGTCCTGACTGACTCTCTCGGGCCTGTCTCAGCCCTCATGTGACACAGGCTCATCACCCGTCACCCAGGAAGCACGCTGTGGCCCTCAGCAGCTCTGGCCTGGTGCGGCGCTCCTCGGGCTGCAGTGGTGACCCATTCCAGGGTCACTGTCAGTACTTCTGTAAGTCACACCCTCAATTTCTAAATAAAAGAATAAAAAAGAACAGAATGAAAAAACAGAGAAGACAAAATCAGAGACCACCGCATAAGGTAAGAGAAAGCAGTGTTTCCGTTTTAAACGTGCGTGTGTAGGGGATGCCTGGGTGGCTCAGTCGGTGAAGCGTCGACTTCGGCTCAGGTCATGATCTCACTGTTCATGAGTTCAAGTCCTGCATCGGGCTCTCTGCTGCAGCACTAAGCCTGCTTCGGGTTCTCTGTCCCTCTCTCTCTCTCCCCTTCCCCCACTCATGTGCTCACGCTCTCCTTCTATCCCTCTCTAAAAGACAAACATTAAAAAAACCCACATGTGTGTGTGTAACTTGGGTCATGATGCAAAATGGATTTCTTGCTCTTGACTGTGGTCACTGAGTATGGAGCCCGGTAGCCTTGTTGATGACACACACTGTGTTGTTATGCTCTGGCCGCCCTCACAAGTACCCCAAAGGAGCAGCCTAATTACACAGCCTCCTAGTTCCGGAGCCTAGAAGGCTGAGATCAAGGTGCAGGGAGGGCTGTTTCTTCTGAGGCCTCTCTCCTTGGCTTGTAGCTGGCCGTCTTCTCCCTGTGTCTTCATGTGTCTTCACGAGCTCCTTCCTTCTGTGTGTCTGTGTCCTGATGTCTTCTTACAAGGACACCAGTCACACTGGATTATGGCCCATCCCAACGATTTTATTTAACCCTAATTGCCTCGTTAGTGACCCTATCTCCAAATACAGTCACATTCGGAGCTACCGGGGGTTAGGAATTTGGGGAAACACATCAGCCCGTAATATACACCTTGAAACTTTCAGGGAGACAATGAAGCTTCAGCCTTGTTTCTGTTCTCTTTGGTAGCCTACTTCCAAACATGGTTATAGTTTTAATACATGTCTTTATTTTTCCAGCATCCAGATTCTCTTATTTCTTTTTTTTTTTTTTTTTTTTAATTTTTTTTTCAACGTTTTTTATTTTTTATTTTTGGGACAGAGAGAGGCAGAGCATGAACGGGGGAGGGGCAGAGAGAGAGGGAGACACAGAATCGGAAACAGGCTCCAGGCTCCGAGCCATCAGCCCTGAGCCTGACGCGGGGCTCGAACTCACGGACTGCGAGATCGTGACCTGGCTGAAGTCGGACGCTCAACCGACTGCGCCACCCAGGCGCCCCCAGATTCTCTTATTTCTTGGCAGAATTGGTATTTCTTGATATCATTTATGCCTCTTTCAGCTTAGAGAGCCAATCTTTGTTAGTGGCCTGAGACAATTTGAAAACATTATGGCAAGGATGGTTTGGAGATACTTCTAGGAGAAAGGAGGAGTTGGGGCCAAGAGGATAGAAATAACTTTTGTCTTCCTAAGTCCCTGATTTTTGTGTCTTATTTCCTGAGCAAAATGCCTCAAAGAACATGGCCTTTCTGAGAATAAATTTGGTTGGCAGGGTCTTCAACTCCCAGAGTACCTTTCACTATTCATTTATTCGTACATTATTATTATGGAGTTTGACATCTTTTCCCATGCATTTTGTTCCTCGGACAAGCAGAAGAGTACCGTGGAAAGTTGATGAGCTTGGAGGTCAGATAAACCTGCATTTAATTCCTGGCTCTGATACTAATGAGCTGTGTGACCTTGGGTCAATTACTTAACCTCTCTGGGTCTTACAGTGTTCATTTGAAAACTGGAAGTGATAAGACCCATCTTTTTTTTTTTTTTAATTTTTTAAAGTTTTATTTGAGAGAGAAAGAGAGCAAGAGGCGGGGTGGGGGGGGGGCAGAGAGAGGGAGACAGATTCCCAAGCAGGCTCCATGCTGTCAGCACAGGGCCCGATGTGGGGCTTGAACTCACGAACTGCAAGATCATGACCTGACCTGAAGTCAAGAGTCATCAAGAGTCACACACTTAACCAACTGAGCTCCCCAGGTGCCCCCCTGGGGAGGGAAAGATGCGAGACCCATCTTTCAAAATAAAGCTATCCGGCTTGTCGATGCAATACCAAGTGCCCAGTAAGTGCTAGTTGTAATTAATGCGTATTGGCCCTCATAAACGTAAGCCAGGGAGGTCAAATGTATGTTGCTCCTTTTTCTGGTAATACGTTCTCTGAAAAGTAACTTAGTTGATTTGTGCAAGAGGTAAGCCAGGCCAGTGGAGTAGTTCTGATTCCCAGCCCAGGCATTTTCTATCACACCACACTCAGCATACTTGCTGATGCCCTTTCCTCACAGTTGCAAAGAAAATCAGGGACTGTGGTTTCGTTTCCTCAGTGAAACTTGAAGATCTGCCACGGGGAAATGTCTCTCTGGGCCCTAATTCCTTAAACTTCAGGGCTGGAGGCAGAAGCGTATGGCCCAACTCTTTGCAGGAGAGTGAAATCCCAGGAGACAAGAGTGAGGGAAGGGGCGTGAGGCAGGAAAGGGGAGGGAGTGAATGCCAGGTGGCCGGTGTGACACTGTCACAACAAAAGAGCCTGTTGGTTGTCACAGGGCATTTACACAAAGGCTCCCTGGAGTCACTGCCATGGGAGGAAAGGTGAGCAATTAATTTAACTGCTGAGTCTTTCCCTTCTCCCAAGGTAGGGACACCCTGCCCTTCTGGGTTGAGTTTCTGGCCCTTCAGGCATTTGCTGGAGAAGCCAGCCTCTGAGACTGCAGTGTGCACCAGGTATGGGGGTGCCTGGGCAGTCGATTATGTTTGAATAATTTCCATTTCTCCTTTAACTAGGAACAGTAGTAGCAAACACTTGCATCATGCCTTACTATATGACCAGCACTGCTGTGTGCACTCAACTTGCATGGATGCTTTTAATTCTCGCAACGACTCTACAGGCAAAACACCATCGTCATCATCCCAGTTTTACCCATGAGATAACTCAGGCGCAGAGAGGTTAAGTGACTTGCCTAAGATCACACAGCTAGCAAGTGGTGAGCCAGGATTTGAACCCCAGTAGTTGGCCTGCCGAGTCTTTGCCTCATCATTGGAATAATGCATTAAAAGATCATTTATACATTTTTAGTGAATGTTTTCACTACATTTTCCTAAAATTTCAGCCACACTACAATTCAACTTGTATTTCTTGAAATGTAACAGAGGTAGATGGTGAGTAATCTTTTATGTGGATGCTGATCATGTTATGGAAGTTGCTGTTGTAAAGGGATTCTACCACACACACAGAAACTGTCCAGCAATCTGCTGATGAGCAATTTTGGGCAAGTGAGCAGTTTATAGAATCAGAATACACAGAACATAAAAGAGAGGGTCTTATGGATCATGTAGTCCAATTGCCTGATTTCACTCATTCATTCAGTTATCAATACTCTGTGCACATTTTTTTAAAGTTTATTTATTTTGAGAGAGAGATTGGGAGAGAGAGAGAAAGAGAGAACACGAGCAGGGGAGGGACAGAGAGGGAGAGAGAGAGGGAGAGAGGGAGAGAGGGAGAGAGAGAGAGAGAGAGACAGAGAGACAGAGAGAGAATCCCAAGCAGGCTCCGTGCTGTCAGTACAGAGCCTGACGTGGGGCTCAAACCCATGACCTGAGCCAAAGCAAGAGCCAGACGCTTAACTGACTGAACCATCCAGGCCCCTCTAATCTGTGCACTTTTTGTGAGTCCGGTATATGCTGTGTGTAAAACACATAAAGATGATGAGGACATGCTTTCTGACTTCAAGGAACTCGAGTCGCTCTGGGCTATTAAGTCCTGAGCTCAAATGGGCCTCTGGGCTGATACATGTGTCTGCAATTTAAAAATTGCTAACCAAGAAATGAGAATTAAAAACCCCTAACAATACTTTATGACCTTGAAATTTCTATAATAGTTTAATTTCTATAAAGAGAATATATTCATGTATTACTGTAATTGAAAATTAATTTTTAGAAACGCTTGCAAATTACTCTTGGTAGTAAGACCACAATGTATTTCATCGGGCTAATAAGCAAAGAGGTCTGCAGGTGTTTTGGTCCTACTGAAAAGAGCAGATACTATTACAGAAACAAATCATTATATCCCAAATCTGCTTGAGTTGGGCATGCACACTTGGTTGAGTGAACTGGTTGCAGGAACCAGTGGGAGCACAGTGGGACCTTTACGATGAGGGTCTCAGGCCAGTCCGTGACCTCTAGAGAGTCGGCCAGGGGCCTAGTGCTTCAGGGAACCTAGGTCTCCTCCGGAAGCTGCTTCATCATCTCTCCCCACAGACCAGCTTCTCCTGAGTCCCAGTGATGCTGGAAATGGGCTTTCACCACCAGTTCTGAGTTTAGGTCTCCCCCCAAACAGAGCAGTCAGATGGTGAAAATCTCAGCTTAAGTCCCAGATTCCTTGCAACCCCCATGCAAATACCAGCAGCGTTTCTCACAGAACTAGAACACACAATCATAAAACTTACATGGAACCACAGAAGACCCCAGGTAGCCAAAGCAATTTGGGAAAAGAAAAGCGAAACTGGAGGCATCACAATTTCAGACTTCAAGTTATATTACAAAGCTGTAGTAATCAAAACAGTGTGGTACTGACACAAAAACAGACACATAGATCAATGGCACAGAACAGAAAACCCAGGAATAAACCCACAATTATATGGTCAATTAATCTTTGATAAAGCAGGAAAGTATATGAATGAGAAAAAGACATTCTCTTCAACGAATGGTGTTGGGAAAACTGGACAGAAACATGGGAAAAAAATGAAATGGGACCACTTTCTTACACCATACACAAAAATAAACTCAAAATGAATGAAAGACCTAAATGTGAAACAAGAAACCATTAAAATCCCAGAAGGCAGCTCGGGCAGTAATGTCTCTGACCTTTGCCATAACAACATTTTTCTAGATATGTGTCTTGAGGCAAGGGAAATAAAAGCAAAAATAAACTATAGGGACTCCATCAAAATAAAAAGCTTCTGCACAGTGAAAGAAATAATCAACAAAACTAAAAGGCAACCTACAGAGACAATATTTGCAAATGACATCTCTGACAAAGGGCTAGTATCCAAAATATATGAAGAGAGGCGCCTGGGTGGCTCAGTTGGTTGAGTGTCCAATTTCAGCTCAGGTCATGATCTCACACTTTGTGAGTTCAAGCCCCGCATTGGGCTCTGTGCTGACAGCCAGAGCCTGGAGCCTGCTTTAGATTCTGTGTCTCCCTCTCTCTTTGCCCCTCCCCTGCTTGTGCTCTCTCTCTCTCAAAAATAAAAATTAAGCAAAAAAATAATATATATATATGTATATATATGTGTGTGTGTGTGTATACATATATACATGTATATATATATATATGTATATGTATATATATATGTATATATGTATACACACACACACACACACACACACATATATATATACGAAGAATTTATATAACTCAACACCCAAAGAATAATCCAATTTAAAAACAGGCAGAAGAAATGAACAGACATTTCTCCAAAGAAGACATCCAGCTGTCCAACAGACACATGATAAGATGCTCAACATCACTCATCAAGAAAATGCAAATTAAACTACAATGAGATAGCACCTCCGAATGGTGAAAATAAAAAAATACAAGAAACAGCAAGTGTTGGCGAGGATGTGGGGAAAAAGGAACCCCCTTGGGCCGTTGGTAGGAATGCAAACTGGTGTAGCCGCTATGGAAGACAGTATGGAGGTTCCTCAAAAAGTTAAAAATGGAATTGTCCTGGGGCACCTGGATGGCTCAGTCGGTTGAGCAACTGATTTCAGCTCAGGTCATGATCTCACTGTGAGTTCGAGGCCTGCATCGGGCTCTGTCCTGGCACCTCGGAGCCTGGAGCCTGCTTCAGATTCTGTCTCCCTCTGTCTCTGCCCTTCCTCCACTCATGCTCCGTCTCTGTCTCTCAAAAATAAATAAACGTTAAAAAAAATTTTTTTAAATGGAACTGTCCTATGATCCAGTAACTGCAGTACAAGGTATTTACCTAAAAAGTACAAAAACACTAATTCAAAGGGATACATGCACCTCTATGTTTATTGTAGCATTATTTACAGTGGCCAAATTATGGAAGCACCCCAAGCATTCATCGATTGATGAGTGGATAAAGAAGGTATACATATACCTATATACACATATACACACACATATATGTATATATATTTATATGTATGTGTGTATATACACACAGAGAGACACATACACACACACAATGGAATGTTATTCAACCATAGAAAAGAATAAAATCTTGCCATTTGCAACAACATGGTTGGAGCTAGAGAGTATAATGCTAGCTAAGCGAATTAGGTCGGAGAAAGACAAATACCATACGATTTCACTTGTATGTGGATTTTAAGAAACAAAACAAATGAGCAAAGGAAAAAAAGAGAGAGCGATAAACCAAGAAACAGACTCTCAACGACAGAGAACTGCCCTGATCTGATCATTTTTCAGCATTATCAGCTTCTCCCTTAAATAATGTTAGCCGTAGAAGCAGTCCCAATCAAGTGTGTCAGGGCGTGGGGGATGAAGGTTGGGGAACATAAGGTATGGATTATGTGAGACAAGGGCAGGGAAGAGCTGACCAAAGTAGCTGTAGCTAGGACAGTTTGTCTACTTGGAAACACATCTCTATTAAAAATGCTGACCCAAGGGCACCTGGCTGGCCCATTTGGAAGAGCATGCAACTCTTGATTTTAGGGTTTTGAGTTTGAGCCCCACGTTGGGTATAGAGATTACTAAAATAAAGAAACTTAAAAAAAATAAACTTGCATTTAAAAAATGCACTGTGCACTAATCATCAGGGAAATACAAATCAAAACTACAATGAGGTATCACCTCACACCTGTCAGAATGGCTAACATTAACAACTCAGGCAACAACAGACATTGGTGAGGATGCAGAGAAAGAGAATCTCTTTTGCATTGTTGGTGGGAATGCAAGCTGGTGCAACCACTCTGGAGAACAGTATGGAGGTTCCTCAAAAAATTAAAAATAGAACTACCCTATGACCCAGCAACTGCACTACTAGGTATTTATCCAATGGATACAGGGATGCTGTTTCGAAGGGGCACACACACACCCATGTTTATAGCAGCACTATCAACAACAGCCCAAGTATGGAAAGAGCCCAAATGTCCATCAATGGATGAATAGATAAAGAAGATGTGGTGTGTATATATATATATATATACACATACACAACGGAGTATTACTCGGCAATCAAAAAGAATGAAATCTTGCCATTTGCGACAACATGGATGGAACTAGAGGATATTATACTAAGTGACATCAGTCAGAGAAAGGCAAGTATCATATGACTTCACTCATATGTGCAATTTAGGATACAAAACAGATGAACACAAGGGAAGCAAAAATAGTATAAAAGCAGGGAGGGAGACAAAACATAAGCAACTCTTAAATATAGGGAACAAAATGAGGGTTGCTGCAGGGTTTGTGGGTGGGGGAATGGCCCAAACGGGCAAGGGGCATTAAGGAAGACACTTCTTGGGATGAGCACTGGGTGTTATGTGTAGGGGATGAATCAGTGGATTCTACTCCTGAAATCATCATTGCATTATATGCTGACTAACTTGGATGTAAATTAAAAAAAACAATAGGGGTGCCTGGGTGGCTCAGTCGGTTAAGCGGCCGACTTCGGCTCAGGTCACGATCTCGCGGTCCGTGAGTTCGAGCCCCGCGTCGGGCTCTGTGCTGACAGCTCAGAGCCTGGAGCCTGTTTCAGATTCTGTGTCTCCCTCTCTCTGACCCTCCCCTGTGCATGCTCTGTCTCTCCCTGTCTCAAAAAAAAAAAAAAAAAAAAAAAGTTTAAAAAAAACAATAAAAAAATTTAAAAAATGGACCGCGGGTCCATTTCTAGGTTCTCCATTCTGTTCCACTGATCTATGTGTCTGTTTTTGTGCCAGTACCACACTGTCTTAGGAATACTACTCGGTGATCAAAAAGAATGAAATTTTGCCATTTGCAACAAAGTGGATGGAACTACAGTGTATTATGCTAAACGAAATGAGCCAAATTATGCGATTTCACTGATAGGTGGAATTTAAGAAACACAACAGATGAACACAGCAGAAGGGAAAGAAAAAAAAAAAGATAAAACAGAGAGGGAGGCAAACCATAAGAGACTCTTAAATACAGGGGCGCCTGGGTGGCTCAATCAGTTAAGCATCCAACTCTTGGTTTTGGCTCAGGTCACAATCTCACAGTTCATGAGTTCGAGCCCTGCATTGGGCTCTGGGCTGATGGCGCAAAGCCTGCTTAGGATTCTCTCTCCCTCTGCCCCTTCCCCTCTTTCTCTCTCTCTTTCTTAATAAGTAAATAAACTTTAAAAAAAGAGAGAGAGAGACTCTTAAATACAGAGAACGAACTGAGAGTTGCTGGAGGGAGGTGGGGGATGAACTAAATGGGTGATGGGCATTAAGGAAGGCACTTGCTGGGATGAGCACTGGGTGTTGTATGTAAGTGATGAATCACTGGGTTCTACTCCTGAAACCAAGACTGCACTGTATGTTAATTAAGTTGAATTTAAATAAATAAATTTTTAAAAATGCACTAATCCAACCCAGCAGTTCCACATCTGGGTAGATACCTGAAAGAATTGAAAACAAAGTCTCCAAGAGATACCTACACACCTATGTTCACGGCAGCATTACTTACAGTAGCCAAAGGCAGAAGCAACTGTGTTCATCAAGAAATGAACGGATAAACAGAACGTTTACACATACAATGGAATATTATTCAGCCTTAAAAAGGAAGGAAATCCTGACTCATGCTAGAGCATAGATGCACCATGAGGACACTATGCCAGGGAAGATCCACCGGTCACAAAAGGACATATATTGTATGATTGCACCCATATGAGGGACACAGAGACAGAAAGCAGAATGGCGGTGGCCAGGGCCTGGAGGGAGGGAGGATGGGGAGTTAGTGTTTAATGGCGACACAGTTTCAGTTTGGGAAGGCGAAAAGAGGTCTGCGCATGGATGGTGGTGATGGGTGTAGATTTGGTTAAGCCTAATGGTTAAGACTTTCATGGTAACGTTTACGTAATGGTGAAGGTAACTTCTCCATTATGTGTATCTTACCAATATCTTAAAAAATAAAAACAAAAAAATTTTCACATGAAAAAAGAAAACACACCCAAATTTCCTGAAGTACTAGAAAGGAGTATACACCCAACCATAGTAATCTGACAGAAATCGCTTCTCTGCACTTGGAAAGACCTAGAAAGGGCCACCTGGATGAAGTCCCACCCACCCTTGGCTGGGCCCCTGCATTAACTCCACAGCTGCTCCAGTCCGTCCTGCACACAGCTCAGCACTGACTCTGGGAGCTTTGTGATTCAGTCCTGGGGCTCTCGTCACTGGAGGCACAGCTCACCCTCTAAAGAAATAATCTCCTCTTGGTCTTAAACACGCATTTCCTGGTCTGTGAGCATTTCCCAGACCAACAACAGGACCAAAGAACCAAAACAAAAACAGAACAGCCCTCGGTTTTCCTCGGGGATTCCCTTAAGGACCCCCTCAGGCCAGAGGTGAAATCCTAGCTCCATTATTTACACACCATGCGGGTCAGTCAACATCTCTAGACCTCCGTTTCTTCATTTATGAGATGGGGCTCCATGGGGTGGTCTTGAAGATGAAACAAGAGTGTTGGGTATATTTTTTCCTGTTTGTATTGTTTGTTGAGAAACCTATTCAGACTTCACTTACCAAAGATCTTAAAGATGAGGCCTACGTTGCCACTAAAAACAAAGAAAATCACCCCAAAATCAATAACAACTATAACTAGGATATTGCTAGGGAAAAGGGGTGCCTCAGATCAGCTTCAGTTAGGGTGACCCCTGGACCCCTAATCTTGTGTTGGTTCCTCTTTGCTCTGATGGGACCAGAAATCTTCCTCCAAACAAAAACAACAAATGCAAAAACACTTCTGTCACCCAGAAGATACAAATTTCCTAAAGTACTAGAAAGGGAGACCCTTGGGACACCCTCAGATTATTCCCATTTGCTCATTACATATTTTTATTTATTTTTAAAGGTTTGTTTGTTTACTGATTTATTTTTGAGAGAGAAAGACAGCACACGTGCAGGGGAGGGACGGAGAGAGTGGGAGAGGGAGAGAACCCAAGCAGTCTCTGCACTCCCAGCACAGAGCCCGACGTGGGGCTCCAACCCACGAACTGTGAGATCATGACCTGAGCCGAAGTCGAGAGCTGGACGTTTAACCTGCTGAGCCACCCAGGCGCCCCTTATTACATATTTTTAAACAGCAGGGTTATATATATGATAGGTAATGAGGACATTTCGCCTCATTAAATTCAGATAATTTGGAAAGGATGTGGAAAATTTGGGCAAGGTGCATGGGAATGAGCTAATCAGACAACTGGGAACTAGGACTTACAAGATGGAAAAGACAGCTTTAGAAGAAGATCTTAGGCTGACCACACTCTTGAGTGATGTGCAAATTTTGCATATGTTCCTGCCACACTTGTGACTCAGCCCTCCAAGCTGCACTCCAAACAGCCTCACAGACGGCCCCAGTCGCATGAACAAACACTCCCTTTCACACATCCTGACACAGAAGACTGCACTCACACAGGCCCACATTCACCTGCCTGTTGACACTGGTACTGTCCACACAGACACCCTTTCATGAGTTCCCTCAACAGAGAAACCCGGATGGCGGCCAACATGTGCGAGTGCCTGCACACTCGTGCCTCGCCCCGGCGTTCCAGACCTCCTTCCCTCACGGCCATCTGGACATGGTTGCTGCTTCTTGGGCTGTCCTCCAAGTTTTCCACATAAATCCCCTGCGACAAATATTCATCGCGTGACTGTGCCGCTCTGGGCACTGCCATGACCCCCCCCCCCCCCCCCCCGGGAGCAGCAGAACTGAGGCAGAGGTGGTCTTTGCTCTGAAGGAACTCAGTCTACTGGAGAAGGCGGATGGGAAGCAGGGGGGGGGGGCGGCGCGGCGTGCAAAAATCTAAATGCCTGGGCTGAGGCTGGTCCTAAAACAGAGAGGTAGGGACAAGGGGGAGAGGGCAAAGGAAGAGAGAGGGAGAAGTGGGGCCACAGGAAGAGAAGGTCTCTCTTACCTGGAGAAGGGGTGAAAGACTGGCATTGAAGACAAGGGGGTGCTGGAGAATCACCTTGAAAAATGAGAAAGACTTTGCCAGGTGGGGAAGGAGGGGACATTGCTCACCGGAGAGACTGTGAAGAAAGGGAGAATCCGTAGGGATGGACAGGGTATGATACGCCAGAGCACGGAGGGGAAGACGAGGGGCGGGGGACAGTGTTGTGGGGGGTAAAACAGGATACACGATGAAAACACTTTTTCGCTGTATGAAGTCACTTAGAATTCATTCACTATTCAGTGGCGAGGCACTCAGGATGCTTTTTGGGGCAACTAACAGAAAAAGTTGATTCTGGAGGTTGAACCGATAACAAAATGGAGTAACTCCTCCAACTGGGAGCCCAGATTAAGGGTACAATACGCTCAGCGTCATCCCAAGAGCCAGGATTTTCTCACCTGTTTCCTACTCCATCTCCATCATGTGTGTTACTCATGAACACAAAACGGTTGCGGCGGCTGCCGGCACCGCATCCTCACACAGCATCCAGAGGCAGAAAAGAATGACCTCTCTCTTTTTTGTCCCCTTTTCAAAACTGAGAATCCTATTCCAGAATCTCCCCCATTCCAGCCAGTTTCCTTTCACCCCTCAAGTTCATACGCCATTTCCCAAATCAAGGATTAGCAAGAATATTTACTTGATTGGCCTGACCAATCAAGACCTGTCCCCTGGGGCTGGAAATGGGAGTCCAGGGGTCCTGGAGGCCCCCGGCTGACAGAGGACGGGATGAAATCTTGACTCTGCTGGCAAAGGGGGTGGCAGTCACCATCACAGTGCCCTGCATCCCTGGGGGGAGGTGGTGCAATGCAATCACATCTGCAATGCAGAACAGTTACTCCGACAATAGTCTGCAGGGTGAGAGAGAGAAATGAGACTAGAGGCAGAAAAACCAGCCTTGGAGGCATGAAATGACAGTCTCTATCAGGACAAAAGCACTCAGGGAAAAAGGGACAAAAATGGATGCTGTTGAGACACGGAAGAGATGGGGGGGCACCTGGGTGATTCAGTCCGTTAAGTGTCTGACTTTGGCTCAGGTCATGATCTCATGCTTCATGAGTTCAAGCCCCCCATCGGACTCCTGGCCCTGGGGCACTCACTTTCCTGTGCCAAATTCACCTGAGAGACCTCAGCAAAGCCACTCTGGGACACCCCAAAGGAAGGGCTTTCCAAACCCTGGGAGACGCCCCAAAGCAATGAGTAAAGTCTGTTGATCCAGTGGTTGACCAAATTAACAGAAGGCATGCTTGTGATGACATTTTTGTTAAAATATTTTATTAGCAAATGTTTAATAACGAGGCTTGATAAAATAAATCCTTCTTAGTCTATTTTCCAGAAGTGGAGAGAGCAAATGACTTTAATGATGGGTAACAAATCCTTTTCCAACTCTGGTGGTTTCCAATTTTTGGCTTTCATCAAAATTGAAAGAGGTCTCATGGACCTGTCAGCTGACGGGTCTTTACAAATAATATTTTTATTTTATTTTATTTTATTTTAGAGAAAGGAAGAGTGTGTGATGGGGAGAGGGGAAGAGGGAGAGAGAGAATCCCAAGCAGGCTCCACACTCAGCACGGAGCCCAACACGGGGCTTGGTCTCACAAACCGTGAGCTCATGACCTGAGTTGAAATCAAGAGTCGGACACTCAACCACCTGAGCCACCCAGGCGCCTCTACAGATAGTATTTGATGATAGATCACTGTGTGATTTTTGACTCATAACTAAGAAAGCTTTAAAAGAATTGGGTGACAGTTACTATACTAAAACTTGTTGCCTCATCTATTTATTTAGAAGACAAAGTTTTGTCAGCTCTTCTAGCAATAAAAATGAAAAAACAAACCAACCAACCCCAGGAAGAATACTGTTGCTGATCTTGAACCAATGTAGCAATAATAGCCACACAGAAATAACCTGATCTGCAAACAATACACTCATTTCACAAGGAAATGACTAACATCTACAAATAATCATTTGTTGTTTCTAAATTAATAAATAGTAATTATGTTGTCTGATCAGTTATGCACTAATAGCAACTGTGACAACAACTCAATCCAGAAGAAAAAATTCTAACACAAGGAATTATGGCTTCAGAAAAAAAAGAACACCACACAACACTTGTAGAGAAGTATGACACGGTGATAAATGAGTGCCTTACAGCTTAAGGATCCATTGCATCAGGAGAACAGTTTGTGAACAAGTGGGATGGAAGGGCTCTAGGATCTTGGCACCTGCCATATCATCCCAATGCACTGAAAATAAGACTTCAAGGAGAAAGAGGAAAATATGTCACATTTTCAACTGTTAACGAAGTCCCTGTTCATTCATTTTTTAAAGAAATGGATGATGGTGGCTATAAAATCACTACTGTATTTGGATTCCCTTGGATAAATTCAAAAGGGCAATACAGGAACGTCACTTAAAAATGTGAATGCATATAATATGCCTACAGTCCCTTGCAATTATTTAAACTCCTAAGCAAACTGCAGCTACCACCTTAAAATGCATGAAGAGATGCATAGTTTTTCCAAAAAAAATTTTTTTTAAGTGGCCTCTGTGCCCAACCTGGGCTTGAACTCATGACCCTGAGACCAAGGGTTGCATGCTCTACTGACTGGGCCGGCCAGGTGCTCCTCAAAGCATTTTTTTTTAGACATTGATGTTGATAAAACATGACACCCAATAACTGCAGAAATCAAAGTGAACCCAAATTTTTATCAACACACACCAAATACTGGTCACAAACAAATCTCCATAAATATCAAAGGACTGAAATCATACTTAATAGATTCTCTGATCATAAAATTTATCAGGAAGAGTCCTCTGGAAAATCCCCAATTATCTGGGGTCAAACGAGGTCACAGGGGAGATTAGGAACTGTTTAGAAACTAATGACAAAAGCACAACACATCAAAATTTGTGATAACGCAACTAAAGCAGTGCTGACAGGGAAATCTAAGACTTTCAAGGTTTACCTGAGAAAAGAAGAAAGCTCCTTAGACCAGTGATTTAAGCTCCCCTCTTAAGAAACTACAAAAAATAAGACATACAAAAAAAGAGAAAAGAAATAATGAAGAGTTTAAGTCAATTAAGTAGAATATGGAGAAGCAATAGGGGGGAAAAAATCAATGAAAACAAAAGCTGGTTCTTCCAAAAGATGAATAAAATCAAGAAACACCTAGCAAAGTGATAACGAGAAAGAGAGGAAATGGGAGTCTCCAATTTTAGGAATGAAAGAGGGGACCTCAACACACAGCACAGAAAGCAAACAGGCTAAAGAACAGGAAATTGTGTACAGCTTTCTACCAATCAATTTGACAGCTTGGGTTAAACAGAAGATGTGAATAGCTGCATATATATGAGTGTGTGTGTGTGTGTGTGTGTGTGTGTGTATGTATGTGTGCGTGTATGTATGTGTGCATGTGTATATGTATGTGTGTGTACATACACACACACACACATATATATAAGAAACTGAAACTGTAATTTATTTTTTTTAATATTTATTTTTGAGAGAGAGAGAGAGACAGAGACAGAGATAGAGTACAAGCAGGGGAGGGCCAGAGAGAGTGGGAGACACAGAATCTGAAGTACAGAATCCAAAGCAGGCTCCAGGCTCTGAGCTGTCAGCACAGAGCCCGACATGGGGCTTGAACCCATGAACTGTGAGATCATGACCTGTGCTGAAGTCAGATGCTTAACTGACTGAGCCACCCAGGCACCCCTGAAGCAGTAATTTAAAAATTCCCACAAAACTCCAGGCTCAGAGAAAACTCTAAGCTCCTATGGCTTCACTAGTGGATTTTATCAAATATTTAAAGAAGAAATAATATGAATCTCACACACAGTTGAGAAAGTAGAGGAGAAGACTCCCTAACTCATTCTAGGAGGCCAGCGTTACCATAACACCAAGACAATCTTTATTTATTTATTTATTTATTTTTAAAATTTTTATGTTTATTTATTTTTGAGACAGAGAGAGACAGAGCATGAACAGGGGAGGGTCAGAGAGAGAGGGAGACACAGAATCTGAAACAGGCTCCGGGCACCGAGCTGTCAGCACAGAGCCCGACGCGGGGCTCGAACCCACGGACCGCGAGATCATGACCTGGGCTGAAGTCGGACGCTCAACCGACTGAGCCACCCAGGCGCCCCAAGACAATCTTTAAAAGATATTACAAAGTAGGGGCACCTGGGTGGCTGAGTCGGTGAAGTCTCCGACTCTCGGTTTTGCCTCAGGTCTTAATCTCACAGTTTCGTGAGTTCGAGGCCTGCTTCAGGCTCTATGCTGACAGCGTAGAGCCTGTTTGGGATTCTCTCTCTTCCTCTCTCTCTCTCCCTCTCTCTCTCTCTCTCTCTCTCTGCCCCTCCCCTGCTCACACTGTCTCTGTCTCTCTCAAAATAAATAAATAAACTTAAAAAAAAATGATACTACAAAGTAATCACAGACCAGTAGCCTTAAACACAGAAGTAAGAACTCTAAGAAAATATGAGCAGTAGAATTCAGCAGTAAATAATAAGGATAATCCAATACAACTAAGTGGGGTTTACCCCAGGAACATAAGGGTTGCATATTTGAAAGTCAATTAATGTAATCCATCACATTAACAGAATAAAAAAAAAAAAAGAGAGAAGGAAAACAGTCTCATTCACAAACATGAAAATCCTCAAGGGTCTATAAAAGCCTACTATAATAAGGGAATTTAGCAAGATTGCAGGATAAAACATCGATACACAAAAGTATATAGGATTTGTGTATATCAGCAGCAAACAATTAGAAAACAAAAAATTTAAATTCCGTCTAAAAAAAATCTTAAATTACTTAAGAATAAATCCAACAAAAGCTGTGCAGGGCCTCTATACAGAACTGTATAAAACACTACTGAGAGACATTAAAGATCGAAATAAATGGAAAGAGATACATTACGTCCATTGATTGGAAGACCCAATATTCTTAGGATTGCAGTTCTCCCCAAATTAATCTCCCTAGAGTGCTTCTAAAATGTATATGGAAGGAGCAAGAATGTAGAATGGCCAAAGAAGGAACACAGTTGAAGGTCTTATGCTATGTGATTTTAAGACATAAAAAAACCATAGAAATCAAGACAATTGGTATTGACATAAAGGGAGACAAAAGGATCAATGGAACAGAATAATCTCCACAGATGTATAGTCAGCTGACCATCAAAAATCCCATGGGGAATGGAAAATTTTTTTCATCAAATGGTGATGGAACAGTTGGATAGCCATAAGGAGAAGAAATAAATGTTGACTCCTGCCTCATACCACACACACAAATCAGTTCAAAGTGGATTATATATCTAAACATAAAATCTGTCTAAGAATATAGAGGAAATCTTTGAAACCTTGGAATAGGTGAAGAGCTCTTAGACAACAGAAAGCACAAACCATAAAAGAAAAATCCACTAATCATACTTTGTTAAAGTTAAAAACTGCTGGGGTCCCTGGTTGGCTCAGTTGGTTAAGAGTCCAACTTTGACTTAGATCACGTCTCCTAGTTCATGGGTTTGAGCCCCATGTTGGGCTCTGTGCTGACAGCTTGGAGCCTGGAGCCCACTTCGAATTCTGTGTCTTCCTCTCTCACTGCCCCTCCCCTGCTCGTGCTCTGTCTCTCTCACCCTCAAAAATAAATAAACGTTAAATACAAAAACAAAAAAATTTGCTCATCAAGACACAGCTATGAAAATGAGAGGGCAAGCCACAGGCCTCATATATTTACTGGCAAAATACTTAAAAGTGCATTAAAAAGTTAAATCTGACAAAATATTGTATCAAGAACATAAACAATCTATAATAAAAAGACAAACCAGTAAAAACAAAATGAGCAAAAGACTTGAACAGAAACTTTGCAAAAGAATACATACAAATGGCCAACAACAACATGAGGAAGTGCTCGACATCCTTCATCATCGGAAATGCAAACTGAAATCATAGCGTAATATGATTTTATTAACACTCATTCAGCTAAATTAAAAACAGTAACGTCATCAGATGTTGGTGAAGATTTAGAGAACTGGAATGCATATACATTGCTGGCTCATCACACTCTAGATTTTGAGTCGTAGATTTTGAGTCTGAAATGGGGATAACTGCCCCACCACAGGGTTGAGGGTTGTACTGAGAATCAAATGTACTAATTCTGGTTCTGGCACAACACACACCCATACCCAATCATACATTGGCTCCCTCTCATCTTATCCTTGAACAGCTATTCCTATGCTTGGAGAATTGTGTCCCTACCCTCTTTGTGCCACATGATAGCCAGTATCTGCTTCTCTCGGTTCCCAGCTAATTTTTTTTAACGTAGATTTCATTTTAAAAAAATTTTTTTAAAATATTTATTTTTGAGACAGAAAGACAGATCTTGAGTGGGGGAGAGGCAGAGAGAGAGGGAGATAGAATCCGAAGCAGGCTCCAGGCTCCAAGCTGTCAGCACAGAGCCAGACACGGGGCTCAAACTCAGGAACTACGAGATCATGACCTGAGCCGAAGTTGGATACTTAACTGATTGAGCCACCCAGGCGCTGCAGTCCTCAGCTATCTCTATAAGGATGAGAGCCTCAAGGATCAGGCTGCTTCTCTACCTGTCCATCACTAGCTGCTCTTCCTGGAATCAGCTGTGCCAAAAAAGTGCAAGTGGCAAAGATTTGGGGCAGGGGGACTTCTTTTCTTTTTTAATGTTAATTTCACCCACACTGACAATTCATGCTGTTATGACACTGTAAGATCTTAGAGAAGCTACTTGCCTTGTTCTAACCTCAGTGAAAACAAAAAACAAATCAAAACAAAATATGAGCTGAACTGAGCTAGGTAGAAGGATGTCAGCCTTCCTTGGGGACTGTCCAGCAGCAGCAGAGAGCTGGGGCAGGATCCTGCCCTGGCAACAATGGCCGCAGCTTGCTACTTGCCTTGAGTTCCCAGAGATGTCTGGAGAACTGATAACATGAAAATATAGTGTGCATGCAAAAATGGCTGCTGTTTCTAGGACAGATTCGTTATATGCCTGAGGCTTTGGTTATATACAAATGAACAATGATTTTTGAGTTTCCATGCCCTAAGGGGCTGTTTTTCAAAAGGATGTTAATCGGAGTCTGCCCAGGTCATAGGACCAGATGTCATTTTTCCCTGACATTCTCTCTGGTCAGAACAGATGACCCCAAATTCAGAATCTTTCCAATTTGGCCCAAAGTCGGGCATAGGAAGGGCATGACTTTCCTTCTTTTGTGTGCCCATATGTATATTTGTCCTTCCTTTGTTGGATTTTTTTTGCTTTATCAAAAGGTAAGACCAATAATCCATTTAGGATGCTTCTCCTGGTTTCTGTGTTCATCCTTCAGAAACTTGCAGCTTCCTCTACACTGGAGCTTTGTCGAAAGCTTTCCTGTCTATCCTGACCACTCTCTTTCATAAACCATTCTTTGTCTCTATCAATGACTTTGGTGCTCACAACTTATTATGCTGTCATTAAAACAATACAAAACAAAACAAAACTGTTTCCAGTTAATAATCTGCCAATTGGCTAATGTACTGTTTGAGGACAGTGGTCCAAATATGTAATACTTATGAAATTATGACTTTTTTAAACAAAGATTTTATCTTTAAGTAATTTCTATACCCAGTGTAGGGCTTGAACTCACAACCTTGAGATCAAGAGTCACCTGCTCTACAGACTAAGCCAGCCAAGTGCCCCAAATTATGTTTTTTCTTGGAAATGGAATTGGATTATTGACAAATAACATTCTAACTATGGACTCTCTTGCCATAAAGTAACCAATTCAGATCTTCCCAAAATAGGACCTGGATGTTAACAGGTGCTCCATGAATAAAGATGATATGGTCGATTAAGTTTGGAGGGATGCGGCAGTTTTCCAGCTGTAGGACTTGTCAGAGCCTTTAATATGCTCCTGCATTGTGAATCTGGTAGAGAGGAGGGAGATAGTCTAGTAGTTCCCAAACTTATTTGACCCTGGGATCCTTGCATCTTGTAGTGCTAGTGTTTTCCAAACTTTAGGGAAGCTACATCCTAATACATTCCCCAGGGCTGGGGTGGAACTGGGACATCACATAGGACAATGCTTTCTTTTTCCAAGTGAAGATACATTTTGACGTTTACTAGGAGGAAGAAGGCCAGGGTTCTTATCTGTCCTTTTCCAGTCCTTTTGGTTTCCCAGGCCTGTCATATACGGCTTAGCCTAGCAGAGCACCCATAGAGGCTTGCTTCAAAGCCATCCCCACGAGGATGGCAAGACTGGGGCCTGTGTGCCTGTTTCCTTCTGGCACGGTTCACCCCTGCGTGGGCTTCCTGAGGTGACTCAGTTCCTTTCCTCCCGGGGTCTGCCTTAAGCCATGCCGAGCCGCCCAGAATTGTGGAGAACTCAGAATATAAGCCATACATTCACCAGATTCCTGGACAGACAGGGACCCTGAGCAGCTTGGCTCATGCTTCTTATCCCACAGACCTCACTTGTATGTTCTTCCATGGGCCTTGCCAATGTATCCTTTCCCATCCGTTTTCCTAGATAGCCCATGCTGAGACCAGAAAGCTGCTCTGTGTTTCATATCCAGAGAGAGAGAGAGAGAAAGAGAGAGAGAGAGAGAGAGAGAGAGAGAGAGAGAGAGAGAGTCTTTGTTCAGAGAATTGAACAACTCCAGGCCCAGGTTATCAATAATACCCCTGTCCCTGCACAGATATGCCAGACCCTGCCCTCCAGGCACTTCTTGGCTGGAGAGCCACGATACCAGCATGGAACAAAGAGGAAGTGTCTGTAGTCTCTGTGAAGTGCTAGATGATGGGCTGGTCACAGGCTGGGAGGAATTCAGGGGAGCGACGACAGGCGGGTGTTGAAGCCGCTCATATAGACAGCTGAGCTGGGTCTAGAAAGATCAGTAAAGTTACTTAAAAAATAGCACTTCTGGCTTCTCTCCTTGTGATTATAAATTACTGCATGATCACTGTATAAAACTTGAAAAAGAAACCCCAAAAAACTAAAGGAAGAAAATTAAGATCACTCCAAGTTTTTTTCAATGCATATTTTTTTTTAATAAAAAATTGCAGGAGTCTGTGAATATGGGTACATATATACATGTGCATCTGTACGCATGCATAATGAGCATATATATCCTGTACGAGCAGTTCTCAGCCTTAGCTGTTCGTTATAACCACCTGAAGTGTTTGTAAAAAATACTGGTGCTCGACCCCAAATAAACTGAACAAGAACCTTAGAGGCTGGGGTGATAGTTATGTTAGTTTGATTATGATGATGATTTCACAATGTATACAGTTTACATATGTTGTACAGTTTATTTTATTTATTTATTTAAAATATTTTATCTTTATTTATTTTTGAGAGAGAGACAGCGTGTGAGCAGGGGAGGAGCAGAGAGAGAGGGAGACACAGAATCGGAAGCAGGCTCCAGGCTCTGAGCTGTCAGCACAGAGCCTGACACGGGCTCAAACTCACAAGCCATGAGATCATGACCTGAGCTGAAGTCGGATGCTTAACCGACTGAGCCACCCAGGTGCCCCATGTACAGTTTAAATATATACAACTTCCATTTGTCAATCGTATCTCATAAAGCTGGGAAAAAAATAAAAGGATTCAGGGAATTTTAACCAGTACTTACTGATTACACACACACACACACACACACACACACGTTGAGGCCCAGGCACTGTGTATTTTTACAGCACCGGGGAGATCTGACTGTGCACTCAAATATGAGGTCCACACCTCTAGACCCTTCAGAGTAAAGTGAATGTGCCTCCATCCATCTCAAGAGTGAGAACATCTGAGTCCCCCCAACTGATGGCAACAGTGGAGTCCAAAAATTCAGTCTATGTCCTGCTGAACGTTGAGGATCTTGAGGGGAGCAATACAAAGTGCTTTGGCTGCATCTTGGGAGTTTGGTCTTGGGACAGTGGCCTGGTGAGGCTGGGTTTGTGCTAGAACCTGGGTTGGTGAGATGCACCCAAGTCTTGCCAGCTGGGTCAAGTCTTTGGTCCCTAAAGTAGCTGCAATTGCTAAGCTGTCATCATCTCCTAGAGCAGTAAATCCTTAGAGGTGGGCTTCTTCCCCTCAGGTGTCATTTTCAGGAGAGGGGCTTCGAGCTGCTGTGACCAGGATGCTCTTTAAATTACTGATGGGTCAGCTTCTGAGCAGTGAAGATCTGGGCTGTGATACACCCATAGCCACGGACGCCACAGTGCCACTCCCCAAGCCCGGGGCAGCGCAGGATATGGGCAGTGTTCCAGTCTTTTTTTTTTTTTTTTTAATTTTTTTTTTCCCAACGTTTTTTATTTATTTTTGGGACAGAGAGAGACAGAGCATGAACGGGGGAGGGGCAGAGAGAGAGGGAGACACAGAATCGGAAACAGGCTCCAGGCTCCGAGCCATCAGCCCAGAGCCTGACGCGGGGCTCGAACTCACGGACCGCGAGATCGTGACCTGGCTGAAGTCGGACGCTCAACCGACTGCGCCACCCAGGCGCCCCAGTGTTCCAGTCTTTTAGGTGAAGGTGCAAGAGGCTGCTGGGGAAGGGAAGAACAAGTGAGCCTCAGTCAGAAGGCTCAGGGCCCTAGAGATGGGGGCACAGGCTGCCATGTTGGAGGCTATGTGTTGGTGGCTGAGTGCTCTGCTCTAGTAAAGCAAAGTTCCTTCACTTCATATCTTTGGGGGAGAGACAAGGGGCAGGAGGCAGTCTAGCTCAGTCTAGGTCTTAAGCCCAAGGTATAATGAATCTCAGCAATCTTAGTGACCAGCTCTTTCTGGATCCATGGACGAGAAGCCCAAGGAATGCAGTCAGGACTTGCCCAAGGCTCCCCCCTACAGACCTGAAACACCTCTCCACCTCTCCCTCTTCCTTCTGAAGTCTTTCTTCCCATTCTCACCCACAAAGTGTGAGGCTAATTTTTTTAAGTTTATTTATTTATTTATTTATTTATTTATTTATTTATTTAGAGAGAGACAGGGAGGGAGCAGGGGAAGGGCAGACAGAGACACCAGGGGGTGGAGGGGAGCGAATCCCAAGCAGGTTCCACGATGTCAGCTGAAAGCCCAATGTGGGTCTCGAACTCATGAACCATGAGACCTGACCAGAGCCAACATCAAAAGTCAGATGCTTAACTGACTGAGCTACCAGGGCGCCCTAAGAGTGAGGCTACTTTTTGTCATTTGGAGCACTTCTGAAAAGAAAGATCTTTTCACACACTTTTCCTAGACCAGCCAAAGTGATTCATTTTCAGAACAGTGAAGATCTACCTATTCATTCAAGGTGACCTTCTCCCAGAAAAATGGGGTCAACTCACCCTTCCCTTAACTCCAGTAACTTACTTTACCCAACCGTATTCTAGAAGAATCAGCAAACCAGGAGAACCTGTTGTAGTTGGATACCTACACTGTTATGGCTTCCCCTTGTCAACACCTATTATGATACCATGTTTCCAAGGCTTTGAATATATTTCCAATATACATACCCTTTCTCACACATATACTGTAACATGTGCTCCACTTTTTCATTTAGGTTGAAATCCATTTTTGTACTCTTATAAATAAAGATACTATAAACCTCCTTATACATGGGCTTTGCAGTAGACACAGGATTTCTGACAGTGGTTGGGGGTGGTACTACATAGAGAAAACAGAACAGAGGCGGTAAGGAGAGGTGGACAACATATAAGGTAAGTTCATAGGAACAGTGAGTTATCAGAAAGCCCCTAATTCAGAGTGATATGAAATACGTTTGGCTGGCAAAGGACAGGCACTGGATCAATCAGGCTACCTGTGGGAGCATAGCAGGGTTCTGGAGGTTCCCTGCTGGGCCAAGCATCACCTACATATCTATCTATCTATCTATCTATCTATCTATCTATCTATCTATCTATCTATCTATCTATTTATCTATCTATCTACCTACCTACCTACCTACCTACCTACCTACCTACCTACCTATTTAAGAGGGAGAGAGAGAGAGGGAGCAAGTGAGTGAGGGGCAGACAGAGAGAGAGAATCCCAGGAGCGGGAGGGAGAGAGAGAGAGAGAGAGAGAGAGAGAGAGAGAGAGAGAGAGAGACTGAGACTCACCTGAAGCCAGGCTCATATTTTACCTGAAGTGGGGCTCATGTTCACCCGAAGCAGGGCTCGAGCTCACTGGAAGTGGGGCTTGAGTTCACCCCATGTGGGACTCAAACTCCAAACGTGAGATCATGACCTGAGCTGAAGTCAGATGCTTAATGACAGAGCCACCCAGGCGCCCAAGCATCACCCCTTTAGGGAATGGATTGCAGAAAGTGGGGTTCTGGGGCAGAGCCTGGGGCACTGGGGCAGTAGAGGGCATTGGGAAGATGGCTCAAGAAAGTGTCTATTTATCCACTAATAAGAAAGTATTTTACTATTTTAGTGATTTTGGAGCCATTACAGTGCTTGTCTACTGAACAGCAACCCAGATAGGGTGATCTCATGGCAGTTCTCTACACAGCTCTAGAATGTCTCATGCCTTTTTTCTGAATGGAGACATCCCCTGTCAGACTTAATTCTACAGGGAGACCTGTAAGGACCATTTTCATAGGGACTGATAATACTTCTCTGCAGCATGTGAGAGAATAAGCTGTAAACAGCCCCACAACACCCTGGCGAGGTGCTTAGAAAAATGAATGGCTTTTACGGGAAAATAAACCAGAGAGGTCTTAGAAATGTCCTGACTCACGAAGCCCTCATTCTCCACACTCTCCTGTGTCGACACAGTTGACTCCAGAGGGACATCAGATGAGTTGAAACTTTGAGTTTGCAAGCTATCACTCTCTTGCCCAACAAAAAAAAACACACCTTCGCATCTAATGGGTTTGCTTCTCACTGCTCCTGAGACCTGAGGAGGTGGCAGGGAAAGTGCTCACCTAGACCTGCTGTGGGGGCTCCTGAGGAAGTTGAGTTCCAGGGAGCTTCTGGTTCCCAGGGTCATGAGTCCCCCTTTTGAGATAATCCTTCACTCACCCTACCAAATGTGCAGGGAGAGCGGGCTCAGGAACATAATTAGTCCATTGAGAATGCAAAAACACGAAAGAACATAATGTATTCTTGATGTCAGGTAAAGAAAATGTACTTTCAAATATTTATTCTGGAAAAACGCTTGCCATGGGTCATAGCATCTAATAACTTTATTTGTCTGGACACACTCTTCTCAAGGGCCATTTCCACTTGATCCTGGTGGATCAGGTGATAGGTTGAATCAATGACCCGGTCCAAGTTAAAACTGCAAAAGCAAAGTTAACAGGCAAAGAAGACTTTTCCAGAAATACTACACCAGAGGAATGGCACAAAGGTCAACTCCACTGAAACAGGAATATGAGAATTTTTGAGAGCTGGGGTAGGGGGAATCTCAGGTCACCTGCAGTTATTTTTTTCTATTAATTTATTTTTAAATTTACATCCAAATTAGCATATAGTACAACAATGATTTCAGGAACAGATTCCTTAATGCCTCTTACCCATTTACCCATCTTTCCCTCACAATCCTTCCAGCACCCCTGTTTTTTCTCTATATTTAAGTCTCTTATGTTTTGTCTCCCTCCCTGTTTTTATATTATTTTTGCTTCCCTTCCCTTTCATCTGTTTTGTATCTTAAAGTCCTCATATGAGTGAAGTCATATGATATTTGTCTTCCTCTGACTAATTTCGCTTAGCATAATACCTTCTAGTTTCATTCGCGTAGTTGCAAATGGCAAGATTTCATTCTTTTTGATTGCTGAGGAATACTCCACTGTATGTATGTATAACACCACATCTTCTTTATCCACTCATCCATCGATGGACATTTGCGCTCTTTCCATACTTTGACTATTGTTGATAGTACTGCTATAAACATGGGGGTGCATGTGCCCCTTCGAAACAGCACACCTGTATCCCGTGGATAAATACCTAGTAGTACAATTGCTGGATCATAGGGTAGTTCTATTTTTAGCTTTTTGAGGAACCTCCATACTGTTTTCCAGAGTGGCTGCACCAGTTTGCATTCCTACCGGCAGTGCAAAAGAGATCCTCTTTCTCTGCACCCTCGCCAACATCTGTTGTTGCCTGAATTGTTAATGCTAGCCATTCTGACAGGTCGAAGGTGCTATCTCATTGTGGTTTCGATTTGTATTTCCCTAATGATGAGTGATGTTGAGCATTTCTTCATGTGTCGGTTGGCCATCTGGATGTCTTCCTTGGAGAAGTGTCTATTCATGTCTTTTGCCCACTTCTTCACTGGATTATTTGTTTTCTGGGTGTTGAGTTTGAGAAGTTCTTTATAGCTTTTGGATACTAACCCTTTATCTGATATGTCATTTGCAAATATCTTCTCCCATTCTGTCGGTTGCCTTTTAGTTTTGCTGATTGTCTCCTTCGCTGTGCAGAAGGTTTTATTTTGATGAGGTCCCAATAGTTAATTTTTGCTTCTGTTTCCCTTGCCTCTGGAGACATGTTGAGTAAGAAGTTGCTGCAGCCAAGGTCAAAGAGGTTTTTGCCTGCTTTCTCCTCGAGGATTTTGATGGCTTCCTGTCTTTTTTTTTTTTTTAATTTTTTTTTTTTTTTAACGTTTATTTATTTTTGAGACAGAGAGAGACAGAGCATGAACGGGGGAGGGTCAGAGAGAGAGGGAGACACAGAATCCGAAACAGGCTCCAGGCTCTGAGCGGGTCAGCACAGAGCACGACGCGGGGCTCGAATTCACGGACCACAAGATCATGACCTGAGCCGAAGTCGGCCGCCCAACCGACTGAGCCACCCAGGCGCCCCTGATGGCTTCCTGTCTTACGTTTAGGTCTGTGATCCACTTTGAGTTTATTTTTGTGTATGGTGTAAGAAAGTGTTCCAGGTTCATTCTTCTGCCTGTCGCTGTCCAGTTTCCCCAGCTCCATTTGCTGAAGAGACTGTCTTTATTCCATTGGATATTTTTTCCTACTTTGTCCAAGATTAGTTGGCCATACGTTTGTGGGTCCAGTTTTGGGTTCTCTATTCTGTTCCATTGATCTGGGTGTCTGTTTTTATGCCAGTACCATACTGTCTTGATGATTACAGCTTTGTAATATAGCTTGAAGTCTGGGATTGTGATGCCTCCTGCTTTGGTTTTCTTTTTCAAGATTGCTTTGGCTATTCAGGGTCTTCTCTGGTTCCATACAAATTTTAGGATTTTTTGTTCTAGTTCTGTGAAGAATGCTGGTGTGGTTTTGATAGGGATTGTGGTCACCTGCAGTTTTTAATTGCCCTTCACAGTTGGAGCAGGGTGCCCATCACAGCCAAGTGTCTATGCTCCCACAGGGATTGGGGGATGGGGTGATATCTCCTTTGAGGTTTTCCTTTCTTTTTTTCTTTTCTTTTCTTTTTTTTTTTTTTTTTTGAGAGAGAGTGAGAGGGAGAATGAGAGGGGGAGAGAGAGAATCTAAAACAGGCTCCGTGCCTAGCACAGAGCCTGATGCAGGGCTGGACCTCATGATTGAGATCATGACCTGAGCTGAAACCAAGAGTCAGATGCCTGACTGAGCCACCCAGGTGCCCTGGTGTCTTCATTCCAAAAAGATGTCTCCCAGGTCCCTGAGAAAGACATTCCTGGATTATAAGACCAGCAAGAGACTGGGAGAAGATCTGCATTACATCAAAGGGGCAGAGAAAGAATTTAGAGTTTCAAGTTTTCTAAAGTAAATGCTCTAGAAAAGGGAGCCTATCATCAAGAAGAAACCTGTCTAAACTTCAGTCAAACTGAGGCAAATGTTAAAGCCATCTTGTTTGCACTTTAATCAATCCATGAATGCACCACAAAATTTGTTCCTGCTAACCTTGAGAACAATCCTGAACCCAAGGATACATTAACCTGTAAATTTCGGGTCCGTGTGTGTACCTTCTTATAAATCGTCCACTGAAATAAACTTATAAATGTTTCCTTTTACTGCCCTCACCCGGGAGTATTTTCATTAATTAATTCAGTAAACACCGATGAAGTACATCTGTGCTGGGCATCATTTTAGCAGAACAAGATAGAAACTTCTCTTCATCAAAGAGACCTCATAGCACTAGAGGAGAAAGATGAGTAAATGAACATGTAAAATATAATGTGAGATTTCCTCAAAGGTTAAATATGAAGGTTCCATTTGAACTAATTCTGCTCCAAGGTATCTACCCAATGGAAATAAAAACGGATGTCCACACAAAACCATGCAGCACAAGGGTGTTCATAATAGCATTACTTAATAATAATTAAAAAAAACATTTTTAAGTTTACTTTTTTGAGAGAGATAGAGTGTGAGGGGGGGGAGAGGCAGAGAGAGGGAGAATCTCAAGTAGGTCCTGCAGGGCAGAGTCCACGTGGGGCTTGAACCCATGAAACTGTGAGATCATGACCTGAGCCAAAATCAAGAGTTGCACACTTAATCGACTGAGGCACCCAGGCACCCCACATCAGCCTTAGTTATGATATTCAAAAGGAAGAAACAACCCAAATGCCCATTTAGTGATGAATGGATAAATAAAATATGGCATATCTGTACAACAGAATATTATTCCGCATGAGGGAGAAATGGGAGTACTGATGTGTGCTAGACCATAAATGAACCTTGAACACAGTATCTAAAGTGAAAGAAACCAGTCATAATGGGCCATACATTGTATGATTCCATTTAGATGGAATGCCCAGAACAGGGAAATCCATAGAGGCAGAAAGCAGATTAGTGGTTGCTTAGGGCTTTGGGGGTTGGAGAAAATGGGGAGTGACTGCTAATGGGTATGGTGATGAAAGTGTCCTAAAATTGACTGTGGCTTAGTATATTCACAAAATTATTGTTGTGGGAAAATGAGAAGAGCACTGGATTTGACATTAGACCTGGTTTGAATCCCATAAGTGTTGGATACTTGATTTGTCCAATGATACGCCCTTTCTCCATGTTCTCCACCTCATTAAATGGTCTCGCCAACCATCCCCCCAGCTTCTCAAACTGGAAACGTGGGAGCCATCTAAATCCACACCTCCCAGCCTCTCATTACCCTTAGCTAATTAGCTGAGTCCTACTGATTTTTTTTTAAAGTTTATTTATTTAGAGAGAGAGAAGGAGAAAGAGAGAGAGAGAGCACATGTATGTGAGTTGGGGAGGGGCAGAGGGAGAGTCTCAAGTAGGTTCCACACCCAGCACAGACCCTGGGATCATGACCTGAGCCAAAATCAAGAGTCAGATGCTCAACTGACTGAGCCACCCAGGTGCCCCACTACTGATTCTTTCTTCAGTCTTTGAAGTGCTCTGTCTTCTCCATTCCTGCCCACCCCCCACCTTTTGCTGACACCATCTCCCACCTGGACTACTGCAGAAGCCTTCTCTAAGTCCCAGCTCTTTAACCTAATCCCTCCCACCGTCCACATCACTGGGAGGGTAGTGTTCCTAAAAAAAAAAAAAAAAAAAAAAAAAAAAAAAAAAAAAAAAAAAAATCCCTCCTGTCACTTTGCTCAGTATCATTCAATGGTTCAGGACTGTCCTGACAGCAAACACATATCCGGTGATCCACGCATGCCAGGCACCATTCTAAGGACTTTGGATGCACTAACTCCAATCCTCAGGTTAGTCTACGTGGCAGAGGAGGGGATTAGACACGGAGAGGTCAAATGACTTGCCCAAGGCCATGCAGATGGCCAAGTGGGAAGCTGGGGTTGAATCCAGGGAGCCTGGTCAGGTCTGTGCTTACAGCCCACACACTAGGGTGTCTCACAAAGATGGAGACTCCTTCCTGTGACCTTGGCCCTTCCTACCTCCAGCCCCTCCACATGCTCCTGGGCTCTGGTATTACTGAATTGTCTGCATTTCCTCAAAAGGGCCTCACTTAGCCTTGCCATCTCAGGCATGGCCAAGAAGTTCACTGGTGAGACAACTGGGGGACAGGCCTCCCACAGGTGCCCTCACTCTCCCCACACCTTCGGGTACATGTGGGCTGTGCTCTAGGCCTAGCGATGGTTGTCATTAAGAACTCTCAACAATGACCAAAGCGCAACTCTCCAGCTAGTAAGAGTCGAGGCTGGCTCATAATCGACGAGAGCATGAAGAACACATCTCCAGAGAGACTGCGTTCCGATGGCCCCACAGAGCTCTGATTGGGTAGCATTCCCACTTCTAGGAACTCACTTCCTCCCCCACATGGGGTGTGCCTTTGTCTCCTTCTAGACACCCATGCTCAGCTGTGAGCTTTTCACACACTGTGCACTGCTCTCCCTCTGCAGTGAAAGGCTCACTGCCTCTCTTCCTCTAAGTCTTGGAAGGGTGCTGGGACCCCCGGAGCAGGGGTCTGTGTTTTGCTTGACAGGGAACATCATCAGCTGGGTGACTCGTCGAGGTGAGGGGTACTCTGGTTACAGTTCTAACAGCCCATGTATCCACATGAGGGTTGCCCGAGGGGCTCTTCCAGGCTTTCTGGTCCCTCCTGGCCTAATACCTCAAAGTCTCTCACTGAGGCCCTCTTCCCACCCCGTCTGCAGGCCTTAGCCTCCAGGACTAGAGTCCCCACCTACACTGGAGCAGATGCCAGGAGCTCTTTGAAATCCTGAGTCTGGGACTGGGTATTCCAACAGCAACTCCTTGGGTGCGGATCTTGGAAAGGCCTCTTCAAAACTGTCTCGGCCAGGGCCCTGACGACAGGCTCTGCTTCAGTGGAGGTTTGCAGGACGCCAAAAACATCTCCAGTGCTCCAGGAGGGGCAGCCAATGGAAGCTGCGGCTGAGACCCCTCCCACTCCCCACCATGGGCATCCGGGTCTCCTGCCTCCCTCCCCCCTGGCATGCCTGGCACAGAAGTGAGGACCTGGCGGCTGGCTTCAGGGTCTGCAGAACCCTCTCCGTCTGCCTTGTGGTTCCCAAACGGAGCCTCAGCCCATCCAAAGATGGCCTGGAGACAGCTGCTTCTCGCCTGCTGTCTCTCAGCTGCTGTGCTCCTCACTAGTGAGTATGGGGAGGCTCCAGGTTGCGCTGGTGTTAGGTGAGGCTGCTCGGGTGGCCCAGGTGGAAAGGGGGTGCTTACTGTGCAGATGACTGTGTCTGGTGTGTGTGTGTGTGTGTATAACAATAGAACGCAGAGAAAACAGCTTGCCTGCTGGTTTCCTGGGGAGACTGCTCTATGGCTGGTATGTGAGGGACCTGGGACCCCACCCTGGGGCTGGGCAAGACACAGTGCCTAGGAAGAACTGTCCCAGCCCAGCTCAGGGTGAAGGTTCCCCTTGGGGTGCTGCAGCCCTCATGCTGTGCTCTCCCACAGCGCTGCAGGAGGGCGCTGGTGCAGCGGTGGGCACCCAGCAGGAGGCAGGACAAGACGTTCGGGAAGGTGAGTGCAAGGGCCACCCCGGGGTGCAGGGCTACTGAGGTGCCCTGGTGAGCCCATGCCGCTCGTGACCGGCCTCTCTCGAGTTTCAGATGTAGAACAGAAGATCTTCATGCAGGAATCAGATGCTTCAAATTTCCTCAAGAGGCGCGGCAAGCGGTCCCCAAAATCCCAAGATGAGGTCAACGGTAAGGATGCTGGAGGCCTGCCTTATGCTCCCCCCTCCCGTTCCTTCTGTCCCAGTGGGCTGGGCTGTGGGGCAGCAAGGGACCCAGGAGGGCTCAAACTGGGCCATTGGGTATCAAAGTGACAGCAGCTCTGAATTAGAAATTACACGTCCTCGATGGCAGGTCACGTCTTCAACTACACCGTCAGGGTAGGGAACAGAAAGGACAGTGGCACATCAAATGCACTTAATAGAGCTGAGATGCATCCCAATTTTGGAGAAGTTTAAAACGTTAAGGAGAAATAAGTTCTAGTCAAGAGGAAACATGGCATCTCAGTGTGTGCTTTTTGGCCTATGGAACAGTGCCTCGCATGCGAGAGCAACAGCATTGCAAGGAGAGGGCACCTGGGAATAGGGGCTGGGACTCTGGGTCTGGTGACAGCTGTGCTAAGTGGCCTTGGCCACTTCCTCCCCTCTGGGCCTATGTTTCCTTATTTATAAGCCCCTGAAATTGTGGTACTCAGCTGGCAGTGTTTTGTTTTTTTTTAAATTTTGTATCTAATACATTTGGAAGGCTTTTGAGCTTGGAATGTGTCTCCTCAGTCTGAAGTAGGTCCTGGTGTCCCCTGCCTGGCAGGGACCCTCATTTCCATGACCTGCTGACCCTTGAAGGCATTTGAGTTTCCTGCCCTTGAACTAGATTCTTCCAAGGACTCTGAGCTCTGTCTCCAAGTCTATGGCTTGATCATTACTTGTGTGTCTGAATAAACTCTTTGTTTCCCTCGGCACACTCAGCAAGGTAACTTGCTCAGTATAAATAACAGGACTGTTTTCAAATAATGAAAATGCTTGGAGATGAAATTCCTCCCCCCCCACCCCCCCCCACCCCCCACCGACAACTGAGTAAATATTAGCCACACTGGGAAAACCTCCAGGCCTCCCACAACTTGAGATTTAGAAGTTAACAAATGTCAAGAAACACTGAAAGGGCTGTGATGGATGGAGCCCGGGCAGTTCTTGATGGAAATCGGAGAAGCAACGTCCTGGCAAATTTTTAGCAGGGAGCAGGAGTGAATTCAGGACAGGAGAATAGTTTCCATCCTCATCAGCTGGTTCAGAACCACAAAGGGCATGGGAAGTCAGAGGCCCCTCACCCCAAACAGAAGCTCTGTGCATCGGTCGTGGGGCATCCAGGACAGGCTGAACACGCAAGGTGCACCTGAGCTCACCTGCTGTCACCTGGCCGACTCCGTGCACGGGAGAGCCCGAACATGTCTCAGGGTGGGTAAAAGGCATGTGACACTGATGGACTGGAATTCGGAACCAGGAAAAAGGCATCTGACATCGTGAAGCTTCTGGGGAAAGACGCAGGATTCTTTTAGCACGAGGAGGAACTAATCCCTTCCTAAGAAGGGACACCCACAGTGCACCGGATGCGGTGTCGACGTGGCACTTTGTCTCAAATGTTGTTGGGCATTGCTGAGTCAGAGGTCTCATCTGTGGCGGCTCCAAAAAGGCAATGTGGGAAGACGATTTCTTTTTTGAAGTACATAGGAATGGCAAATGCTTCTTTAGGATTGGTGATGTCTCCTTAAGGCCTTGCTTCCTAGACTCCAAACCCCTTCCTTCCCATCCTCAGTGGCTTTCTGGTACCTGGAGCACACTGGGGCTCAAGGTGGGTCAAAAGGAAGACGGTGCCATGACAGGTATGTTCTGGGCCAAGGGGTGGAGTGTGGGTACCTGGGGCTCTGGCTTGTCCCAAGCTGTACCCCAACTGTATGACTTCGATTAGGTCACTGTACCTCTGTGAGCCTCAATTCCCTCCTAAGAATTGTATGAATGTTGGGCAAGGGTCGGGGGAGGCTTGGGAAAGGAAATTCCTTCCACCAGGCTCAAGAGTCCCACAATTATGTGGATAAAGGCACAAGTGCGGGGAAAACATGGGATGTACCCAAGGAAATCTGCATGGAGACCAAGTCATAGTTAACGGGATTTTTAATATGAGTTCAACAATAATAATATAATATAATGTAATATATTATAAATAACTACAGCATGTTAGTCCCCCCTCTTTGATGTGATCGTGCCAGAGGGGTGTGAGGTGTCCTTCAGGGTCCAGTGCTTCCTGCACCAGACACGGCCTTCCTGATGTTGTGGATTTGTCCAGATGAAGCCCAGTTAAATTTTTTTTTAATGTTTATTTTTGAGAGAGAAGCACAGAGTGTGAGCAGGGGAGGGACAGAGACAGAGGGAGACACAGAATCCGAAGCAGGCTCCAGGTTCTGAGCTGTCAGCACAGAGCCCAACGTGGGGCTCGGACTCCCGGACCGCGAAATCATGACCTGAGCCGAAGTCAGACGCTTAACTGACAGAGCCCCCAGGCACCCCAAGTTGAAGCCCAGTTAAAAGAAGTATCTTGATACTAAGAGAGCTCTCGATAACTTCCTCCAGACAACCAGAGTCCTCACACCAAAGCAGTCAAGATTTAAGGGTAGAAGTGGATGAACCTGGAAACTATTTTACACCTAAAAATCTATAATCTTGAATGGTTTTTTCAGGCTACTTTCAAGTGTGAAGTGTGGTGAGGTGTGATGTGCTAGTTCAGGTGGGGATTCCCACCGGGGCTCAAGGGGCTACTGGTGTAGCAGCCGCATAGAAGTGGACCTCCAATTTTATCATGTAGAGCTAAGAGTTCTCTGGCTTCCAGCAGAGCAAGAGAAGCCCAAGAAGGAAGCCACATTCCATCATGGTATGCCACCTCCAGTTCGGTAGAAGAGTCATTAAGGCCAACCCACACAAAGGGAGGGAATTGCCTAAGGAAATGGATAGCAAGGATCATCTAAGATTTCCCTAACTCATGCCATGATTGTGCCCTGTGTACGCTTCTATCACAGCAACCACTAGGCATGACTTAAAAAAAGATTTTTTTTAAGTGTTTTATTCATTTTTTGAGACAGACACAGAGCGTGAGCAGGGAAAGGACAGAGAGAGGGACACAGAATCCCAAGCAGGCTCCACCTGTCAGTGCAGAACCTGATGTGGGGCTCAAACTCACGAACCGTGAGATGATGACCTGAGCTGTAGTCGAACACTGAATGGACTGAGCTACCCAGGTGACCTTGGGCATCACTTATTGTTATTTCTTTCTCCTTATCTGAACTACTGGCCCCTAAAGTCGAGGGACACAACCTTTTTTACTTGCCTTTTTAATCTCAGTGCCTAACACACATTTTGGCCGTGACAGGTGCTCAAAGATGTTGAGTGGATTTGAAGGTATGGATGCGAAATTGACTTTAAGTTGACGACTCCCTCCTGATTTTTGATCACAGGATTCCTAGTTTCTAACTGGCCCAGGACACTTGGATGCAACATTAATTTTATGAGTGATTGCTTTTCTCACTTGCAGAATGGCATGGTTGGAGAGGGTGAGTTCCTGGGCCCCTCAAGTTTTAAAGTTTGCGCCAGGAGTCAACCGTCTTAGCGAAACCGCCATCCTTCTCCCTCTCAAACAACCCCTCCCAACCAGGTTAAGTTTCTCAGGCAAAACAATTAGTGTTCCCCTAAATGCGTGCGGCTGCCCCCATTCTTGGAGGCAACTCTCGCCTCTTGCCCTTTCCCAGCAGAGAACAGGCAGAAGCTGCGGGCCAATGAGCTGCGGAGAGAGTACTACGAGGAACAAAGGAACGAGTTTGAGAACTTCGTGGAGGAGCAAAATGATGGTAAGAGCTCTTCAGCCAGGGTCGTTGGGGAAGTGGGCCTTTGTGGGAAAATCAAAAGTTGCCTCCATGTCTCCCTCAATTTAAATGTTAATTTATTTTATTTTGAGAGAGAGTGCACAGGCAGGGGAGGGGCAGAGAGGGAGAATCCCAAGCAGGCTCTGTGCCTTCAGCACAGAGCTCGACCCAGGGCTTAATCTCAAGAACTGTGAGCCGAATGCAAGAGTCGGATGCTTAACTGACTGAGCCACGTAGGCGCCCCATCCCTAAATTTTAATTAGAGGAGGGAGGGAAGAGAGGCTCTTTCGGTTCACATCTTTGGGAGTCTTGAAGGAAGAAAGGCACACACGTGGCTGTAGACCTTGAGAAGGCGAGGAGAGGATACAACACGTAGGTTTCCACTGGCTCAGGGAATGTTCAGCTGATTCTATTTTCTACTCTTACGTGGGAATCACTGTGTTCTCTTAGCGGCTACACCTAGTGGCTTAGCTCGGGTACACGTGGGTTATACCTTTCAAGTACCTTGGATTCACATCAATACAACAGCTCTAGGAACCACTCATTCTGGAAAACCAAGCCCTTCATTTACCTATTCACTCTGATCAGCATTTTATTTGATGGCTGTAAGCAAACCAGGAAACCTGACCTCAGAAAGCAACTCACCCATCGTGTTGGACACACCATACATTTTGTGTTCTGCTTGTGTCCTATGCAGTTGCTGTTCATATCTTTTCTAGGCTTTGGTCTTTGCCTCAGGCAATCGGCATACTTTATTCCCTCCATTAGCCCTCGGGCAGATGGGACTCCTACCTCCCTCAGGAAATGTTGATTTCATCAAGTCCTCCATGGAGGCAGCTGGGTATGGGCATGGGCAGAAGGAAGTTCTGTCTTTGAATCAGTCTCCCATGGGGTGGGATCTGACTTTGCATCTATTAAGCATACCCAAGTGGTACCCGGAGCAAAATGTGTAGGAACATTTAATAGGCCTGACTGGCTGGCCAGAGTGTGTCGGCATACTCAAGTGGTACCCAGAGCAAAAATGTGTAGGAACATTTCATAGGCCTGACTGGCTGGCCAGAGTGTGTCGGTTTGAGTCTTTCCTCAATCATTAAGATGGAAATGCTCCTGATGCACTTGAGCTTGGACACAAGGCCTGAGGTTAGATGACCTTTGCTAGAGAAAGTCAGTGATTTCAGTTCTGAAGTTGTGGTCCTCCTGGCTTGTATGCTCTAGTGGATTTGTATGCTCTAGTGGATTTGCCCTTTTATGGCATCTCTTAGGAAAAGGATACAATCAACAGGTACCTGAGGGCTGCAGGCCATGCCCACTGCCTCGCAGGTGGCCCCTGAGGTATTGGGCTTGGATCCTGCCAAATCAAGCTTTCCTGGTAACGTCAAGACCAAGTTCAGGCTGTCTCGACTCAGAGGGAAATATTTCTGTTGGATATGTGTTTACCTTGGTGAACAGTTGGGAGAGGCATTTAAAAAATGAGCATATGGCCTGCAAAATTCCTTCAGTTTTTTGTTTTGTTTTTTTAGCACTTTATTTTGTACATTTTTAATGTTTCAGGTCCAAATCCCTCGCATCTGGGTGGAGAACACTCACTGTTTTCCCTTTCACAATGAATTAGGGTGAGGGGCCAGGCACTCCGGGATGACAAGTCCTCTACTAAAGGCAGAGGAGACAGTGATCAGGGGCCTCAGGCCTGTGGGGACTGTAGTGACGGAGCTGTGATTACTGGCGGAGCACTTGCTCTGTCGGGCACTGTTCTGAACCCTCCAACCCTGACAACCAGCCTCTCAGGCCTTAATAATTTGTTTTTTAAACACTCAGGCTTAGAAAGGATCCCTAAATATCCAAGGTGCCATAGCTAGTCAGGGATTTGAACCAAGGTGTTTTGCCAGCAAAGCAACGTTCTTATGAGTGAAGGAGGATCATGTGTGGAGAAGTCTCAAGGACTCACTTTGATCTAGGAATTGGCCCGTGTGGACAGATGGAGTGAGGAGAGAAAAGAGAGCACCTCCACCCCCCAAACCCAGGAGAGGTCTTCTCAGAGCTTGATAAAGGAAGGAGGCAAGGAGGTGAAGCGGGCCCAGCCTGCCTGAGAGTGAGCAGGTGAGCGTCGCAGGAAGTGAAACTCATTTCTGTTTTCCTCCTCTTCCCTTGCTTCTGCCCCAGAGCACCGAGTCCTGCGTGGGGGCCGGGCTGGTAAGACCTCTACCCCGAGGGGGGGGCGCGTTCCAAGCCCTACACTCTCCTCAGTCAGGACCTTAGTTTTTCAGTTGGCTATCTTGATGTGACAGCATCACCTGTCTCAGAATAACTGCCAGTTGAGGTTTACCTCCCACCCCTTAAAAGCAAATGCTGAGGGGGGCGTCTGGGTAGCTCAGTCGGTTGGGCGTCCGACTTCGGCTCAGGTCATGATCTCGCAGTTCGTGGGTTCAAGCCCCGCGTTGGGCTCTGTGCTGACAGCCTGGAGCCTGGAGCCTGCTTCGGATTCTGTGTCTCCCTCTCTGCCCCTCCCCCGTTCATGCTCTGTCTCTCTCTGTCTCAAAAATAAATAAACGTTAAAAAAAAAAAAAAAGCAAATGCTGAGGAACTACTATGGGTAAAGGAAAGGACTTGGATTTTCAAAGGAGGAAGTTTAGGCAGGTGGTCTGAGAGTGATTTCTGGACCAGAGTGACCTTCCTGAGAGGCTGAGAACCCCATCTCCAAGGCCCATCAGCGCATCTAAGACACCGGACCTATTCTGTTGTGGTGCCTGGCTGCACCTCTACTCAAAACCACCATCTTTACAAGGCAAAGATGCCTCTGAGTTCTGCCTCTGAAAGTGCCAGAGTAAACAGTGTGCTGAGCCCCTACTTCTAAGGTCTGCATGGCAGCACAGATCTGCTTCCACCTTCAAAGCCAGAAGCCTGGGTCAGGCCATCTGGAGTTGGCTGTGTGACAGCTGACTTGGCTGAAGATGCTCAGCCACATGTGGTTCCCTGCACAAAAGTCACATTGTTTGGGTCTTTGGGTCTTTACCAGGGAGGCCTTCCCTCTGTCGAAGTGTAATGGGGTGAGAAGAGTTTGGCACGACCTGGAGAAAAAAACAACTTCTATGTCAAAATCACGCCCTCAAGAGCCTTTTACTTTGAAAAATTTCATTCATATGGAAAAGTATATATATTTCTTGGTTACCCCCACGTAACCATCACCCAGAATTAGCAATGATCAAATTTCCCTACACTTTGCTTCATCCATGCCCTTTTCTGGTTGGTTTTTAAAACATAATGTTGGGGGCACCTGGGTGCCTCGGTCAGTTAAGTGTCAGACTCTTGATCTCAGCTCAGGTCATGATCTTTCGGTTTTGTGAGTTCGAGCCCCACATCGGGCTCTGTGCTGACAGTGTGGAGCCTGCTTAGGATTCTGTCTCCCACTCTACCGCACTCCTGTTTGCTATCTCTCTCTCAAGATAAATAAACTTAAAAAAGCAAAATTAAAAAAAAACAAAAACACAACACATGAAGTTTTAAAGCCTGATGAAAAAATTCCTTATAATGCCATTGCTTGAAGTTGACAATCATTGCCTTCCATGATTTTTTTCGACCATAAAGCCCATCATCTCTTTTCATTATTCCTGGGTTATCTTTGTACTTTGTTTCTTACTTGTTATTTCTTTGAGCCAATTTCTGGTGAAGGCTGTCCCCCCCCTTGGTGATTACGTACGGGAAGGGGCACTGAACCAACACATAGACCTTTGACCGGCTCTCCTGGCCTCCAGCTCTTTCACCTGCCTGGGCTTGGCTCTCATCTCCACCAGTGAGGCTTTTGGACTCACTGTTCCCTCACGTCTTTCACTTCAGATCTTCTGTCACCAGTGCACCCAGGCACAGTTTGTTCAGGTCACCACAGGGTAGGCAGTTTGGATTGATGGCTGACAAGAGCTTGGTGGCTCTCCTGAGGTCAGAGTGCTCTCTGTACTAACATGACGACCTCACCTCTGTTTCCCAGAACAGGAAGAGAGAAGCCGGGAAGCTATTGAGCAATGGCGCCAGTGGCATTACGACGGCCTGCATCCATCATATCTCTATAACCGCCACCACATCTGACCTCATTTTGACAGAGCAGGAAGATGGAGCTTGAAACTCACAAACCTACCCCAGGTGTCTGACCAACGCCTCCACACCAGCAGGCCCCTTCACAGGGTCTCAACTGGGGGGGCTCCTGGGCGGGGGGGCTGCCGTGGTAAACACACAGGCCTTTTGTTCTGATGTTTTAAGATGCCCTGGCTTTTGCTTCTTTGCAGATGATTTTCTGAGGTGAGCAAACACCTGCGGGGCCTCCTGGCACCGAACCTTCAGTGACGTCCCCTTATTTAGCCACTGTTCCCACAGTTAAGACTCCTGTCCTGTAGAACAATGAGAAGGGTCGCAATAAAGACGACAGATGACGTGTTCGCTTACGGCTTAGAAATAAAATTGCTGAGTCAACACTGTATCATCTTGTAAAACCTCACACGGAGCCGAGTGACACACGTCCCCCCTCATTGACTTGGGCTTTTGAAAGCCTGATCTCCAGGAGCGCTGCTCGCTAGTTTCTTGTCTCGGCAGTCACGCAAATGCAAGAGAGATGCCAACACAACTGGTTAGGTTAGACCCGTCTCTGGGATGGTTACTGAGCCCAGGGGCTTCCTCGTGTCTCCGAAGAGACTCAAGGTTCAACTGTGGTTTCCTAATTGCATCCATCAGAAGCCAGGGTTACAGCAAGACCGGCTGTGGCCAAAACTATAAAGGAGCTGAAATTTAGCATCGGGGGTCACCTCACTCTTCTGCCTTGTGCCCAGGTTACTTCAGGGCTGCCATAACAACGCGCAACAGACTGGGTGGCTTTAAAAAGTAACAATTTATTCTCTTACAGGTCTGGAGGCTAGAGGTCCCAATTCAAGGTGTCTGCAGAGCCGTGTTCCCTCCCTCTCTTTACGGGAGGATCCTGCCTTGCCTGTTGCAGCTTCTGGCGGCTCCAGGGCCTCCCTGGCTTGTGGCTGTGTCACTCCAATCTCTGCACCTGTTGTCATGGGGTCTCTGTGTCTCTCTTCTCGATATAACTTTTTAAAAAAAAAGTCCATTTATTTTGAGAGCAAGCGAGCACGAGGGCAGGGGAGGGGGAGGAGAGAATCCCAAGCAGGCTCCGCACTGTCAGAGTGAGCCCGATGTGGGGCCTGAACCCCCAAACCACAAGATTATGACCTGAGCCAACATCAAGAGTCGGATGCTTAACTGACTGAGTCACCCAGGGGCCCCTTAAGTTTTTTTTTGTTTTTTTTTTAAATCTTAAGATCAGGAGCCACATGCTTTATCTTCTTGTTAGGACACCAGGCACACAATTCAGCTCCTACCAGTGCCCCTTTCTTCTCCTCTCAACCACTCTGCTTCCTGCCCCGGACTCAGCATCTACCCCACTTCATCCTTGCTTCCAACCACCTTCAGGAATCCCACACTAAGAACACAAAACCACCAAGAACAAGAGAAGCAGGCAGTGGAGTCACAGTAGATTAGAAAATACAAAGGACACCTGTCCCCACCCCTGAGCCCTCTGCTCCCCCAGAGACGTGGGTCCCTGGCCAGCTAGTCGAGCCTGCTTCTGAGGATCCCAGGGCAGCACAGGGGGACTTTGTTTAAGGAAAAGCTGCTCAACGGTGGTACAAAACTCCATCAGAGGTGGGGTGAGATCAGGACAGTTTTGTAATGAATGCATGTATTTTTAAGTAATCTTTTAATATTTATTTATTTTTGAGACAGAGAGAGACAGTGTGAGCAGGAGAGGGGCAGAGAGAGAGGGAGACACAGAATCTGAAGCAGGCTCCAGGCTCTGAGCTGTCAGCACAGAGCCCGATGCGGGGCTCGAACTCACAAACCGTGAGATCATGACCTGAGCCGAAGTCGGACGCTTAACTGGCCTAGCCAGCCACGCGCCCCTTTAAGTAATCTTTTAAAAGACTGATAAAATCTAGTGATTAAGAAATTGGGCATTTTCCAAATCACCTCGTCAGCCCTGTGTTTTCTTACAAAAAGTCGTCAGCCCTGTGTTTTCTTACAAAAACTCCAAGCAGGAGCGAAACTGGCCTTCAGAAGCCAAGAAGGGCACCGGGCAAACCCTGTCATTAAATGCTGTTACATGGGCAGGTGGGATGGAGAAGTTGTTCTCTTCTCAGGAGTGTGGGGATTCACCCTTTGGAGACTCAGGTTTGGGACACAAGTCCCAGCACAACCAAAGCCCAAGCAGTGCCCAATTTTTCAGCGGCGTGACGAGCTTCTGATGAATGAACATGCCTTGAGGACTGGCAGCTGAGCCTTCGGAATAATCGGATTACGCTCTTTAGGAAATCGCCGAGGCGTGTGCTTGTGTGCTGTGCTACCAACACACCCCTTTGCTGTCTGTGGGATCAAATTAGAATGCTTCCAAAAGGAAATCGGGAGGGTAATGAAAACTCCTCAGAACTGGAAAAACATGCACAAAATGTTCAACTGAAAACTGCCATTTCACCACTTAAAATGTTCTTTACACTTTTGCTGCTTCTTACCCAATCTCCCCCTACCCCCTGCCCTCAGGCGCCCCGGATCTTTTCTTTTCTCTTTTTTTTTTAAACAAGACATTTCTACTAGGAAATTATTTCATTTACAATAGGTGCTCAATGTAGCAAATTCAAGCAGCACAGATATCCATGACACATGGGGAACCTGGCTGGCTCAGTCGGTAGAGCGTGGGACCCTTGACCTCAGGCTTGTGGGTTCAAGCCCCTCAGTGGGTGTAGAGATTACTTAAAGATAAAATATTAAGAAAGAAAGAAATCCAGTACACAGGAGGAGTTTTGCCTTCTTGCCTCTCTAATTCAAGGTAAGCCTTGTCAGTCGTTTGGGGTGCATCCTTCCATTTTTTAAAAAATTTATTTGAGACAGAGAGAGAGAGAGAAAGAGAGAGAGAGAGAGACAGGGACAGGTGTGCATGAGTTGGGAGGAACAGGGGACAGAGAGAGAATCCCAGGAAGGCTCAGCACACTGTCACTGAGGAGCCCGAAGTGGGGCTCTACCTCCGGAGCTGTGAGATCATGACCTGAGCCGAAATCAAGACGCTTAACTGACTGAGCCACCCAGGCACCCCTCCTTCCACTTTTTCTGTCTCTTCTCACACACGTACTTCATTCTTTAAAAGGCAACAGAACACGTGATTGCGCAAACCCAGCTCACCCCACATCCAGTGCAGAAATGAGACACTTAGCAGATCTTGGCCACACAGAACTGGCTGAGACCGGAAGTTGAGCCCTGAAAGCTCCCTCTTTCTAACCCGAGTATTTGCCTTGACCCAGCGGCTCATTATTATGTTGTCACGGGCATGTTCCTTGCTTCTTTCCAGAAGCAAGGAGAAGCATCACGGAACAGGATTCTTTTACCGGAAGCCTCTTCGTGGTGGAGCTGGTGAGGCTCCATCCGGTCCCAGCTCACTTCTGTGAGGTAACGGCAACTCAGGGGATTGTCTGTGTGCCTCAGTTTTCCTTCAATAAGCCCTATTTTATATTTCTATCACATGGCCCCCACGGCGGGGGTGGGGGGGGGCTGTTTGTGTGTGTCTTTGCTCCCTCTCCACATAGTGAACATGCTAGACTTTATTCACCCATTCCTCTATTATTAAGGCAGATTTCTGGAAACGAAATGCTAAGTCGTGACTTACACACGTTAAACTGGATAAATAAGATTTCTCTTCAAAGAGGTTATGTACTTTCCATCACTGGATGGACACTTTTGCCAACGTTTCTTAAACCAAGCAAACTGAGGATACTGGCGGAAAGGTCGGGAAGGGGGAACTCTTTCATGATCCACTAGCCATGTGCCCCCTCAGACTGCAAATGTCACCTTCCACTCTAGTGTCCACATCACACTTCCCCAGGTTATTAGTGCACACTCCGTCTACAGGAGACACACATTTCCACCAGCCGCCCCTCTGCCCTCAGCCCGTTTTCTCCTTCAGACGCCTGCTCTTCTCTGCAGCCTTCACTGAAAGTACCAGCAGCTTTAAATGAGAACGTGATCGCACTGGAAAAAACTGGTATAAAGTAAAAACTTTGCAGACGCCTCAGTATTTCATCACTATTTTTACTTATCACCAAAGGAGACAGATTATTTGAGAAGGGATATTTCAAAGTTTCCAAACATAAATCTCAACAGAAAGGAATGGAGTTTTGCTGTCTGCCTGCCGTCTCACATCCCTGATCTAGTAATCTCTACACCCAATGTGGGGCTCAAACTCACGACCCCAAGGTCAAGAGTCGCATGCTCTTCCGACTGAGCCGGCCAGGCGCCCCCGCCCGTCTCTGGTCTAAACTGGAGAAACAGCCGGCCTTAGTGGAACAAAGGTCAGAGCTGTTCCGCTCTGGATTACTGGGCAGGAGAGGCACAGTGGGGCCCGTGTGCACTCCGGGAGCCTTGGCGGAGCTGGCCGGAGACACCCCTGCCCCAGTCTTGCTCTAGCAGGAGGGGCTCCGCGTTAGTACCTGATCCCACACCTGGATACATTCTCATGGAGGAGCAGTTCCTGCCTGTCTTTAGCTGGGCCACCAGGTGAAGCAAGAGATGGTCAACCAGCTGGCTGGGCTTGACAGCTGGGCACAAGCAGCGCAAGCTTGGCTGACCGCCAGCTCTGATCCCGAGGCAGGCCCGCCGGCTGTGGGGCCAGGGGTGCCGGAGAGCTTGCACTTTACCCACATGAAACTGCCGTCTGTTGGTCAGATCCAGTCTCTGAACTTTTATGTTGGTAACCCTGGGTTAATGAGGAAGATGTGTGTGCTTGCACATCCAGTTGTGCAACAGAGAAAAAGCAAAGCACTGCGGTCCACCTTAGCCAGGAAAATGGAGCCACATTTTGGCTCGTCTTGGTAATAACACATGTGCCCTCTGGTGAGAGCTAGCAACCAGGTGGCTGGCAGCTGATGGACTCTGCCTCGCGGCCAGACCCGCAGCCACCCATGCCTGCAGAAAAGAACACTTAGTTCATACAAAGGTGAAAAATCAACAATGGTCTGGGTGAGGGGCCAGTTTGAAAGAACAAAACAGCTTGTCCTTGTCAAAGGTTATGCTGGGCATGTTGGCTCTAGATAAAGCACTCTGGCGGAAATCAGAAATCTCTTACCTCGTTTTACCTCTATCCTTAACAAGGGCCCAGTTATGCCTTGGCGATTTCAAATTCCACCCAGAATTCTTTCACTAAAAGCCAATCTCACTCATTCTTCCCGGGCAGGGAGTAACATGCCAAAGGTAACATGAATAGGAATCTGGGCGGCCACATTTACTAGGAAATTAGTAATGGAGCAATCTGTATTTTTAGAGATTGGACTTGCCAAACGTGTGGCATTTTGGACATTGTTTTATTTTTAATTTTTTTCTTAATGTTTATTTTTGAGAAAGAAACTGCAAACAGGGGAGGGGCAGAGAGAGGGAGACACAGAATCCAAAGCAGACTCTAGGCTCCGAGCTGTCAGCACAGAGCCTGATTCGAGACTTGAACCCACGAACCATGAGATCATGACCTGAGCTGAAGTCAGACACTTAACTGACTGAGCCACCCAGCCGCCCCAATAAAATTAAGTTTTGACCAGTGATGCCTACTTTGTTAAGCCTATTTTCTATGATTAAAAAAATCTGTATAGTTAGATTAATAAGTTTTCACAAAGTTGGGGCACTTGGGTGGCTCAGTCGGTTAAGCATCCAACTTTGGCTCAGATCATGATCTTGCAGTTTGTGGGTTTGAGCCCCACATTGGGCTCCGCACTGTCACCTTGGTAATTCTCTCTCTCCTTCTCTCTCTGCCCCTCCCCTACTTGCGCTCTCTCTTTCAAAGTAAATAAACTTAAAAGTTTTCACAAAGCTTTTTTGAAGAAGTTTTCACAAAGCTTTGCAAGGAGAGAGCTTTGTAAGGGAATGACAATGTTTGAGGGATATGCCTGAAAAGAACATTCACGTAATATGTAAAACAAAGGAAAAAAGTGTTTTTTCACATAACTTCTCATTAATTTAGACCAGTAGTAATGAGTCTCAAATAACACACTAGTGAGTCTGAATCATTTAGGGAGGAGGCCCCCAAACTTAAAACTTTCCTAAATAAAACCTGCAACCTCATTAATATGAGGCAGTGAGGTCAGGGTGCATGGGTTAGGATTTTATTAGCTCGTGTTTGGTTGTCTGTCATGCAGCCAGCACAGAATTATGGTACCAAAGAGCAAGATGTTTTCTGTTTTGTAAGATAACCCAAATATACCCTTAAATTGGTATCCTGAAATCACTATTCAAAAAAGAAGAAAAAAAAAAAAAAGCTCATTCCTTTAGTAAATCACTGAAGACACTCTTCCTGTCCCTTAAACTCAAGGTGCTTGAATGACACAATCAGACACCACTGTAGTTTGTTTTGGTGTAATAGTTAATTATGCTAAGATAAAGTTCATCACAACCTGAAAAATGTACTCAACCCAGGACTTGATATGGCCTGCCCCTTCTCAAGGCCCGGCCCATTGGTACTCAACTAATAACATCACTAAGGAAATGTATGAGAAGACAAACACACTATTATTTACAGATCTTCTTGTCCAACCCTACTCAGAATACATCCTTGATACTTAATGGTGAAAGAAAATGCTTTCCTCTTTAGATTGGGAACAAAAAACAGTCATAGACAGGAACTGAAGTGTTAAAACTTCTCAGGCAACATGATCCAACACAGAAAATCCTAAGGAATCTATAAAAACGCTGTTAAACTCATATGTAAGTTAAACATGGTCCCAGGATACAAGGTCAACTGACAAAAATGTATTCCATTTCTATATACTAGTAAGTAATAAGTGGGAATTACAATGCAGAAAGTAGCCCTTACAATATCATCAAAACTGTAACACATTTAGAAATAAACATGACAAGGGGCGCCTGGGTCGGTTAAGCATCCGACTTCAGCTCAGGTCATGATCTCACAGTCTGTGAGTTCAAGCCCCACGTCGGGCTCTGTGCTGACAGCTCAGAGCCTGGAGCTTGCTTCAGATTCTGTGTCTCCCTCTCTCTCTGCCCCTCCCCTGCTCATGATTTGTCTCTCTCTGTCTCAAAAATAAATAAAAAACATTTTTAAAAATTAAAAAAAAAATAAACATGACAAAATACATATATGATCTGTACACTAAAACTACGTATAATGTTAACTTTGACAGTTGCTTTCTTTTCTGTAATCCAAGTGCCTAACTTAAACTTTGATGAGACACCCATTGCAAAGACAACCATCTCAGACAAAGAGTGCCAGCTTCACCAGTAGATTCAAGAGCCAGGCTACTTCCTCTCACAGACAGTCCTTTGTTTTCGAGATTTTGGTTTATGTCTCTAACTGACCACTTCATTTTTCTCTCTGAGTACTTTAAAATCCTGCTCATATGTTTTAAATTGACCAGTAAAGTGTGAGCCCACAAAATCCTAGATCCCCACCCTTGACCTCGGAGGCCCTTGCCCACATGCACTCCTTGTACCCAAGACCTGGCTGTTTGGCCCCAGGGGTGCTATGTAATTTCCAGGTCTTATAATTAGCAAATCTTTATTTTCTCAAAGGTTGCTCATAGTTCTTGCTTAAGGACATCTTGCAATCGTAATAGGATTCACAACAGCCGGTCCAACCCTAACACTGGTTATTCACAGGCTGGGGCAGGCACTATTACTACCAAACATTGCTGAGAAAAATTAAAGACCTAAATAAATGGAGAGATGTATTATGTTCACAGAATGCCTTAAGATGGCAATTCCCCCAAATTGATCCACAGATTAAACAGTCATAATACCAATTCCAGGAAGGGTTTTTAGAGTAGAAATCAATAAGCTGCTTCTAAAATTTATACGGAAATGCAAAGGACCTAGAACTGCCAAAACAAATTTAAAAAAGAACAAATCTGGAGGACTAACAGTTAGTCCTGAGCTGAAATCAAAAGTTGGATGCTTAACCGACTAAGCCACCCAGGCTCCCCCAACTTGTAATGTTTTTAAAAGTTAATATTTTAAAATGTTGAAACTCAATCTGCTGTGACAGGACATTCAGATCAACTACTTTTCTGTGAGGTACAATTTTTGTTTGCTAATCTAGATCACTGCATTCTAACTCTGTTTGGATGGCCTATGAATATATAATAAACCCTATATTGCCAACAGCTGAGTAAGGAAAAATTAAACACATGTTTTGGATTTATATAAAAGCATTTAATACATTGATAAAAAGGATAGTATTAAAAGACTGATCTCAATGATGAATTGTATCTATAATGCAAGCAACTAAGTCCCCCTTCTGGCCCACCCACCCCCTCTTATCCCTGAATACTTGAAGAAAGCATACACACAAAAGACCTCAAATGAAAGCTCCCCCAAGATCTAGAGTAACTGAGAAGTATTTAAGTGATATTTTTAAATTATTTAAAAATTAAAATCAAATTATAAAAAAGGAAGGCATTCAGCTCACCATCAACCTTTACAAGAATATTACAGTACTTCTGTACAATATACCATACACAAGGGAA